>NC_137344.1:51873301-52368301 GCF_965287045.1 Carcharhinus amblyrhynchos | reverse complement strand
TCTCTCTCTCCCTCTCTCCCTCTGTCTCTCTCTCTCTCTCTTACTCGCTCCCTCTCTCTATCTCTCTCTCTGTCTCTCTGTCTCTCTGTGTCTCCCCATCTTTCTCTCTGTCTCTCACTGTCTCTGTCTGTGTCTGCCTGTCACTCTCTCTCCTTGTCTCTGTGTCTCTGTCTCTCCCCCTCTCTGTCTCTCTACCTCTCTCTTACTCCCTCTCTCGCTGTCTCCCTCTCTCTCTGTCTCCCTCTCTCTCACTCTCTCTGTCTCTTTCTCACATCCTCTCTCACTCTCTCTGTCTCTCTCTCTCCCCCTCTCTCTATCTCTGTCTCTGTCTCTCACTCTGTATCTCTCTCACTCTGTCTCTCTCTCAGTCTCTCTCTCACTCTGTCTCTCTCTCACTCTCACTCTGTCTTCTCTCTCTCTCTCTCTGTCTCTCTCACTCTCTTTCTGTCTCTCTCTCTTTCTCCCTCTGTCTCTCTCTGTGTCTCTCTCTCCCTCTGACCCTCTGTCTTTGTCTCTCTCTCCCATCTCTCTCTCTGACTCTGTCTCTCTGTCACTCTCTCTCTCTCACTCTCCATGTCTCTGTCTCTCTCTCTCTGTCTCACTCTCTCTCTCTGTCTTTCTCTCTCTCTCTCTCTCCCTCACTCTCTCTCTCACTCTCTCTCCTTGTCTCTCTCTGTCTATCCCTCTGCCTCTCTCTGTCTCTCTCTATCTCTCTGCTTGGTATCTGTCTCTGTCTCTCTGTCTCTCTCTCTCTCTCTCTCTGTCTCTCTCTCCCTCTGCCTCCCTCTCTCAGTCTTTTTGTCTGCCTCTCTCTCTTTCTCTCTCTCTCTCTGTCTTTCTCTCTCTGTCTCTCTTTCTGTCTCTCTCTCTTACTCTCTGTCTCTCTCTCCCTCTCTCTCGCTGTCTCTCTGTCTCTCTATCTGTCTTTCTCTTTCTCTCTCCCCTCTGCCTTCCTCTCTCTCCTTCTCTCTCTGTCTGTCTCTCTCTGTCACTCTCTCTGTCTCACTCACTCTGTCTCTCTCCCTCTCTCTTTCTCCCTCTGTTTCTCTCTTGCTGTCTCTCTCTCTCTCTCCCTGTCTCTCTTTCTCTCTCCCTCTGCCTCTTTCTCTCACTCTCTCTTTCTCTGTCTCTCTCTCTTTCTCTCTGTCTCTCTCTTTCACTCTCGCTCTATCTCTCACACGCTGTCTCTCTCTCTCTCTCACTCTGTCTCTGTCTCTCTCTCTCTCTCTCTCTCTGTCTCACTCTCTCAGTCTCTCTCTCTCTCTCTGTCTCTGTCTCTCTCTCTCTCTGTCTCTCTGTCTCTCTGTCTCTCTCTCTCTGTCTCTCTCTCCTCTCACTCTCTGTCTCTCTGTCTCTCTCTCTCTGCCTCTCTGTCTGTCTCTCTCTCCTCTCACTCTCTGTCTCTCTCCCTCTCTCTCTGTCTCTCTCTCTCTCTCTGTCTCTCTCTCTGCCTCTCTGCCTTTCTCTCTCTCTGTCTTTCTCTCTCTCTGTGTCGCTGTCTCTCTCTCTCTCTGGCTCTCTCTCTCTCTTCCTCTCTCTTTGTTTCTCTCTCTCTCTCTGTCTCTCTGTCTTTCTCTCTCTCTGTGTCGCTCTCTCTCTCTCTCTGGCTCTCTCTCTCTTCCTCTCTCTTTGTTTCTCTCTCTCTCTCTGTCTCTCTGTCTTTCTCTCTCTCTCTGTCTGTCTCTCTCTCTCTCTTTCTCCCTCTGTCTCTCTCTGTGTCTCTCTGTCTCTGTCCCTCTGTTTCTGTCTCTCTGTCTCTCTCTCTGTCTGTCTATCTCCCTCTCTCCCCATCTCTCGCTCTGTCTCTGTCTCTCTGTCACTCTTTCTCTCTCCGTGTCTCTTTCCCTCTCTCTGTCTGTCACCCTCTTCACTATCTACCACACCTCCGACACCAAAGTTGGAGGAGTGGTAGATAGTGAGGAAGGGTGTCATAGTTTACAGGGAGACTTGGACAAGATACAGAGCTGGGCCGAGAGGTGGCGGATGGAGTTTAATGCGGAAAAGTGTGAGGTAATTCACTTTGGTAGGAAGAACAGATGTGTCGAGTATAGGGCTAACGGTAGGACTCTGAATAGTGTTGATGAACAGAGGGATCTAGGTGTATGTGTACATAGATCCCTGAAAGTTGAGAATCAAGTAGATAAGGTTGTTAAGAAGGCATACGGTGTCTTGGCGTTTATTGGTAGGGGGATTGAATTTAGGAGCCGCAGCGTCATGTTGCAACTGTACACAACTCTGGTGCGTCCGCACTTGGAGTATTGTGTGCAGTTCTGGTCCCCACATTACAGGAAGGATGTGGAGGCTTTGGAGAGGGTGCAGAGGAGGTTTACCAGGATGTTGCCTGGTATGGAGGGGAGGTCCTATGAGGAGAGACTGAGGGATTTGGGGTTGTTTTCGTTAGAAAGAAGGCAGCTAAGAGGGGATCTTATTGAAACATATAAGATGATTAGAGGTTTAGATAGGGTGGATAGTGATAGCCTTTTTCCTCGGATGGAGAAATCTAGCACGAGGGGGCATGGCTTTAAATTAAGGGGTGGTAGTTATAGGACAGATGTCAGGGGTAGGTTCTTTACCCAGAGGGTGGTGAGGGTTTGGAATGCACTGCCTGCTGCAGTTGTAAATGCGCCTAGTTTGGGGGCGTTTAAGAGATCCGTGGATAGGTTTATGGACGAAAAGGGATTGGTTTAGATTAGTGGGTCATTGTTTTGTAACTGGTCGGCGCAATATCGTGGGCCGAAGGGCCTGTTCTGCGCTGTAATGTTCTATGTTCTATGTCTCTCTCACTCTCTGTCTCCCTCTCTCTCTCTGTCTGTCTCTCTCTGTCTCTGTCTCTCTGTCTCTCTCTCTCTGTCTCTCTTTCTGTCTCTCTCTCTGTCTGTCTCTCTCTCTGCCTGTCTCTCTGTGTCTCTGTCTCTCCCTTTTTCTCTCGCTCTCCCTCTGTTTCTGTCTCTCTGTCTCTGTCTCTCTCTCTCTGTCTCCCTCTGTCTGTCTCTCTCTCTCTCCCTCCCCCTCTCTCTCTCTCTCCCCATCTCTCTCTTTCTGTCTCTCACTCTGTCTCTCTCTCTCTCACTCTCGCTCTGTCTCTCTCTCTCTGTCTCTCTCTCTCTCTCTGAATCTTTCTCTCTGTGCCTGTCTCTCCCTCTCTTTTACTCTGTCTCTCTCCCTGTCTCTCTTTCTCTCTGTCTCTCTCTCGCTCTCCGTCTGTCTCTCTGTCTCTCTGTCTCTCTCTCTCTGTCTCTCTCTGTCTCGCTCTCACTCTCTCTGTCTCTCTCTGTCTCTGTCTCTCTCTTTCTCTCTCACACTCACTGTCTCTCTCTCTCTGACTCTCCCTGTCTCTCTTTCTCTGTCTGTCTCTCTCTCTCTCTGTCTTTTTCTCTGTCTGTTTCTCTCTTTCTCGCTCCCTCTGTCTCTCTCTCTGTCTCTCTGTCTCTCTCTCACTTTGTCTCTGTCTCCCTGTCACTCTCTCTCTCTCCTTGCCTCTGTCTCTCTCCCTCTCTCTCCCTCTCTCGCTGTCTCTCTCTCTCTGTCTCACTTACCCCCTCTATCTCTCTCTGTCTCTCTCTCTGTCTCTCTCTCTCTGTCACTCTCTCTCTCAGCTGTCTTTCTCTCTGTCTCTCTCTCTCTGTCTCTCTGTCAGTCTCTCTCCCTCTGTCTCTGTCTCTCTCACACACTCTGTCTTCCTCTGTCTCTCTCTATCTCTCTCTGTCTCTGTCTCTCTCTCCTTCTGTCTCTCTCTACCTCTCTCTGTCTCTCCCTCTCTCTGTCTCTCTCTCTCTCACTGTCTGTCTCTCTCTCAGTTTCTCTGTGTCTCCCCCATCTCTCTCTCTGTCACAATCCCTCTCTGTCTCTGTCTCCCTGTCACTCTCTCTCTCTCCTTGTCTCTGTCTCTCTGTCAAACTCACTCTCTGTCTTTCTCCCAGTCTCTCTCTCCCTCTCTTGCTGTCTCTCTCTCTCTCTCTCTCTGTCCATTACTTTCTCTCTCTGTCACTCTCTCTCTCTGTTCTATGTTCTATGTCTGTCTCTCTCTCAATCTATCACTCTCAGTCTGTCTTTCTCTCTGTCTCTGTCTGTCACTCTCTCTGTCTCTTCTCTGTCTCCCTCTCTCTCTGTCTCTCTCTCTCTCTGTTTCTCTCTGCCCCTCTCTCTCTCTCACACTCCCTCTGTCTCTCTCTCTCTCCCTCTCTCACTCTCTCTCTCTCTATCTCACTCTCTGTCTGTCTCTCTCTCTCTCTCTGTCTCTCTCTCTCTCTCTCTCCCTCTCACTCTCTCTCACGCTGCCTCTCTCTCTCTGTCCCTCTCACTCTCTCTGTCTCTCTGCCTCTCTCTCTCTCTCTCTCTGTCTCTCTAGCACTCTCTCTCTCCTTGTCTCTGTCTCTCCCTCCCTCTGTCTGTCTCTCTCTCTCTGTCTCTGTCTCTGTCTCTCTCTCTCTCTCTCTCTGTCACTCCTTCTGTCTGTCTGTCTCTCCCTCTCTGTCTCTCTCTCTCCCTCCTCTCGCTGTCTCTCTCTCCCTCTATGTCTCTCTCGCTCACACTGTCTCTCTCTCTCTGTCTCTCTCTCTGTCTCTCTCTCTCTATCTCTCTCTGTCGCTCCCTTTCCCTCTGTATCTCTCACTGTCTCTCTCTCCCCCTCTGTCTCTCTCTCCTTCACTCTGTCTCTCTTTCCTTTAATCTCTCACTCTCTGTCTCTCACTCTGTCTCTGCCTCTCTCTCTGTCTCTCTCTCACTCTGTCTCTCTCTCTCTCTCTCTCACTGTCTCTCTGTCTCTCTCTCTCTCTGTTTTTGTCTCTCTCTCTCACTCTGTCTCTCACTCTGTCTCTCTCTCTCCCTCTCTCTGTCTCTCTCTCTCCCTCTCTGTCTGTCTCTCTCCCTCTGTCTTCCTCTCTCTCTTTCTCAATGTCTCCCTCTCTGTCTCTCCCTCTCTACCTCTCTGTCTCTCTCTCTCTCTTGCTGTCTCTCTCTCCCTCTCTCTCGCTGTCTCTCTTTCTCTCTCTGTCTCTCCCTCTCACACTGTCTCTCTCTCTGTCACTTTCTCTCTCTCTATCTCTCTCTGTATCTCTCTCTCTCCCTCTGTCTGCCTCTCTCTCCCTCTCAGTCTTTCGTTCTCTCAGTCTCTCTCTCTCCCTCTGTTAATCTCTCACTCTCTCTGTCTCCCTCACTCTGTCTCACACTCGGTCACTCATTCTGTCTCTGTCTCTCTCTGTATGTCTCTCTTTTTCTCTCTCCCTCTGTTTCTCGCTCTGTCTCTCACTCTCTGTCTCTATATCTCTCTCTGCATCTCACTCTCTCTCTCTGTCTCTCTCTCTGTCTCACTCTCCGTCTCTATCTCTCTGTTTCTCTCTGTCTGTCTCTCTCTCTCTGTCTGTCTCTCCCTCTCACTCTCTCTCTCTCCGTCTCTCTGTCAGTCTCTCTCTTTCTCTCTCCCTCTCTCTATCTCTCTCTCTGTCTCACTGTCTCCGTCTGTGTCTCTCTCTCTGTCTCTTTCTCTCTCTGTCTCTCTCCCTCTCTCTCTTTCTCCCTCTGTCTCTCTGTCTGTCTCTCAGTCTCTGTCTCTATCTCTTTCTCTGTCTCTCACTCTGTATCTCTCTCACTCTGTCTCTCTCTCTCACTCTCTTTCTCTCTCTCACTCTCTCTCTCTCCCTCTGCCTCTCTCTCACTCTCTCTGTCTCAATCTCTCTTTCTCTCTCTCTCTCACTCTGTCTCTGTCTATCTCTCCATCTCTCTCTCTCTCTCTCACTCACCTGTCTCTCTCTGTCTCACTCTCTCTCTCACTCTCTCTCTCTCTGTCCTTCACTCTGTCTCTCTCACTCTCTCTCTCTCTGTCCTTCACTCTGTCTCTCTCTCTGTCTGTCTTTCCCTCTCTGTCTCTCTCTCTCTCTCTGTCTCTCTCTCTCCCTCTGCCTCTCTCTCTCGCTGTTTCTCTGTCTCTCACTCTGTCTGTCTCTCTCTCTCTCACTCTGTCTCTGTCTCACTGTCTCTCTCTCTCTGTCTGTCTCTCTCTCTCTCTCTCTCTCACCCACTCTGTCTCTCTATCTCTCTGTCTCTCTGTCTGTCACTCTGTTTCTCTCTCTCTCACTCTGTCTCCCTGTAACTCTCAGATGCTCTCTCTCTCTCTGCCTCTGTCTCACTGTCTATATCTCTGTCTCTCTATCTCTCTCTGTCTCTCTCTCTCTGTCTCTCTCTCACTCTCTCTCATTCTTACACCCTCTCTCTGTCTCTCTTTCTCTCTGTATCTCCCTCTCACTCTCTCTCTCCCACCCTCTCTGTCTTTCTCTCTCTCTGTCTCTCTATCTCTCTTTCTCTCTCCCTCTCACTCTCTGTCTCTCTCTCTCACCCTCTCTCTCTCTGTCTCTCACTCTGTTTCTCTCTCTCTCACTCTGTCTCTCTCTGTCTTTCTCTCTCACTCACACTCTCTCTCTCTCTCTGTCACTCTGTCCTCCTGTCACTCTCTGACACTGCGTCTCTCTCTGAGACTATGATACGCTGAGATTCTGAGACGCAGAGAATCTGAGACACAGAGACCCTGAGACGGAGAGATGCAGAGATTCTGACATGCATTGACTCTGAGACGCCAAGACTGTGAGATGCCGAGACTCTGAGACCCTGAGATGCAGAGACGCAAAAATGCAGAGATGCAGAGACTCTGAGACGCAGGGACTCTGAGACTCAGAGACTCTGAGACTGTGTGAATCTGAGACGCTGAGACTCTGAGACGCAGAGACGCAGAGATTCTGAGACACAGAGACTCTGAGAATCTGAGATGCTGAGACGCAGAGGCGCTGAGACTCTGAGACGCAGAGACTCTGAGACGCAGAGACTCTGAGACGCAGAGACGCAGAGACTCTGAGACGCAGAGACGCAGAGACTCAGAGACGCAGAGACTCTGATACGCAGAGACACAGAGATGCAGAGACTCTGAGAATCTGAGACGCTGAGATGCAGAGGCGCTGAGACTCTGAGACGCAGAGACTCTGAGAAGCAGAGACTCTGAGACGCAGAGACTCTGAGACACAGAGACGCAGAGACTCTGAGACGCAGAGACGCAGAGACTCTGAGATGCAGAGACGCAGAGACGCAGAGACTCTGAGACGCAGAGACTCTGAGATGCAGAGACGCAGAGACGCAGAGACTCTGAGACGCAGAGACTCTGAGACGCAGAGACTCTGAGACGCAGAGACTCTGAGATGCAGAGACTCTGAGACGCAGAGACGCAGAGATGCAGAGACTCTGAGAATCTGAGACGCAAGGAGCTGAGACTCTGAGACGCAGAGACGCAGAGACTCTGAGACGCAGAGACTCTGAGACGCAGAGACGCAGAGACTCTGAGACGCAGAGACGCAGAGACTCTGAGACGCAGAGACTCTGAGACGCAGAGACGCAGAGACGCAGAGACGCAGAGACACTGAGACGCAGAGACGCAGAGACTCTGAGATGCAGAGACGCAGAGACTCTGAGACGCAGAGACTCTGAGACGCAGAGACGCAGAAACTCTGAGACGCAGAGTCTCTGAGACGCAGAGACACAGAGACTCTGAGACGCAGAGACTCTGAGACTCTGTGACTCTGAGACGCAGAGTCTCTGAGACGCAGAGACACAGAGACTCTGATACGCAGAGACGCAGAGACTCTGAGACTCTGTGACTCTGAGACGCAGAGACTCTGAGACTCTGAGACGCAGAGACTCTGAGACGCAGAGATGCAGAGACGCAGAGACTCTGAGAATCTGAGAATCTGAGACGCTGAGACGCAGAGACGCAGAGACTCTGAGACGCAGAGACTCTGAGACGCAGAGACTCTGAGACGCAGAGACGCAGAGACGCAGAAACTCTGAGACGCAGAGTCTCTGAGACACAGAGACTCTGAGACGCAGAGACTCTGAGACTCTGTGACTCTGAGACGCAGAGTCTCTGAGACGCAGAGACACAGAGACTCTGATACGCAGAGACGCAGAGACTCTGAGAATCTGAGACGCTGAGACGCAGAGACGCAGAGACTCTGAGACGCAGAGACTCTGAGACGCAGAGACTCTGAGACTCTGAGACTCTGAGACGCAGAGATGCAGAGACGCTGAGACGCAGAGACGCAGAGACTCTGAGACGCAGAGACGCAGAGGCTCTGAGACGCAGAGACTCTGAGATGCAGAGACTCTGAGACTCTGAGACGCAGAGACTCTGAGACTCTGAGACGCAGAGATGCAGAGACTCTGAGAATCTGAGACGCTGAGACGCAGAGACGCTGAGACGCAGAGACTCTGAGACGCAGAGACGCAGAGACTCTGAGACGCAGACACGCAGAGACTCTGAGACTCAGACGCAGAGATGCAGAGAATCTGAGAATCTGAGACGCAGAGACGCAGAGACTCTGAGATGCAGAGACGCAGAGACGCAGAGACGCAGAGACGCAGAGACTCTGAGACGCAGAGACGCTGAGACGCAGAGACTCTGAGAATCTGAGACGCAGAGACGCAGAGACTCTGAGATGCAGAGACGCAGAGACTCTGAGACGCAGAGACACAGAGACTCTGAGGCGCAGAGACGCAGAGACTCTGATACGCAGAGACACAGAGACTCTGAGGCGCAGAGACGCAGAGACTCTGATACGCAGAGACTCTGAGAATCTGAGACGCAGAGACGCAGAGACTCTGAGACGCAGAGACGCAGAGACTCTGAGACGCAGAGACGCAGAGACTCTGAGACGCAGAGACGCAGAGACTCTGATACGCAGAGACTCTGAGACGCAGAGACACAGAGACTCTGATACGCAGAGACGCTGAGACGGAGAGACGAAGAGACTCTGAGACGCAGAGACTCTGAGAATCTGAGACGCTGAGACGCAGAGACGCTGAGACGCAGAGACGCAGAGACTCTGAGATGCAGAGACTCTGAGACGCAGAGACGCAGAGACTCTGATACGCAGAGACGCTGAGACGCAGAGACTCTGAGACGCAGAGACGCAGAGACTCTGAGACGCAGAGACTCTGAGACGCAGAGACTCTGAGACGCAGAGACGCTGAGACGCAGAGACGCAGAGACTCTGAGACGCAGAGACTCTGAGACGCAGAGACGCAGAGACTCAGAGACGCAGAGACTCTAATACGCAGAGACGCAGAGATGCAGTGACGCTGAGAATCTGAGACGCTGAGACGCAGAGACTCTGAGACGCAGAGACTCTGAGACGCAGAGACTCTGAGACGCAGAGACTCTGAGACACAGAGACGCAGAGACTCTGAGACGCAGAGACGCAGAGACTCTGAGATGCAGAGACGCAGAGACGCAGAGACTCTGAGACGCAGAGACGCAGAGACTCTGAGACGCAGAGACGCAGAGACGCAGAGATGCAGACACTCTTAGAATCTGAGACGCAGAGGCGCTGAGACTCTGAGACGCAGAGACGCAGAGACTCTGAGACGCAGGGACTCTGAGACGCAGAGACGCAGAGACTCTGAGACGCAGAGACTCTGAGACGCAGAGACGCAGAGACGCAGAGACTCTGAGACGCAGAGACGCAGAGACTCTGAGACGCAGAGACGCAGAAACTCTGAGACGCAGAGTCTCTGAGACGCAGAGACACAGAGACTCAGACGCAGAGACTCTGAGACTCTGTGACTCTGAGACGCAGAGTCTCTGAGACGCAGAGACACAGAGACTCTGATACGCAGAGACGCAGAGACTCTGAGACTCTGAGACGCAGAGACGCAGAGACTCTGAGACGCAGAGACTCTGAGATGCAGAGACTCTGAGACGCAGAGACGCAGAAACTCTGAGACGCAGAGACGCAGAGACTCTGAGACGCAGAGACGCAGAGACACTGAGACGCAGAGACGCTGAGACGCAGAGACGCAGAGACGCAGAGACTCTGAGATGCAGAGACTCTGAGACGCAGAGACGCAGACACTCTGAGACGCTGAGACGCAGAGACGCTGAGACGCAGAGACTCTGAGACGCAGAGACGCAGAGACTCTGAGACGCAGAGACTCTGAGAATCTGAGACGCTGAGACGCAGAGGCGCTGAGACTCTGAGACGCAGAGACTCTGAGACGCAGAGACTCTGAGACGCAGAGACGCAGAGACTCTGAGACGCAGAGACGCAGAGACTCAGAGACGCAGAGACTCTAATACGCAGAGACGCAGAGATGCAGAGACTCTGAGAATCTGAGACGCTGAGACGCAGAGACTCTGAGACGCAGAGACTCTGAGATACAGAGACGCAGAGACTCTGAGACGCAGAGACGCAGAGACTCTGAGACGCAGAGACGCAGAGACTCTGAGACGCAGACACGCAGAGACTCTGAGACGCAGACACGCAGAGACTCTGAGACTCAGACGCAGAGATGCAGAGACTCTGAGAATCTGAGACGCAGAGTCGCAGAGACTCTGAGACGCAGAGACGCAGAGACTCTGAGATGCAGAGACGCAGAGACGCAGAGACTCTGAGACGCAGAGACGCAGAGACTCTGAGACGCAGAGACTCTGAGACGCAGACACGCAGAGACTCTGAGACGCAGACACGCAGAGACTCTGAGACTCAGACGCAGAGATGCAGAGACTCTGAGAATCTGAGACGCAGAGACGCAGAGACTCTGAGACGCAGACACGCAGAGACTCTGAGACTCAGACGCAGAGATGCAGAGACTCTGAGAATCTGAGACGCAGACACGCAGAGACTCTGAGACGCAGACACGCAGAGACTCTGAGACTCAGACGCAGAGATGCAGAGACTCTGAGAATCTGAGACGCAGAGACGCAGAGACTCTGAGATGCAGAGACGCAGAGACGCAGAGACTCTGAGACGCAGAGACGCAGAGACTCTGGGAATCTGAGACGCAGAGACGCAGAGACTCTGAGACGCAGAGACACAGAGACTCTGAGGCGCAGAGACGCAGAGACGCAGAGACTCTGAGACGCAGAGACTCTGATACGCAGAGACTCTGAGACGCAGAGACACAGAGACTCTGATACGCAGAGACGCTGAGACGCAGAGACTCTGAGACGCAGAGACTCTGAGACTCTGAGAATCTGAGACGCTGAGACGCAGAGGCGCTGAGACTCTGAGACGCAGAGACTCTGAGACGCTGAGACGCAGAGACGCAGAGATGCAGAGACTCTGAGACGCAGAGAAACAGAGACTCTGAGACGCAGAGACGCAGAGACTCTGAGACGCAGAGACTCTGAGACGCAGAGACGCAGAGACGCAGAGACTCTGAGACGCAGAGACGCTGAGACGCAGAGACGCTGAGATGCAGAGACTCTGAGACGCAGAGACGCAGAGACTCTGATACGCAGAGACGCTGAGACGCAGAGACCCTGAGACGCAGAGACGCAGAGACTCTGAGACACAGAGACTCTGAGATGCAGAGACGCTGAGACGCAGAGACGCAGAGACTCTGAGACGCAGAGACGCAGAGACTCAGAGACGCAGAGACTCTAATACGCAGAGACGCAGAGATGCAGAGACTCTGAGAATCTGAGACGCTGAGACGCAGAGGCGCTGAGACTCTGAGACGCAGAGACTCTGAGACGCAGAGACTCTGAGACGCTGAGACGCTGAGACGCAGAGACGCAGAGATGCAGAGACTCTGAGACGCAGAGACGCAGAGACTCTGAGACGCAGAGACGCAGAGACTCTGAGACGCAGAGACGCAGAGACGCTGAGACGCAGAGACGCTGAGACGCAGAGACGCAGAGACTCTGAGATGCAGAGACTCTGAGACGCAGAGACGCAGAGACTCTGAGACGCAGAGACTCTGAGACGCAGAGACGCAGAGACGCAGAGATGCAGACACTCTTAGAATCTGAGACGCAGAGGCGCTGAGACTCTGAGACGCAGAGACGCAGAGACTCTGAGACGCAGAGACTCTGAGACGCAGAGACTCTGAGACGCAAAGACGCAGAGACGCAGAGACGCAGAGACTCTGAGACACAGAGACGCAGAAACTCTGAGATGCAGAGTCTCTGAGACGCAGAGACACAGAGACTCTGAGACGCAGAGACTCTGAGACTCTGTGACTCTGAGACGCAGAGTCTCTGAGACGCAGAGACACAGAGACTCTGATACGCAGAGACGCAGAGACTCTGAGACTCTGTGACTCTGAGGCGCAGAGACTCTGAGACTCTGAAATGCAGAGACGCAGAGACTCTGAGACGCAGAGACGCAGAGACTCTGAGACGCAGACACGCAGAGACTCTGAGACGCAGACACGCAGAGACTCTGAGACTCAGACGCAGAGACGCAGAGATGCAGAGACTCTGAGAATCTGAGACGCAGAGACGCAGAGAATCGGAGACGCAGAGACGCAGAGACTCTGAGACGCAGAGACTCTGAGAATCTGAGACGCAGAGACGCAGAGACTCTGAGATGCAGAGACGCAGAGACTCTGAGACGCAGAGACACAGAGACTCTGAGGCGCAGGGACGCAGAGACTCTGAGACGCAGAGACGCAGAGACGCTGAGACGCAGAGACGCTGAGACGCAGAGACGCAGAGACTCTGAGACGCAGAGACTCTGAGACGCAGAGACTCTGATACGCAGAGACGCTGAGACACAGAGACTCTGAGACGCAGACACGCAGAGACTCTGAGACGCAGAGACTCTGAGAATCTGAGACGCTGAGACGCAGAGGCGCTGAGACTCTGAGACGCAGAGACTCTGAGACGCTGAGACGCAGAGACGCAGAGATGCAGAGACGCAGAGACGCAGAGATGCAGAGACTCTGAGACGCAGAGACACAGAGACTCTGAGACGCAGAGACGCAGAGACTCTGAGACACAGAGACGCAGAGACGCAGAGACGCTGAGACGCAGAGACTCTGAGATGCAGAGACTCTGAGACGCAGAGACGCAGAGACTCTGAGACGCAGAGACTCTGAGAATCTGAGACGCTGAGACGCAGAGGCGCTGAGACTCTGAGACGCAGAGACTCTGAGACGCAGAGACTCTGAGACGCAGAGACGCAGAGACTCTGAGACTCTGAGACGCAGAGACTCAGAGACGCTGAGACGCAGAGACTCTGAGACGCAGAGACGCAGAGACGCTGAGACGCAGAGACGCAGAGACTCTGAGACGCAGAGACTCTGAGATGCAGAGACTCTGAGACGCAGAGTCTCTGAGACGCAGAGACACAGAGACTCTGAGACTCTGTGACTCTGAGACGCAGAGTCTCTGAGACGCAGAGACACAGAGACTCTGATACGCAGAGACGCAGAGACTCTGAGACTCTGTGACTCTGAGACGCAGAGACTCTGAGACTCTGAGACGCAGAGACGCAGAGACTCTGAGACGCAGAGACGCAGAGACTCTGAGACGCAGACAGGCAGAGACTCTGAGACGCAGACACGCAGAGACTCTGAGACTCAGACGCAGAGATGCAGAGACTCTGAGAATCTGAGACGCAGAGACGCAGAGAATCGGAGACGCAGAGACGCAGAGACTCTGAGACGCAGAGACTCTGAGAATCTGAGACGCAGAGACGCAGAGACTCTGAGATGCAGAGACGCAGAGACTCTGAGACGCAGAGACGCAGAGACTCTGAGGCGCAGAGACGCAGAGACTCTGAGACGCAGAGACGCAGAGACGCAGAGACGCAGAGACTCTGAGACGCAGAGACGCAGAGACTCTGAGACGCAGAGACGCAGAGACTCTGAGGCGCAGAGACTCTGAGAATCTGAGATGCAGAGACGCAGAGACTCTGAGACGCAGAGACGCAGAGAATCGGAGACGCAGAGACGCAGAGACTCTGAGACGCAGAGACTCTGAGAATCTGAGACGCAGAGACGCAGAGACTCTGAGATGCAGAGACGCAGAGACTCTGAGACGCAGAGACGCAGAGACTCTGAGGCGCAGAGACGCAGAGACTCTGAGACGCAGAGACGCAGAGACGCTGAGACGCAGAGACGCAGAGACTCTGAGACGCAGAGACTCTGAGACGCAGAGACTCTGATACGCAGAGACGCTGAGACGCAGAGACGCAGAGACGCAGAGACGCAGAGACTCTGAGACGCAGAGACTCTGAGACGCAGAGACTCAGAGACGCAGAGACTCTGATACGCAGAGACGCTGAGACGCAGAGACTCTGAGACGCAGAGACGCAGAGACTCTGAGACACAGAGACTCTGAGAATCTGAGACGCTGAGACGCAGAGGCGCTGAGACTCTGAGACGCAGAGACTCTGAGACGCTGAGACGCAGAGACGCAGAGATGCAGAGATGCAGAGACGCAGAGACGCAGAGATGCAGAGACTCTGAGACGCAGAGACACAGAGACTCTGAGACGCAGAGACTCTGAGACACAGAGACGCAGAGACGCAGAGACTCTGAGACGCAGAGACTCTGAGAATCTGAGACGCTGAGACGCAGAGGCGCTGACACTCTGAGACGCAGAGACTCTGAGACGCAGAGACTCTGAGACGCAGAGACTCTGAGACGCAGAGACGCAGAGACTCTGAGACGCAGAGACTCAGAGACGCAGAGACTCTAATACGCAGAGACGCAGAGATGCAGACACTCTGAGAATCTGAGACGCAGAGGCGCTGAGACTCTGAGACGCAGAGACGCAGAGACTCTGAGACTCTGAGACGCAGAGACTCTGAGACTCTGAGACGCAGAGACGCAGAGACTCTGAGACGCAGAGACGCAGAGACTCTGAGACGCAGACACACAGAGACTCTGAGACGCAGACACGCAGAGACTCTGAGACTCAGACGCAGAGATGCAGAGACTCTGAGAATCTGAGACGCAGAGACGCAGAGAATCGGAGAGGCAGAGACGCAGAGACTCTGAGACGCAGAGACGCAGAGACTCTGAGACGCAGACACTCTGAGAATCTGAGACGCAGAGACGCAGCAGAGACGCTGAGAATCTGAGACGCAGAGACGCAGAGACGCAGAGACTCTGAGACGCAGAGACGCAGAGACTCTGATACGCAGAGACGCTGAGACGCAGAGACTCTGAGACGCTGAGACGCAGAGACTCTGAGACGCTGAGACTCTGAGAATCTGAGACGCTGAGACGCAGAGACGCAGAGATGCAGAGACGCAGAGATGCAGAGACTCTGAGACGCAGAGACACAGAGACTCTGAGACGCAGAGACGCAGAGATGCAGAGATGCAGAGACGCAGAGATGCAGAGACTCTGAGACGCAGAGACACAGAGACTCTGAGACGCAGAGACGCAGAGACTCAGACGCAGAGACGCAGAGACGCTGAGACGCAGAGACGCTGAGACGCAGAGACACAGAGACGCTGAGACGCAGAGACTCTGAGACGCAGAGACGCAGATACTCTGAGACGCAGAGACTCTGAGAATCTGAGACGCTGAGACGCAGAGGCGCTGAGACTCTGAGACGCAGAGACTCTGAGACGCAGAGACTCTGAGACGCAGAGACTCTGAGACGCAGAGACGCAGAGACTCTGAGACGCAGAGACGCAGAGACTCAGGGACGCAGAGACTCTAATACGCAGAGACGCAGAGATGCAGAGACTCTGAGAATCTGAGACGCTGAGACGCAGAGGCGCTGAGACTCTGAGACGCAGAGACTCTGAGACGCAGAGACTCTGAGACACAGACACGCAGAGACTCTGAGACGCAGAGACGCAGAGACTCTGAGATGCAGAGACGCAGAGACTCTGAGACGCAGAGACGCAGAGACTCTGAGACGCAGAGACTCTGATACGCAGAGACGCAGAGATGCAGACACTCTGAGAATCTGAGACGCAGAGGCGCTGAGACTCTGAGACGCAGAAACGCAGAGACTCTGAGACGCAGAGACTCTGAGACGCAGAGACGCAGAGACTCTGAGACGCAGAGACGCAGAGACTCTGAGACGCAGAGACGCAGAAACTCTGAGACGCAGAGTCTCTGAGACGCAGAGACACAGAGACTCAGACGCAGAGACTCTGAGACTCTGTGACTCTGAGACGCAGAGTCTCTGAGACGCAGAGACACAGAGACTCTGATACGCAGAGACGCAGAGACTCAGAGACTCTGTGACTCTGAGACGCAGAGACTCTGAGACTTTGAGACGCAGAGACGCAGAGACTCTGAGACGCAGAGACGCTGAGACGCTGAGACTCTGAGACGCAGAGACTCTGAGACGCAGAGACGCAGAAACTCTGAGACGCAGAGTCTCTGAGATGCAGAGACACAGAGACTCTGAGACGCAGAGACTCTGAGACTCTGTGACTCTGAGACGCAGAGTCTCTGAGACGCAGAGACACAGAGACTCTGATACGCAGAGACGCAGAGACTCTGAGACTCTGTGACTCTGAGACGCAGAGACTCTGAGACTCTGAGACGCAGAGACGCAGAGACTCTGAGACGCAGAGATGCAGAGACGCAGAGACTCTGAGAATCTGAGACGCTGAGACGCAGAGACGCAGAGACTCTGAGACGCAGAGACTCTGAGACGCAGAGACGCTGAGACGCAGAGACGCAGAGACTCTGAGACGCAGAGACTCTGAGACGCAGAGACGCAGAGACGCAGAGACTCTGAGACTCTGAGATGCAGAGACGCAGAGACTGTGAGACGCTGAGACGCAGAGACACAGAGAATCTGAGACGCAGAGACTCACAGACGCAGAGACTCTGAGACTCTGAGACGCAGAGGCGCTGAGACTCTGAGACGCAGAGACTCTGAGACGCAGACACGCAGAGACTCTGAGATGCAGAGACGCAGAGATGCAGAGACGCAGAGACGCAGAGACTCTGAGACGCAGAGACGCAGAGACGCAGAGATGCAGAGACACAGAGATGCAGAGACGCAGAGACGCAGAGACTCTGAGACGCAGAGACTCTGAGATGCAGAGACGCAGAGACGCAGAGATGCAGAGACGCAGAGATGCAGAGACGCAGAGACGCAGAGACTCTGAGACGCAGAGACTCTGAGATGCAGAGACGCAGAGACGCAGTGACTCTGAGACGCAGAGACGCAGAGACTCTGAGACGCAGAGACTCTGAGACGCAGAGACGCAGAGATGCAGACACTCTGAGAATCTGAGACGCAGAGGCGCTGAGACTCTGAGACTCTGAGACTCTGAGACTCTGAGACTCTGTGACTCTGAGACGCAGAGACTCTGAGACTCTGAGACGCAGAGACTCTGAGACGCAGACACGCAGAGACTCTGAGACTCAGACGCAGAGACGCAGAGATGCAGAGAATCGGAGAGGCAGAGACGCAGAGACTCTGAGACGCAGAGACGCAGAGACTCTGAGACGCAGAGACTCTGAGAATCTGAGACGCAGAGACGCAGAGACGCTGAGACGCAGAGATGCAGAGACGCTGAGACGCAGAGACTCTGAGACGCAGAGACGCAGAGACTCTGATACGCAGAGACGCTGAGACGCAGAGACTCTGAGACGCAGAGACGCAGAGACTCTGAGACGCAGAGACTCTGAGAATCTGAGACGCTGAGATGCAGAGGCGCTGAGACTCTGAGACGCAGAGACTCTGAGACGCTGAGACGCAGAGACGCAGAGATGCAGAGATGCAGAGACGCAGAGACGCAGAGATGCAGAGACTCTGAGACGCAGAGACACAGAGACTCTGAGACGCAGAGACGCAGAGACTCTGAGACGCAGAGACGCAGAGACACTGAGACGCAGAGACGCTGAGACGCAGAGACGCAGAGACTCTGAGATGCAGAGACTCTGAGACGCAGAGACGCAGACACTCTGAGACGCTGAGACGCAGAGACGCTGAGACGCAGAGACGCAGAGACTCTGAGACGCAGACACTCTGAGAATCTGAGACGCTGAGACGCAGAGGCGCTGAGACTCTGAGACGCAGAGACGCAGAGACTCTGAGACTCTGAGACGCAGAGACTCTGAGACTCTGAGACGCAGAGACGCAGAGACTCTGAGACGCAGAGACGCAGAGACTCTGAGACGCAGACACGCAGAGACTCTGAGACGCAGACACGCAGAGACTCTGAGACTCAGACGCAGAGACGCAGAGATGCAGAGACTCTGAGAATCTGAGACGCAGAGACGCAGAGAATCGGAGAGGCAGAGACGCAGAGACTCTGAGACGCAGAGACGCAGAGACTCTGAGACGCAGACACTCTGAGAATCTGAGACGCAGAGACGCAGAGACGCTGAGAATCTGAGACGCAGAGACGCAGAGACGCAGAGACTCTGAGACGCAGAGACGCAGAGACTCTGATACGCAGAGACGCTGAGACGCAGAGACTCTGAGACGCTGAGACGCTGAGACGCAGAGACTCTGAGACGCTGAGACTCTGAGAATCTGAGACGCTGAGACGCAGAGACGCAGAGATGCAGAGACGCAGAGATGCAGAGACTCTGAGACGCAGAGACACAGAGACTCTGAGACGCAGAGACGCAGAGATGCAGAGATGCAGAGACGCAGAGATGCAGAGACTCTGAGACGCAGAGACACAGAGACTCTGAGACGCAGAGACGCAGAGACTCAGACGCAGAGACGCAGAGAAGCAGAGACGCTGAGACGCAGAGACGCTGAGACGCAGAGACACAGAGACTCTGAGATGCAGAGACTCTGAGACGCAGAGACGCAGAGACTCTGAGATGCAGAGACTCTGAGACGCAGAGACGCAGAGACGCTGAGACGCAGAGACTCTGAGACGCAGAGACGCAGATACTCTGAGACGCAGAGACTCTGAGAATCTGAGACGCTGAGACGCAGAGGCGCTGAGACTCTGAGACGCAGAGACTCTGAGACGCAGAGACTCTGAGACGCAGAGACTCTGAGACGCAGAGACGCAGAGACTCTGAGACGCAGAGACGCAGAGACTCTGAGACGCAGAGACTCTAATACGCAGAGACGCAGAGATGCAGAGACTCTGAGAATCTGAGACGCTGAGACGCAGAGGCGCTGAGACTCTGAGACGCAGAGACTCTGAGACGCAGAGACTCTGAGACACAGACACGCAGAGACTCTGAGACGCAGAGACGCAGAGACTCTGAGATGCAGAGACGCAGAGACTCTGAGACGCAGAGACGCAGAGACTCTGAGACGCAGAGACTCTGATACGCAGAGACGCAGAGATGCAGACACTCTGAGAATCTGAGACGCAGAGGCGCTGAGACTCTGAGACGCAGAAACGCAGAGACTCTGAGACGCAGAGACTCTGAGACGCAGAGACGCAGAGACTCTGAGACGCAGAGACGCAGAGACTCTGAGACGCAGAGACGCAGAAACTCTGAGACGCAGAGTCTCTGAGACGCAGAGACACAGAGACTCAGACGCAGAGACTCTGAGACTCTGTGACTCTGAGACGCAGAGTCTCTGAGACGCAGAGACACAGAGACTCTGATACGCAGAGACGCAGAGACTCAGAGACTCTGTGACTCTGAGACGCAGAGACTCTGAGACTTTGAGACGCAGAGACGCAGAGACTCTGAGACGCAGAGACGCTGAGACGCAGAGACTCTGAGACGCAGACACTCTGAGACGCAGAGACGCAGAAACTCTGAGACGCAGAGTCTCTGAGACGCAGAGACACAGAGACTCTGAGACGCAGAGACTCTGAGACTCTGTGACTCTGAGACGCAGAGTCTCTGAGACGCAGAGACACAGAGACTCTGATACGCAGAGACGCAGAGACTCTGAGACTCTGTGACTCTGAGACGCAGAGACTCTGAGACACTGAGACGCAGAGACGCAGAGACTCTGAGACGTAGAGATGCAGAGACGCAGAGACTCTGAGAATCTGAGACGCTGAGACGCAGAGACGCAGAGACTCTGAGACGCAGAGACTCTGAGATGCAGAGACGCAGAGACGCAGAGATGCAGAGACGCAGAGATGCAGAGACGCAGAGACGCAGAGACTCTGAGACGCAGAGACTCTGAGATGCAGAGACGCAGAGACGCAGTGACTCTGAGACGCAGAGACGCAGAGACTCTGAGACGCAGAGACTCTGAGACGCAGAGACGCAGAGATGCAGACACTCTGAGAATCTGAGACGCAGAGGCGCTGAGACTCTGAGACTCTGAGACTCTGAGACTCTGAGACTCTGAGACGCAGAGACTCTGAGACTCTGAGACGCAGAGACTCTGAGACGCAGACACGCAGAGACTCTGAGACTCAGACGCAGAGACGCAGAGATGCAGAGAATCGGAGAGGCAGAGACGCAGAGACTCTGAGACGCAGAGACGCAGAGACTCTGAGACGCAGAGACTCTGAGAATCTGAGACGCAGAGACGCAGAGACGCTGAGACGCAGAGATGCAGAGACGCTGAGACGCAGAGACTCTGAGACGCAGAGACGCAGAGACTCTGATACGCAGAGACGCTGAGACGCAGAGACTCTGAGACGCAGAGACGCAGAGACTCTGAGACGCAGAGACTCTGAGAATCTGAGACGCTGAGATGCAGAGGCGCTGAGACTCTGAGACGCAGAGACTCTGAGACGCTGAGACGCAGAGACGCAGAGATGCAGAGATGCAGAGACGCAGAGACGCAGAGATGCAGAGACTCTGAGACGCAGAGACACAGAGACTCTGAGACGCAGAGACGCAGAGACTCTGAGACGCAGAGACGCAGAGACACTGAGACGCAGAGACGCTGAGACGCAGAGACGCAGAGACTCTGAGATGCAGAGACTCTGAGACGCAGAGACGCAGACACTCTGAGACGCTGAGACGCAGAGACGCTGAGACGCAGAGACGCAGAGACTCTGAGACGCAGACACTCTGAGAATCTGAGACGCTGAGACGCAGAGGCGCTGAGACTCTGAGACGCAGAGACGCAGAGACTCTGAGACTCTGAGACGCAGAGACTCTGAGACTCTGAGACGCAGAGACGCAGAGACTCTGAGACGCAGAGACGCAGAGACTCTGAGACGCAGACACGCAGAGACTCTGAGACGCAGACACGCAGAGACTCTGAGACTCAGACGCAGAGACGCAGAGATGCAGAGACTCTGAGAATCTGAGACGCAGAGACGCAGAGAATCGGAGAGGCAGAGACGCAGAGACTCTGAGACGCAGAGACGCAGAGACTCTGAGACGCAGACACTCTGAGAATCTGAGACGCAGAGACGCAGAGACGCTGAGAATCTGAGACGCAGAGACGCAGAGACGCAGAGACTCTGAGACGCAGAGACGCAGAGACTCTGATACGCAGAGACGCTGAGACGCAGAGACTCTGAGACGCTGAGACGCTGAGACGCAGAGACTCTGAGACGCTGAGACTCTGAGAATCTGAGACGCTGAGACGCAGAGACGCAGAGATGCAGAGACGCAGAGATGCAGAGACTCTGAGACGCAGAGACACAGAGACTCTGAGACGCAGAGACGCAGAGATGCAGAGATGCAGAGACGCAGAGATGCAGAGACTCTGAGACGCAGAGACACAGAGACTCTGAGACGCAGAGACGCAGAGACTCAGACGCAGAGACGCAGAGAAGCAGAGACGCTGAGACGCAGAGACGCTGAGACGCAGAGACACAGAGACTCTGAGATGCAGAGACTCTGAGACGCAGAGACGCAGAGACTCTGAGATGCAGAGACTCTGAGACGCAGAGACGCAGAGACGCTGAGACGCAGAGACTCTGAGACGCAGAGACGCAGATACTCTGAGACGCAGAGACTCTGAGAATCTGAGACGCTGAGACGCAGAGGCGCTGAGACTCTGAGACGCAGAGACTCTGAGACGCAGAGACTCTGAGACGCAGAGACTCTGAGACGCAGAGACGCAGAGACTCTGAGACGCAGAGACGCAGAGACTCTGAGACGCAGAGACTCTAATACGCAGAGACGCAGAGATGCAGAGACTCTGAGAATCTGAGACGCTGAGACGCAGAGGCGCTGAGACTCTGAGACGCAGAGACTCTGAGACGCAGAGACTCTGAGACACAGACACGCAGAGACTCTGAGACGCAGAGACGCAGAGACTCTGAGATGCAGAGACGCAGAGACTCTGAGACGCAGAGACGCAGAGACTCTGAGACGCAGAGACTCTGATACGCAGAGACGCAGAGATGCAGACACTCTGAGAATCTGAGACGCAGAGGCGCTGAGACTCTGAGACGCAGAAACGCAGAGACTCTGAGACGCAGAGACTCTGAGACGCAGAGACGCAGAGACTCTGAGACGCAGAGACGCAGAGACTCTGAGACGCAGAGACGCAGAAACTCTGAGACGCAGAGTCTCTGAGACGCAGAGACACAGAGACTCAGACGCAGAGACTCTGAGACTCTGTGACTCTGAGACGCAGAGTCTCTGAGACGCAGAGACACAGAGACTCTGATACGCAGAGACGCAGAGACTCAGAGACTCTGTGACTCTGAGACGCAGAGACTCTGAGACTTTGAGACGCAGAGACGCAGAGACTCTGAGACGCAGAGACGCTGAGACGCTGAGACGCAGAGACTCTGAGACGCAGACACTCTGAGACGCAGAGACGCAGAAACTCTGAGACGCAGAGTCTCTGAGACGCAGAGACACAGAGACTCTGAGACGCAGAGACTCTGAGACTCTGTGACTCTGAGACGCAGAGTCTCTGAGACGCAGAGACACAGAGACTCTGATACGCAGAGACGCAGAGACTCTGAGACTCTGTGACTCTGAGACGCAGAGACTCTGAGACACTGAGACGCAGAGACGCAGAGACTCTGAGACGTAGAGATGCAGAGACGCAGAGACTCTGAGAATCTGAGACGCTGAGACGCAGAGACGCAGAGACTCTGAGACGCAGAGACTCTGAGACGCAGAGACGCTGAGACGCAGAGACTCTGAGACGCAGAGACTCTGAGACGCAGAGAGGCAGAGACGCAGAGACGCAGAGACTCTGAGACTCTGAGATGCAGAGACGCAGAGACTGTGAGACGCTGAGACGCAGAGACACAGAGAATCTGAGACGCAGAGACTCACAGACGCAGAGACTCTGAGACTCTGAGACGCAGAGGCGCTGAGACTCTGAGACGCAGAGACTCTGAGACGCAGACACGCAGAGACTCTGAGATGCAGAGACGCAGAGATGCAGAGACGCAGAGACACAGAGATGCAGAGACACAGAGATGCAGAGACGCAGAGACGCAGAGACTCTGAGACGCAGAGACTCTGAGACGCAGAGACGCAGAGACGCAGAGATGCAGAGACACAGAGATGCAGAGACGCAGAGACGCAGAGACTCTGAGACGCAGAGACTCTGAGATGCAGAGACGCAGAGACGCAGAGATGCAGAGACGCAGAGATGCAGAGACGCAGAGACGCAGAGACTCTGAGACGCAGAGACTCTGAGATGCAGAGACGCAGAGACGCAGTGACTCTGAGACGCAGAGACGCAGAGACTCTGAGACGCAGAGACTCTGAGACGCAGAGACGCAGAGATGCAGACACTCTGAGAATCTGAGACGCAGAGGCGCTGAGACTCTGAGACTCTGAGACTCTGAGACTCTGAGACTCTGTGACTCTGAGACGCAGAGACTCTGAGACTCTGAGACGCAGAGACTCTGAGACGCAGACACGCAGAGACTCTGAGACTCAGACGCAGAGACGCAGAGATGCAGAGAATCGGAGAGGCAGAGACGCAGAGACTCTGAGACGCAGAGACGCAGAGACTCTGAGAATCTGAGACGCTGAGACGCAGAGGCGCTGAGACGCAGACACGCAGAGACTCTGAGATGCAGAGACGCAGAGATGCAGAGACGCAGACACTCTGAGATGCAGAGACGCAGAGACGCAGAGACTCTGAGACGCAGAGACGCAGAGACTCTGAGACGCAGAGACTCTGAGACGCAGAGACTCTGAGACGCAGAGACGCAGAGATGCAGACACTCTGAGAATCTGAGACGCAGAGGCGCTGAGACTCTGAGACTCTGAGACTCTGAGGCTCTGAGACGCAGAGACTCTGAGACTCTGAGACGCAGAGACGCAGAGACTCTGAGACGCAGAGACGCAGAGACTCTGAGACGCAGATACGCAGAGACTCTGAGACGCAGACACGCAGAGACTCTGAGGCTCAGACGCAGAGACGCAGAGATGCAGAGAATCGGAGAGGCAGAGACGCAGATACTCTGAGACGCAGAGACTCTGAGACGCAGAGACTCTGAGAATCTGAGACGCAGAGACGCAGAGACGCAGAGACGCTGAGACGCAGAGATGCAGAGACTCTGAGACGCAGAGACGCAGAGACTCTGATACGCAGAGACGCTGAGACGCAGAGACTCTGAGACGCAGAGACGCAGAGACTCTGAGACGCAGAGACTCTGAGAATCTGAGACGCTTAGATGCAGAGGCGCTGAGACTCTGAGACGCAGAGACTCTGAGACGCTGAGACGCAGAGACGCAGAGATGCAGAGATGCAGAGACGCAGAGACGCAGAGACTCTGATACGCAGAGACGCTGAGACGCAGAGACTCTGAGACGCAGAGACGCAGAGACTCTGAGACGCAGAGACTCTGAGAATCTGAGACGCTGAGATGCAGAGGCGCTGAGACTCTGAGACGCAGAGACTCTGAGACGCTGAGACGCAGAGACGCAGAGATGCAGAGATGCAGAGACGCAGAGACGCAGAGATGCAGAGACTCTGAGACGCAGAGACACAGAGACTCTGAGACGGAGAGACGCAGAGACTCTGAGACACAGAGACGCAGAGACGCAGAGACACTGAGACGCAGAGACGCTGAGACGCAGAGACGCAGAGACTCTGAGATGCAGAGACTCTGAGACGCAGAGACGCAGACACTCTGAGACGCTGAGACGCAGAGACGCTGAGACGCAGAGACTCTGAGACGCAGAGACTCTGAGACGCAGAGACTCTGAGAATCTGAGACGCTGAGACGCAGAGGCGCTGAGACTCTGAGACGCAGAGACTCTGAGACGCAGAGACGCAGAGACTCTGAGACGCAGAGACGCAGAGACTCAGAGACGCAGAGACTCTAATACGCAGAGACGCAGAGATGCAGAGACTCTGAGAATCTGAGACGCTGAGACGCAGAGACTCTGAGACGCAGAGACTCTGAGATACAGAGACGCAGAGACGCAGAGACTCTGAGACGCAGAGACTCTGAGACGCAGAGACGCAGAGACTCTGAGACGCAGACACGCAGAGACTCTGAGACGCAGACACGCAGAGACTCTGAGACTCAGACGCAGAGATGCAGAGACTCTGAGAATCTGAGACGCAGAGACGCAGAGACTCTCAGACGCAGAGACGCAGAGACTCTGAGATGCAGAGACGCAGAGACGCAGAGACTCTGAGACACAGAGACGCAGAGACTCTGAGACGCAGAGACTCTGAGACGCAGACACGCAGAGACTCTGAGACGCAGACACGCAGAGACTCTGAGACTCAGACGCAGAGATGCAGAGACTCTGAGAATCTGAGACGCAGAGACGCAGAGACTCTGAGACGCAGACACGCAGAGACTCTGAGACTCAGACGCAGAGATGCAGAGACTCTGAGAATCTGAGACGCAGACACGCAGAGACTCTGAGACGCAGACACGCAGAGACTCTGAGACTCAGACGCAGAGATGCAGAGACTCTGAGAATCTGAGACGCAGAGACTCTGAGATGCAGAGACGCAGAGACGCAGAGACTCTGAGACGCAGAGACGCAGAGACTCTGAGAATCTGAGACGCAGAGACGCAGAGACTCTGAGACGCAGAGACACAGAGACTCTGAGGCGCAGAGACGCAGAGACGCAGAGACTCTGAGACGCAGAGACTCTGATACGCAGAGACACAGAGACTCTGATACGCAGAGACGCTGAGACGCAGAGACTCTGAGACGCAGAGACTCTGAGACTCTGAGAATCTGAGACGCTGAGACGCAGAGGCGCTGAGACTCTGAGACGCAGAGACTCTGAGACGCTGAGACGCAGAGACGCAGAGACGCTGAGACGCAGAGACGCAGAGAAACAGAGACTCTGAGACGCAGAGACGCAGAGACTCTGAGACGCAGAGACGCAGAGACGCTGAGACGCAGAGACGCTGAGACGCAGAGACGCTGAGATGCAGAGACTCTGAGACGCAGAGACGCAGAGACTCTGATACGCAGAGACGCTGAGACGCAGAGACCCTGAGACGCAGAGACGCAGAGACTCTGAGACACAGAGACTCTGAGACGCAGAGACGCTGAGACGCAGAGACGCAGAGACTCTGAGACGCAGAGACGCAGAGACTCAGAGACGCAGAGACTCTAATACGCAGAGACGCAGAGATGCAGAGACTCTGAGAATCTGAGACGCTGAGACGCAGAGACTCTGAGACGCAGAGACTCTGAGATACAGAGACGCAGAGACGCAGAGACTCTGAGACGCAGAGACGCAGAGACTCTGAGACGCAGAGACGCAGAGACTCTGAGACGCAGACACGCAGAGACTCTGAGACGCAGACACGCAGAGACTCTGAGACTCAGACGCAGAGATGCAGAGACTCTGAGAATCTGAGATGCAGAGACGCAGAGACTCTGAGACGCAGAGACGCAGAGACTCTGAGATGCAGAGACGCAGAGACGCAGAGACTCTGAGACGCAGAGACGCAGAGACTCTGAGACGCAGAGACTCTGAGACGCAGACACGCAGAGACTCTGAGACGCAGACACGCAGAGACTCTGAGACTCAGACGCAGAGATGCAGAGACTCTGAGAATCTGAGACGCAGAGACGCAGAGACTCTGAGACGCAGACACGCAGAGACTCTGAGACTCAGACGCAGAGATGCAGAGACTCTGAGAATCTGAGACGCAGACACGCAGAGACTCTGAGACGCAGACACGCAGAGACTCTGAGACTCAGACGCAGAGATGCAGAGACTCTGAGAATCTGAGACGCAGAGACTCTGAGATGCAGAGACGCAGAGACGCAGAGACTCTGAGACGCAGAGACGCAGAGACTCTGAGAATCTGAGACGCAGAGACGCAGAGACTCTGAGACGCAGAGACACAGAGACTCTGAGACGCAGAGACTCTGATACGCAGAGACTCTGAGACGCAGAGACACAGAGACTCTGATACGCAGAGACGCTGAGACGCAGAGACTCTGAGACGCAGAGACGCAGAGACTCTGAGACTCTGAGAATCTGAGACGCTGAGACGCAGAGGCGCTGAGACTCTGAGACGCAGAGACTCTGAGACGCTGAGACGCAGAGACGCAGAGATGCAGAGACTCTGAGACGCAGAGAAACAGAGACTCTGAGACGCAGAGACGCAGAGACTCTGAGACGCAGAGACGCAGAGACGCTGAGACGCAGAGACGCTGAGACGCAGAGACGCTGAGATGCAGAGACTCTGAGACGCAGAGACGCAGAGACTCTGATACGCAGAGACGCTGAGACGCAGAGACCCTGAGACGCAGAGACGCAGAGACTCTGAGACACAGAGACTCTGAGACGCAGAGACGCTGAGACGCAGAGACGCAGAGACTCTGAGACGCAGAGACGCAGAGACTCAGAGACGCAGAGACTCTAATACGCACAGACGCAGAGATGCAGAGACTCTGAGACGCAGAGACGCAGAGACTCAGAGACGCAGAGACGCAGAGATGCAGAGACTCTGAGAATCTGAGACGCAGAGGCGCTGAGACTCTGAGACGCAGAGACTCTGAGACGCAGAGACTCTGAGACGCTGAGACTCTGAGACGCAGAGACGCAGAGACTCTGAGATGCAGAGACGCAGAGACTCTGAGACGCAGAGACGCAGAGACTCTGAGACGCAGAGACGCAGAGACGCTGAGACGCAGAGACGCTGAGACGCAGAGACGCAGAGACTCTGAGACGCAGAGACGCAGAGACGCTGAGACGCAGAGACGCTGAGACGCAGAGACGCAGAGACTCTGAGATGCAGAGACTCTGAGACGCAGAGACGCAGAGACTCTGAGACGCAGAGACTCTGAGACGCAGAGACGCAGAGACGCAGAGATGCAGACACTCTTAGAATCTGAGACGCAGAGGCGCTGAGACTCTGAGACGCAGAGACGCAGAGACTCTGAGACGCAGAGACTCTGAGACGCAGAGACTCTGAGACGCAGAGACGCAGAGACTCTGAGACACAGAGACGCAGAAACTCTGAGACGCAGAGTCTCTGAGACGCAGAGACACAGAGACTCTGAGACGCAGAGACTCTGAGACTCTGTGACTCTGAGACGCAGAGTCTCTGAGACGCAGAGACACAGAGACTCTGATACGCAGAGACGCAGAGACTCTGAGACTCTGTGACTCTGAGGCGCAGAGACTCTGAGACTCTGAAATGCAGAGACGCAGAGACTCTGAGACGCAGAGACGCAGAGACTCTGAGACGCAGACACGCAGAGACTCTGAGACGCAGACACGCAGAGACTCTGAGACTCAGACGCAGAGACGCAGAGATGCAGAGACTCTGAGAATCTGAGACGCAGAGACGCAGAGAATCGGAGACGCAGAGACGCAGAGACTCTGAGACGCAGAGACTCTGAGAATCTGAGACGCAGAGACGCAGAGACTCTGAGATGCAGAGACGCAGAGACTCTGAGACGCAGAGACACAGAGACTCTGAGGCGCAGAGACGCAGAGACTCTGAGACGCAGAGACGCAGAGACGCTGAGACGCAGAGACGCAGAGACGCAGAGACTCTGAGACGCAGAGACTCTGATACGCAGAGACGCTGAGACGCAGAGACGCAGAGACTCTGAGACGCAGAGACTCTGAGACGCAGAGACTCAGAGACGCAGAGACTCTGATACGCAGAGACGCTGAGACGCAGAGACTCTGAGACGCAGAGACGCAGAGACTCTGAGACACAGAGACTCTGAGAATCTGAGACGCTGAGACGCAGAGGCGCTGAGACTCTGAGACGCAGAGACTCTGAGACGCTGAGACGCAGAGACGCAGAGATGCAGAGATGCAGAGACGCAGAGACGCAGAGATGCAGAGATGCAGAGACTCTGAGACGCAGAGACACAGAGACTCTGAGACGCAGAGACTCTGAGACACAGAGACGCAGAGACGCAGAGACTCTGAGACGCAGAGACTCTGAGAATCTGAGACGCTGAGACGCAGAGGCGCTGAGACGCAGAGGCGCTGAGACTCTGAGACGCAGAGACTCTGAGACTCTGAGACGCAGAGACGCAGAGACTCTGAGACGCAGAGACTCAGAGACGCAGAGACTCTAATACGCAGAGACGCAGAGATGCAGACACTCTGAGAATCTGAGACGCAGAGGCGCTGAGACTCTGAGACGCAGAGACGCAGAGACTCTGAGACTCTGAGACGCAGAGACTCTGAGACTCTGAGACGCAGAGACGCAGAGACTCTGAGACGCAGACACGCAGAGACTCTGAGACGCAGACACGCAGAGACTCTGAGACTCAGACGCAGAGACGCAGAGACTCTGAGAATCTGAGACGCAGAGACGCAGAGAATCGGAGAGGCAGAGACGCAGAGACTCTGAGACGCAGAGACGCAGAGACTCTGAGACGCAGACACTCTGAGAATCTGAGACGCAGAGACGCAGAGACGCTGAGAATCTGAGACGCAGAGACGCAGAGACGCAGAGACTCTGAGACGCAGAGACGCAGAGACTCTGATACGCAGAGACGCTGAGACGCAGAGACTCTGAGACGCTGAGACGCAGAGACTCGGAGACGCTGAGACTCTGAGAATCTGAGACTTTGAGACGCAGAGACGCAGAGATGCAGAGACGCAGAGATGCAGAGACTCTGAGACGCAGAGACACAGAGACTCTGAGACGCAGAGACGCAGAGATGCAGAGATGCAGAGACGCAGAGATGCAGAGACTCTGAGACGCAGAGACACAGAGACTCTGAGACGCAGAGACGCAGAGACTCAGACGCAGAGACGCAGAGACGCAGAGACGCTGAGACGCAGAGACGCTGAGACGCAGAGACACAGAGACTCTGAGATGCAGAGACTCTGAGACGCAGAGACGCAGAGACTCTGAGATGCAGAGACTCTGAGACGCAGAGACGCTGAGACGCAGAGACTCTGAGACGCAGAGACGCAGATACTCTGAGACGCAGAGACTCTGAGAATCTGAGACGCTGAGACGCAGAGGCGCTGAGACTCTGAGACGCAGAGACTCTGAGACGCAGAGACTCTGAGACGCAGAGACGCAGAGACTCTGAGACGCAGAGACGCAGAGACTCAGGGACGCAGAGACTCTAATACGCAGAGACGCAAAGATGCAGAGACTCTGAGAACCTGAGACGCTGAGACGCAGAGGCGCTGAGACTCTGAGACGCAGAGACTCTGAGACGCAGAGACTCTGAGACACAGAGACGCAGAGACTCTGAGACGCAGAGACGCAGAGACTCTGAGATGCAGAGACGCAGAGACTCTGAGACGCAGAGACGCAGAGACTCTGAGACGCAGAGACTCTGATACGCAGAGACGCAGAGATGCAGACACTCTGAGAATCTGAGACGCAGAGGCGCTGAGACTCTGAGACGCAGAGACGCAGAGACTCTGAGACGCAGAGACTCTGAGACGCAGAGACGCAGAGACTCTGAGACGCAGAGACTCTGAGACGCAGAGACGCAGAGACTCTGAGACGCAGAGACGCAGAGACTCTGAGACGCAGAGACGCAGAAACTCTGAGACGCAGAGTCTCTGAGACGCAGAGACACAGAGACTCAGACGCAGAGACTCTGAGACTCTGTGACTCTGAGACGCAGAGTCTCTGAGACGCAGAGACACAGAGACTCTGATACGCAGAGACGCAGAGACTCAGAGACTCTGTGACTCTGAGACGCAGAGACTCTGAGACTTTGAGACGCAGAGACGCAGAGACTCTGAGACGCAGAGACGCTGAGACGCTGAGACGCAGAGACACAGAGACTCAGACGCAGAGACTCTGAGACTCTGTGACTCTGAGACGCAGAGACGCAGAGACTCTGAGACGCAGAGACGCAGAAACTCTGAGACGCAGAGTCTCTGAGACGCAGAGACACAGAGACTCAGACGCAGAGACTCTGAGACTCTGTGACTCTGAGACGCAGAGTCTCTGAGACGCAGAGACACAGAGACTCTGATACGCAGAGACGCAGAGACTCAGAGACTCTGTGACTCTGAGACGCAGAGACTCTGAGACTTTGAGACGCAGAGACGCAGAGACTCTGAGACGCAGAGACGCTGAGACGCAGAGACTCTGAGACGCAGAGACTCTGAGACGCAGAGACGCAGAAACTCTGAGACGCAGAGTCTCTGAGACGCAGAGACACAGAGACTCTGAGACGCAGAGACTCTGAGACTCTGTGACTCTGAGACGCAGAGTCTCTGAGACGCAGAGACACAGAGACTCTGATACGCAGAGACGCAGAGACTCTGAGACTCTGTGACTCTGAGACGCAGAGACTCTGAGACTCTGAGACGCAGAGACGCAGAGACTCTGAGACGCAGAGATGCAGAGACGCAGAGACTCTGAGAATCTGAGACGCTGAGACGCAGAGACGCAGAGACTCTGAGACGCAGAGACGCAGAGACGCTGAGACGCAGAGACTCTGAGACGCAGAGACTCTGAGACGCAGAGACGCAGAGACGCTGAGACGCAGAGACTCTGAGACGCAGAGACTCTGAGACGCAGAGACTCTGAGACGCAGAGACTCTGTGACGCAGAGACTCTGTGACGCAGAGACACAGAGACTCTGAGACTCTGAGATGCAGAGACGCAGAGACTGTGAGACGCTGAGACGCAGAGACGCAGAGAATCTGAGACGCAGAGACTCACAGACGCAGAGACTCTGAGACTCTGAGACGCAGAGGCGCTGAGACTCTGAGACGCAGAGACTCTGAGACGCAGACACGCAGAGACTCTGAGATGCAGAGACGCAGAGATGCAGAGACGCAGAGACGCAGAGACTCTGAGACGCAGAGACGCAGAGACGCAGAGATGCAGAGACACAGAGATGCAGAGACGCAGAGACGCAGAGACTCTGAGACGCAGAGACTCTGAGATGCAGAGACGCAGAGACGCAGAGATGCAGAGACGCAGAGATGCAGAGACGCAGAGACGCAGAGACTCTGAGACGCAGAGACTCTGAGACGCAGAGACTCTGAGATGCAGAGACGCAGAGACGCAGTGACTCTGAGACGCAGAGACGCAGAGACTCTGAGACGCAGAGACTCTGAGACGCAGAGACGCAGAGATGCAGACACTCTGAGAATCTGAGACGCAGAGGCGCTGAGACTCTGAGACTCTGAGACTCTGAGACTCTGTGACTCTGAGACGCAGAGACTCTGAGACTCTGAGACGCAGAGACTCTGAGACGCAGACACGCAGAGACTCTGAGACTCAGACGCAGAGACGCAGAGATGCAGAGAATCGGAGAGGCAGAGACGCAGAGACTCTGAGATGCAGAGACGCAGAGACTCTGAGACGCAGAGACTCTGAGAATCTGAGACGCAGAGACGCAGAGACGCTGAGACGCAGAGATGCAGAGACGCTGAGACGCAGAGACTCTGAGACGCAGAGACGCAGAGACTCTGATACGCAGAGACGCTGAGACGCAGAGACTCTGAGACGCAGAGACGCAGAGACTCTGAGACGCAGAGACTCTGAGAATCTGAGACGCTGAGATGCAGAGACGCAGAGACTCTGAGACGCTGAGACGCAGAGACGCAGAGATGCAGAGATGCAGAGACGCAGAGACGCAGAGATGCAGAGACTCTGAGACGCAGAGACACAGAGACTCTGAGACGCAGAGACGCAGAGACTCTGAGACACAGAGACGCAGAGACGCAGAGACACTGAGACGCAGAGACGCTGAGACGCAGAGACGCAGAGACTCTGAGATGCAGAGACTCTGAGACGCAGAGACGCAGACACTCTGAGACGCTGAGACGCAGAGACGCTGAGACGCAGAGACGCAGAGACGCAGAGACTCTGAGACGCAGAGACTCTGAGAATCTGAGACGCTGAGACGCAGAGGCGCTGAGACTCTGAGACGCAGAGACTCTGAGACGCAGAGACTCTGAGACGCAGAGACGCAGAGACTCTGAGACGCAGAGACTCTGAGAATCTGAGACGCTGAGATGCAGAGGCGCTGAGACTCTGAGACGCAGAGACTCTGAGACGCTGAGACACAGAGACGCAGAGATGCAGAGATGCAGAGACGCAGAGACGCAGAGATGCAGAGACTCTGAGACGCAGAGACACAGAGACTCTGAGACGCAGAGACGCAGAGACTCTGAGACGCAGAGACGCAGAGACGCAGAGACACTGAGACGCAGAGACGCTGAGACGCAGAGACGCAGAGACTCTGAGATGCAGAGACTCTGAGACGCAGAGACGCAGACACTCTGAGACGCAGAGACGCAGAGACTCTGAGACGCAGAGACTCTGAGACGCAGAGACTCTGAGACGCAGAGACGCAGAGACTCTGAGACGCAGAGACTCAGAGACGCAGAGACTCTAATACGCAGAGACGCAGAGATGCAGAGACTCTGAGAATCTGAGACGCTGAGACGCAGAGGCGCTGAGACGCAGACACGCAGAGACTCTGAGATGCAGAGACGCAGAGATGCAGAGACGCAGACACTCTGAGATGCAGAGACGCAGAGACGCAGAGACTCTGAGACGCAGAGACGCAGAGACTCTGAGACGCAGAGACTCTGAGACGCAGAGACTCTGAGACGCAGAGACGCAGAGATGCAGACACTCTGAGAATCTGAGACGCAGAGGCGCTGAGACTCTGAGACTCTGAGACTCTGAGACTCTGTGACTCTGAGACGCAGAGACTCTGAGACTCTGAGACGCAGAGACGCAGAGACTCTGAGACGCAGAGACGCAGAGACTCTGAGACGCAGACACGCAGAGACTCTGAGACGCAGACACGCAGAGACTCTGAGACTCAGACGCAGAGACGCAGAGATGCAGAGAATCGGAGAGGCAGAGACGCAGATACTCTGAGACGCAGAGACGCAGAGACGCAGAGACTCTGAGACGCAGAGACTCTGAGAATCTGAGACGCAGAGACGCAGAGACGCAGAGACGCTGAGACGCAGAGATGCAGAGACTCTGAGACGCAGAGACGCAGAGACTCTGATACGCAGAGACGCTGAGACGCAGAGACTCTGAGACGCAGAGACGCAGAGACTCTGAGACGCAGAGACTCTGAGAATCTGAGACGCTGAGATGCAGAGGCGCTGAGACTCTGAGACGCAGAGACTCTGAGACGCTGAGACGCAGAGACGCAGAGATGCAGAGATGCAGAGACGCAGAGACGCAGAGATGCAGAGACTCTGAGACGCAGAGACACAGAGACTCTGAGACGCAGAGACGCAGAGACTCTGAGACGCAGAGACGCAGAGACACTGAGACGCAGAGACGCTGAGACGCTGAGACGCAGAGACTCTGAGATGCAGAGACTCTGAGACGCAGAGACGCAGACACTCTGAGACGCAGAGACGCAGAGACGCTGAGACGCAGAGACTCTGAGACGCAGAGACTCTGAGACGCAGAGACTCTGAGAATCTGAGACGCTGAGACGCAGAGGCGCTGAGACTCTGAGACGCAGAGACTCTGAGACGCAGAGACTCTGAGACGGAGAGACGCAGAGACTCTGAGACGCAGAGACGCAGAGACTCAGAGACGCAGAGACTCTAATACGCAGAGACGCAGAGATGCAGAGACTCTGAGAATCTGAGACGCTGAGACGCAGAGACTCTGAGACGCAGAGACTCTGAGATACAGAGACGCAGAGACGCAGAGACTCTGAGACGCAGAGACGCAGAGACTCTGAGACGCAGAGACGCAGAGACGCAGAGACTCTGAGACGCAGACACGCAGAGACTCTGAGACGCAGACACGCAGAGACTCTGAGACTCAGACGCAGAGATGCAGAGACTCTGAGAATCTGAGACGCAGAGACGCAGAGACTCTGAGACGCAGAGACGCAGAGACTCTGAGATGCAGAGACGCAGAGACTCTGAGACGCAGAGACGCAGAGACTCTGAGACGCAGAGACTCTGAGACGCAGACACGCAGAGACTCTGAGACGCAGACACGCAGAGACTCTGAGACTCAGACGCAGAGATGCAGAGACACTGAGAATCTGAGACGCAGAGACGCAGAGACTCTGAGACGCAGACACGCAGAGACTCTGAGACTCAGACGCAGAGATGCAGAGACTCTGAGAATCTGAGACGCAGACACGCAGAGACTCTGAGACGCAGACACGCAGAGACTCTGAGACTCAGACGCAGAGATGCAGAGACTCTGAGAATCTGAGACGCAGAGACGCAGAGACTCTGAGATGCAGAGACGCAGAGACGCAGAGACTCTGAGACGCAGAGACGCAGAGACTCTGGGAATCTGAGACGCAGAGACGCAGAGACTCTGAGACGCAGAGACGCAGAGACTCTGGGAATCTGAGACGCAGAGACGCAGAGACTCTGAGACGCAGACACGCAGAGACTCTGAGACTCAGACGCAGAGATGCAGAGACTCTGAGAATCTGAGACGCAGACACGCAGAGACTCTGAGACGCAGACACGCAGAGACTCTGAGACGCAGACGCAGAGATGCAGAGACTCTGAGAATCTGAGACGCAGAGACTCTGAGATGCAGAGACGCAGAGACGCAGAGACTCTGAGACGCAGAGACGCAGAGACTCAGAGACGCAGAGACTCTAATACGCAGAGACGCAGAGATGCAGAGACTCTGAGAATCTGAGACGCTGAGACGCAGAGACTCTGAGACGCAGAGACTCTGAGATACAGAGACGCAGAGACGCAGAGACTCTGAGACGCAGAGACGCAGAGACTCTGAGACGCAGAGACGCAGAGACTCTGAGACGCAGACACGCAGAGACTCTGAGACGCAGACACGCAGAGACTCTGAGACGCAGACGCAGAGATGCCGAGACTCTGAGAATCTGAGACGCAGAGACGCAGAGACTCTGAGACGCAGAGACGCAGAGACTCTGAGATGCAGAGACGCAGAGACGCAGAGACTCTGAGACGCAGAGACGCAGAGACTCTGAGACGCAGAGACTCTGAGACTCTGAGACGCAGAGACTCTGAGACGCAGACACGCAGAGACTCTGAGACTCAGACGCAGAGATGCAGAGACTCTGAGAATCTGAGACGCAGAGACGCAGAGACTCTGAGACGCAGACACGCAGAGACTCTGAGACTCAGACGCAGAGATGCAGAGACTCTGAGAATCTGAGACGCAGACACGCAGAGACTCTGAGACGCAGACACGCAGAGACTCTGAGACTCAGACGCAGAGATGCAGAGACTCTGAGAATCTGAGACGCAGAGACTCTGAGATGCAGAGACGCAGAGACGCAGAGACTCTGAGACGCAGAGACGCAGAGACTCTGAGAATCTGAGACGCAGAGACGCAGAGACTCTGAGACGCAGAGACACAGAGACTCTGAGGCGCAGAGACGCAGAGACGCAGAGACTCTGAGACGCAGAGACTCTGATACGCAGAGACTCTGAGACGCAGAGACACAGAGACTCTGATACGCAGAGACGCTGAGACGCAGAGACTCTGAGACGCAGAGACTCTGAGACTCTGAGAATCTGAGACGCTGAGACGCAGAGGCGCTGAGACTCTGAGACGCAGAGACTCTGAGACGCTGAGACGCAGAGACGCAGAGATGCAGAGACTCTGAGACGCAGAGAAACAGAGACTCTGAGACGCAGAGACGCAGAGACTCTGAGACGCAGAGACGCAGAGACGCTGAGACGCAGAGACGCTGAGACGCAGAGACGCTGAGATGCAGAGACTCTGAGACGCAGAGACGCAGAGACTCTGATACGCAGAGACGCTGAGACGCAGAGACCCTGAGACGCAGAGACGCAGAGACTCTGAGACACAGAGACTCTGAGACGCAGAGACGCTGAGACGCAGAGACGCAGAGACTCTGAGACGCAGAGACTCTGAGACGCAGAGACGCTGAGACGCAGAGACTCTGAGACGCAGAGACGCAGAGACTCAGAGACGCAGAGACTCTAATACGCAGAGACGCAGAGATGCAGAGACTCTGAGAATCTGAGACGCTGAGACGCAGAGGCGCTGAGACTCTGAGACGCAGAGACTCTGAGACGCAGAGACTCTGAGACGCTGAGACGCAGAGACGCAGAGATGCAGAGACTCTGAGACGCACAGACGCAGAGACTCTGAGACGCAGAGACGCAGAGACTCTGAGACGCAGAGACGCAGAGACGCTGAGACGCAGAGACGCTGAGACGCAGAGACGCAGAGACTCTGAGATGCAGAGACTCTGAGACGCAGAGACGCAGAGACTCTGAGACGCAGAGACTCTGAGACGCAGAGACGCAGAGACGCAGAGATGCAGACACTCTTAGAATCTGAGACGCAGAGGCGCTGAGACTCTGAGACGCAGAGACGCAGAGACTCTGAGACGCAGAGACTCTGAGACGCAGAGACTCTGAGACGCAGAGACGCAGAGACTCTGAGACACAGAGACGCAGAAACTCTGAGACGCAGAGTCTCTGAGACGCAGAGACACAGAGACTCTGAGACGCAGAGACTCTGAGACTCTGTGACTCTGAGACGCAGAGTCTCTGAGACGCAGAGACACAGAGACTCTGATACGCAGAGACGCAGAGACTCTGAGACTCTGTGACTCTGAGGCGCAGAGACTCTGAGACTCTGAAATGCAGAGACGCAGAGACTCTGAGACGCAGAGACGCAGAGACTCTGAGACGCAGACACGCAGAGACTCTGAGACGCAGACACGCAGAGACTCTGAGACTCAGACGCAGAGACGCAGAGATGCAGAGACTCTGAGAATCTGAGACGCAGAGACGCAGAGAATCGGAGATGCAGAGACGCAGAGACTCTGAGACGCAGAGACTCTGAGAATCTGAGACGCAGAGACGCAGAGACTCTGAGATGCAGAGACGCAGAGACTCTGAGACGCAGAGACACAGAGACTCTGAGGCGCAGAGACGCAGAGACTCTGAGACGCAGAGACGCAGAGACGCTGAGACGCAGAGACGCTGAGACGCAGAGACTCTGAGACGCAGAGACTCTGAGACGCAGAGACTCTGATACGCAGAGACGCTGAGACACAGAGACTCTGAGACGCAGAGACGCAGAGACTCTGAGACGCAGAGACTCTGAGAATCTGAGACGCTGAGACGCAGAGGCGCTGAGACTCTGAGACGCAGAGACTCTGAGACGCTGAGACGCAGAGACGCAGAGATGCAGAGACGCAGAGACGCAGAGACGCAGAGATGCAGAGACTCTGAGACGCAGAGACACAGAGACTCTGAGATGCAGAGACGCAGAGACTCTGAGACACAGAGACGCAGAGACGCAGAGACGCTGAGACGCAGAGACTCTGAGATGCAGAGACTCTGAGACGCAGAGACGCAGAGACGCAGAGACTCTGAGACGCAGAGACTCTGAGAATCTGAGACGCTGAGACGCAGAACATAGAACATAGAACATAGAACGTTACAGCGCAGAACAGGCCCTTCGGCCCACGATGTTGCACCGACCAGTTACAAAAACAATGACCCACTAGCCTATACCAATCCCTTTTCGTCCATAAACCTATCCAGAGATCTCTTAAACGCCCCCAAACTAGACGCATTTACAACTGCAGCAGGCAGGGCATTCCAATCCTTCACCACCCGCTGGGTAAAGAACCTACCCCTGACATCCGTCCTGTAGCTACCCCCCCTTAATTTAAAGCCATGCCCCCTCGTGCTAGCTTTCTCCATCCGAGGAAAAAGGCTATCACTATCCACCCTATCTAAACCTCTAATCATCTTATATGTTTCAATAAGATCCCCTCTTAGCCGCCTTCTTTCCAACGAAAACAACCCTAAATCCCTCAGTCTCTCCTCATAGGACCTCCCCACCATACCAGGCACCATCCTAGTAAACCTCCTCTGCACCCTCTCCAACGCCTCCACATCCTTCTTGTAATGCGGGGACCAGAACTGCACACAGTACTCCAAGTGTGGCCGCACTAGAGTAGTGTACAGTTGCAACATTACACTGCGACTCCTAAATTCAATCCCCCTACCAATAAACGCCAAGACACCGTACGCCTTCTTAACAACCTTATCTACTTGATTCCCAACTTTCAGGGATCTATGTACACACACACCTAGATCCCTCTGTTCATCCACACTATTCAAAGTCCTCCCGTTAGCCCTATACTCGACACATCTGTTGCTCCTACCAAAGTGAATTACCTCACACTTCTCCGCATTAAATTCCATCCGCCACCTCTCGGCCCAGCTCTGCAACCTATCTAAGTCTCCCTGCAGACTATGACACCCTTCCTCACAATCTACCACACCTCCAATTTTGGTGTCATCAGCAAATTTACTAATCCACCCAACTATACCCTCATCCAGATCATTAATAAAAATTACAAACAACAGTGGCCCCAAAACAGAGGCGCTGCAACTCTGAGACGCAGAGACTCTGAGACGCTGAGACGCAGAGACGCAGAGATGCAGAGACGCAGAGACGCAGAGACGCAGAGACTCAGAGACGCTGAGACGCAGAGACTCTGAGACGCAGAGACGCAGAGACGCTGAGACGCAGAGACTCTGAGACGCAGAGACTCTGAGATGCAGAGACTCTGAGACGCAGAGTCTCTGAGACGCAGAGACACAGAGACTCTGAGACTCTGTGACTCTGAGGCGCAGAGACTCTGAGACTCTGAAATGCAGAGACGCAGAGACTCTGAGACGCAGAGACGCAGAGACTCTGAGACGCAGACACGCAGAGACTCTGAGACGCAGACACGCAGAGACTCTGAGACTCAGACGCAGAGACGCAGAGATGCAGAGACTCTGAGAATCTGAGACGCAGAGACGCAGAGAATCGGAGACGCAGAGACGCAGAGACTCTGAGACGCAGAGACTCTGAGAATCTGAGACGCAGAGACGCAGAGACTCTGAGATGCAGAGACGCAGAGACTCTGAGACGCAGAGACACAGAGACTCTGAGGCGCAGAGACGCAGAGACTCTGAGACGCAGAGACGCAGAGACGCTGAGACGCAGAGACGCAGAGACGCTGAGACGCAGAGACGCAGAGACTCTGAGACGCAGAGACTCTGAGACGCAGAGACGCAGAGACTCTGATACGCAGAGACGCTGAGACGCAGAGACCCTGAGACGCAGAGACGCAGAGACTCTGAGACACAGAGACTCTGAGACACAGAGACTCTGAGACGCAGAGACGCTGAGACGCAGAGACGCAGAGACTCTGAGACGCAGAGACGCAGAGACTCAGAGACGCAGAGACTCTAATACGCAGAGACGCAGAGATGCAGAGACTCTGAGAATCTGAGACGCTGAGACGCAGAGGCGCTGAGACTCTGAGACGCAGAGACTCTGAGACGCAGAGACTCTGAGACGCTGAGACGCAGAGACGCAGAGATGCAGAGACTCTGAGACGCACAGACGCAGAGACTCTGAGACGCAGAGACGCAGAGACTCTGAGACGCAGAGACGCAGAGACGCTGAGACGCAGAGACGCTGAGACGCAGAGACGCAGAGACTCTGAGACGCAGAGACGCAGAGACGCTGAGACGCAGAGACGCTGAGACGCAGAGACGCAGAGACTCTGAGATGCAGAGACTCTGAGACGCAGAGACGCAGAGACTCTGAGACGCAGAGACTCTGAGACGCAGAGACGCAGAGACGCAGAGATGCAGACACTCTTAGAATCTGAGACGCAGAGGCGCTGAGACTCTGAGACGCAGAGACGCAGAGACTCTGAGACGCAGAGACTCTGAGACGCAGAGACTCTGAGACGCAGAGACGCAGAGACTCTGAGACACAGAGACGCAGAAACTCTGAGACGCAGAGTCTCTGAGACGCAGAGACACAGAGACTCTGAGACGCAGAGACTCTGAGACTCTGTGACTCTGAGACGCAGAGTCTCTGAGACGCAGAGACACAGAGACTCTGATACGCAGAGACGCAGAGACTCTGAGACTCTGTGACTCTGAGGCGCAGAGACTCTGAGACTCTGAAATGCAGAGACGCAGAGACTCTGAGACGCAGAGACGCAGAGACTCTGAGACGCAGACACGCAGAGACTCTGAGACGCAGACACGCAGAGACTCTGAGACTCAGACGCAGAGACGCAGAGATGCAGAGACTCTGAGAATCTGAGACGCAGAGACGCAGAGAATCGGAGATGCAGAGACGCAGAGACTCTGAGACGCAGAGACTCTGAGAATCTGAGACGCAGAGACGCAGAGACTCTGAGATGCAGAGACGCAGAGACTCTGAGACGCAGAGACACAGAGACTCTGAGGCGCAGAGACGCAGAGACTCTGAGACGCAGAGACGCAGAGACGCTGAGACGCAGAGACGCTGAGACGCAGAGACTCTGATACGCAGAGACGCTGAGACACAGAGACTCTGAGACGCAGAGACGCAGAGACTCTGAGACGCAGAGACTCTGAGAATCTGAGACGCAGAGACGCAGAGACTCTGAGATGCAGAGACGCAGAGACTCTGAGACGCAGAGACACAGAGACTCTGAGGCGCAGAGACGCAGAGACTCTGAGACGCAGAGACGCAGAGACGCTGAGACGCAGAGACTCTGAGACGCAGAGACTCTGATACGCAGAGACGCTGAGACACAGAGACTCTGAGACGCAGAGACGCAGAGACTCTGAGACGCAGAGACTCTGAGAATCTGAGACGCTGAGACGCAGAGGCGCTGAGACTCTCAGACGCAGAGACTCTGAGACGCTGAGACGCAGAGACGCAGAGATGCAGAGATGCAGAGACGCAGAGACGCAGAGATGCAGAGACTCTGAGACGCAGAGACACAGAGACTCTGAGACGCAGAGACTCTGAGAATCTGAGACGCTGAGACGCAGAGGCGCTGAGACTCTGAGACGCAGAGACTCTGAGACGCAGAGACTCTGAGACGCAGAGACGCAGAGACTCTGAGACTCTGAGACGCAGAGACTCAGAGACGCTGAGACGCAGAGACTCTGAGACGCAGAGACGCAGAGACGCTGAGACGCAGAGACTCTGAGACGCAGAGACTCTGAGATGCAGAGACTCTGAGACGCAGAGTCTCTGAGACGCAGAGACACAGAGACTCTGAGACTCTGTGACTCTGAGACGCAGAGTCTCTGAGACGCAGAGACACAGAGACTCTGATACGCAGAGACGCAGAGACTCTGAGACTCTGTGACTCTGAGACGCAGAGTCTCTGAGACGCAGAGACACAGAGACTCTGATACGCAGAGACGCAGAGACTCTGAGACTCTGAAATGCAGAGACGCAGAGACTCTGAGACGCAGAGACGCAGAGACTCTGAGACGCAGACACGCAGAGACTCTGAGACTCAGACGCAGAGACGCAGAGATGCAGAGACTCTGAGAATCTGAGACGCAGAGACGCAGAGAATCGGAGACGCAGAGACGCAGAACCTCTGAGACGCAGGGACTCTGAGAATCTGAGACGCAGAGACGCAGAGACTCTGAGATGCAGAGACGCAGAGACTCTGAGACGCAGAGACACAGAGACTCTGAGGCGCAGAGACGCAGAGACTCTGAGACGCAGAGACGCAGAGACGCTGAGACGCAGAGACGCAGAGACTCTGAGACGCAGAGACTCTGAGACGCAGAGACTCTGATACGCAGAGACGCTGAGACGCAGAGACGCAGAGACTCTGAGACGCAGAGACTCTGAGACGCAGAGACTCAGAGACGCAGAGACTCTGATACGCAGAGACGCTGAGACGCAGAGACTCTGAGACGCAGAGACGCAGAGACTCTGAGACACAGAGACTCTGAGAATCTGAGACGCTGAGACGCAGAGGCGCTGAGACTCTGAGACGCACAGACTCTGAGACGCTGAGACGCAGAGACGCAGAGATGCAGAGATGCAGAGACGCAGAGACGCAGAGATGCAGAGACTCTGAGACGCAGAGACACAGAGACTCTGAGACGCAGAGACTCTGAGACACAGAGACGCAGAGACGCAGAGACTCTGAGACGCAGAGACTCTGAGAATCTGAGACGCTGAGACGCAGAGGCGCTGAGACGCAGAGGCGCTGAGACTCTGAGACGCAGAGACTCTGAGACGCAGAGACTCTGAGACGCAGAGACTCTGAGACTCTGAGACGCAGAGACGCAGAGACTCTGAGACGCAGAGACTCAGAGACGCAGAGACTCTAATACGCAGAGACGCAGAGATGCAGACACTCTGAGAATCTGAGACGCAGAGGCGCTGAGACTCTGAGACGCAGAGACGCAGAGACTCTGAGACTCTGAGACGCAGAGACTCTGAGACTCTGAGACGCAGAGACGCAGAGACTCTGAGACGCAGAGACGCAGAGACTCTGAGACGCAGACACGCAGAGACTCTGAGACGCAGACACGCAGAGACTCTGAGACTCAGACGCAGAGATGCAGAGACTCTGAGAATCTGAGACGCAGAGACGCAGAGAATCGGAGAGGCAGAGACGCAGAGACTCTGAGACGCAGAGACGCAGAGACTCTGAGACGCAGACACTCTGAGAATCTGAGACGCAGAGACGCTGAGAATCTGAGACGCAGAGACGCAGAGACGCAGAGACTCTGAGACGCAGAGACGCAGAGACTCTGATACGCAGAGACGCTGAGACGCAGAGACTCTGAGACGCTGAGACGCAGAGACTCTGAGACGCTGAGACTCTGAGAATCTGAGACACTGAGACGCAGAGACGCAGAGATGCAGAGACGCAGAGATGCAGAGACTCTGAGACGCAGAGACACAGAGACTCTGAGACGCAGAGACGCAGAGATGCAGAGATGCAGAGACGCAGAGATGCAGAGACTCTGAGACGCAGAGACACAGAGACTCTGAGACGCAGAGACGCAGAGACTCAGACGCAGAGACGCAGAGACGCAGAGACGCTGAGACGCAGAGACGCTGAGACGCAGAGACACAGAGACTCTGAGATGCAGAGACTCTGAGACGCAGAGACGCAGAGACTCTGAGATGCAGAGACTCTGAGACGCAGAGACGCAGAGACGCTGAGACGCAGAGACTCTGAGACGCAGAGACGCAGATACTCTGAGACGCAGAGACTCTGAGAATCTGAGACGCTGAGACGCAGAGGCGCTGAGACTCTGAGACGCAGAGACTCTGAGACGCAGAGACTCTGAGACGCAGAGACTCTGAGACGCAGAGACGCAGAGACTCTGAGACGCAGAGACGCAGAGACTCAGGGACGCAGAGACTCTAATACGCAGAGACGCAGAGATGCAGAGACTCTGAGAATCTGAGACGCTGAGACGCAGAGGCGCTGAGACTCTGAGACGCAGAGACTCTGAGACGCAGAGACTCTGAGACACAGAGACGCAGAGACTCTGAGACGCAGAGACGCAGAGACTCTGAGATGCAGAGACGCAGAGACTCTGAGACGCAGAGACGCAGAGACTCTGAGACGCAGAGACTCTGATACGCAGAGACGCAGAGATGCAGACACTCTGAGAATCTGAGACGCAGAGGCGCTGAGACTCTGAGACGCAGAGACGCAGAGACTCTGAGACGCAGAGACTCTGAGACGCAGAGACGCAGAGACTCTGAGACTCATGACTCTGAGACGCAGAGACGCAGAGACTCTGAGACGCAGAGACGCAGAGACTCTGAGACGCAGAGACGCAGAAACTCTGAGACGCAGAGTCTCTGAGACGCAGAGACACAGAGACTCAGACGCAGAGACTCTGAGACTCTGTGACTCTGAGACGCAGAGTCTCTGAGACGCAGAGACACAGAGACTCTGATACGCAGAGACGCAGAGACTCAGAGACTCTGTGACTCTGAGACGCAGAGACTCTGAGACTTTGAGACGCAGAGACGCAGAGACTCTGAGACGCAGAGACGCTGAGACGCAGAGACTCTGAGACGCAGAGACTCTGAGACGCAGAGACGCAGAAACTCTGAGACGCAGAGTCTCTGAGACGCAGAGACACAGAGACTCTGATACGCAGAGACGCAGAGACTCAGAGACTCTGTGACTCTGAGACGCAGAGTCTCTGAGACGCAGAGACACAGAGACTCTGAGACGCAGACACTCTGAGAATCTGAGACGCAGAGACGCAGAGACGCTGAGAATCTGAGACGCAGAGACGCAGAGACGCAGAGACTCTGAGACGCAGAGACGCAGAGACTCTGATACGCAGAGACGCTGAGACGCAGAGACTCTGAGACGCTGAGACGCAGAGACTCTGAGACGCTGAGACTCTGAGAATCTGAGACACTGAGACGCAGAGACGCAGAGATGCAGAGACGCAGAGATGCAGAGACTCTGAGACGCAGAGACACAGAGACTCTGAGACGCAGAGACGCAGAGATGCAGAGATGCAGAGACGCAGAGATGCAGAGACTCTGAGACGCAGAGACACAGAGACTCTGAGACGCAGAGACGCAGAGACTCAGACGCAGAGACGCAGAGACGCTGAGACGCAGAGACGCTGAGACGCAGAGACACAGAGACTCTGAGATGCAGAGACTCTGAGACGCAGAGACGCAGAGACTCTGAGATGCAGAGACTCTGAGACGCAGAGACGCAGAGACGCTGAGACGCAGAGACTCTGAGACGCAGAGACGCAGATACTCTGAGACGCAGAGACTCTGAGAATCTGAGACGCTGAGACGCAGAGGCGCTGAGACTCTGAGACGCAGAGACTCTGAGACGCAGAGACTCTGAGACGCAGAGACTCTGAGACGCAGAGACGCAGAGACTCTGAGACGCAGAGACGCAGAGACTCAGGGACGCAGAGACTCTAATACGCAGAGACGCAGAGATGCAGAGACTCTGAGAATCTGAGACGCTGAGACGCAGAGGCGCTGAGACTCTGAGACGCAGAGACTCTGAGACGCAGAGACTCTGAGACACAGAGACGCAGAGACTCTGAGACGCAGAGACGCAGAGACTCTGAGATGCAGAGACGCAGAGACTCTGAGACGCAGAGACGCAGAGACTCTGAGACGCAGAGACTCTGATACGCAGAGACGCAGAGATGCAGACACTCTGAGAATCTGAGACGCAGAGGCGCTGAGACTCTGAGACGCAGAGACGCAGAGACTCTGAGACGCAGAGACTCTGAGACGCAGAGACGCAGAGACTCTGAGACGCAGAGACTCTGAGACGCAGAGACGCAGAGACTCTGAGATGCAGAGACGCAGAGACTCTGAGACGCAGAGACGCAGAAACTCTGAGACGCAGAGTCTCTGAGACGCAGAGACACAGAGACTCAGACGCAGAGACTCTGAGACTCTGTGACTCTGAGACGCAGAGTCTCTGAGACGCAGAGACACAGAGACTCTGATACGCAGAGACGCAGAGACTCAGAGACTCTGTGACTCTGAGACGCAGAGACTCTGAGACTTTGAGACGCAGAGACGCAGAGACTCTGAGACGCAGAGACGCTGAGACGCAGAGACTCTGAGACGCAGAGACTCTGAGACGCAGAGACGCAGAAACTCTGAGACGCAGAGTCTCTGAGACGCAGAGACACAGAGACTCTGAGACGCAGAGACTCTGAGACTCTGTGACTCTGAGACGCAGAGTCTCTGAGACGCAGAGACACAGAGACTCTGATACGCAGAGACGCAGAGACTCTGAGACTCTGTGACTCTGAGACGCAGAGACTCTGAGACTCTGAGACGCAGAGACGCAGAGATGCAGAGACGCAGAGACTCTGAGAATCTGAGACGCTGAGACGCAGAGACGCAGAGACTCTGAGACGCAGAGACGCTGAGACGCAGAGACTCTGAGACGCAGAGACTCTGAGACGCAGAGACTCTGAGACGCAGAGACTCTGTGACGCAGAGACTCTGTGACGCAGAGACACAGAGACTCTGAGACTCTGAGATGCAGAGACGCAGAGACTGTGAGTCGCTGAGACGCAGAGACGCAGAGAATCTGAGACGCAGAGACTCACAGACGCAGAGACTCTGAGACTCTGAGACGCAGAGGCGCTGAGACTCTGAGACGCAGAGACTCTGAGACGCAGACATGCAGAGACTCTGAGATGCAGAGACGCAGAGATGCAGAGACGCAGAGACGCAGAGACTCTGAGACGCAGAGACGCAGAGACGCAGAGATGCAGAGACACAGAGATGCAGAGACGCAGAGACGCAGAGACGCAGAGACTCTGAGACGCAGAGACTCTGAGATGCAGAGACGCAGAGACGCAAAGATGCAGAGACGCAGAGATGCAGAGACGCAGAGACGCAGAGACTCTGAGACGCAGAGACTCTGAGACGCAGAGACTCTGAGATGCAGAGACGCAGAGACGCAGTGACTCTGAGACGCAGAGACGCAGAGACTCTGAGACGCAGAGACTCTGAGACGCAGAGACGCAGAGATGCAGACACTCTGAGAATCTGAGACGCAGAGGCGCTGAGACTCTGAGACTCTGAGACTCTGAGACTCTGTGACTCTGAGACGCAGAGACTCTGAGACTCTGAGACGCAGAGACTCTGAGACGCAGACACGCAGAGACTCTGAGAATCAGACGCAGAGACGCAGAGATGCAGAGAATCGGAGAGGCAGAGACGCAGAGACTCTGAGATGCAGAGACGCAGAGACTCTGAGACGCAGAGACTCTGAGAATCTGAGACGCAGAGACGCAGAGACGCTGAGACGCAGAGATGCAGAGACGCTGAGACGCAGAGACTCTGAGACGCAGAGACGCAGAGACTCTGATACGCAGAGACGCTGAGACGCAGAGACTCTGAGACGCAGAGACGCAGAGACTCTGAGACGCAGACACGCAGAGACTCTGAGACGCAGACACGCAGAGACTCTGAGACTCAGACGCAGAGACGCAGAGATGCAGAGACTCTGAGAATCTGAGACGCAGAGACGCAGAGAATCGGAGACGCAGAGACGCAGAGACTCTGAGACGCAGAGACTCTGAGAATCTGAGACGCAGAGACGCAGAGACTCTGAGATGCAGAGACGCAGAGACTCTGAGACGCAGAGACACAGAGACTCTGAGGCGCAGAGACGCAGAGACTCTGAGACGCAGAGACGCAGAGACGCTGAGACGCAGAGACGCAGAGACTCTGAGACGCAGAGACTCTGAGACGCAGAGACTCTGATACGCAGAGACGCTGAGACGCAGAGACGCAGAGACTCTGAGACGCAGAGACTCTGAGACGCAGAGACTCAGAGACGCAGAGACTCTGATACGCAGAGACGCTGAGACGCAGAGACTCTGAGACGCAGAGACGCAGAGACTCTGAGACACAGAGACTCTGAGAATCTGAGACGCTGAGACGCAGAGGCGCTGAGACTCTGAGACGCACAGACTCTGAGACGCTGAGACGCAGAGACGCAGAGATGCAGAGATGCAGAGACGCAGAGACGCAGAGATGCAGAGACTCTGAGACGCAGAGACACAGAGACTCTGAGACGCAGAGACTCTGAGACACAGAGACGCAGAGACGCAGAGACTCTGAGACGCAGAGACTCTGAGAATCTGAGACGCTGAGACGCAGAGGCGCTGAGACGCAGAGGCGCTGAGACTCTGAGACGCAGAGACTCTGAGACGCAGAGACTCTGAGACGCAGAGACTCTGAGACTCTGAGACGCAGAGACGCAGAGACTCTGAGACGCAGAGACTCAGAGACGCAGAGACTCTAATACGCAGAGACGCAGAGATGCAGACACTCTGAGAATCTGAGACGCAGAGGCGCTGAGACTCTGAGACGCAGAGACGCAGAGACTCTGAGACTCTGAGACGCAGAGACTCTGAGACTCTGAGACGCAGAGACGCAGAGACTCTGAGACGCAGAGACGCAGAGACTCTGAGACGCAGACACGCAGAGACTCTGAGACGCAGACACGCAGAGACTCTGAGACTCAGACGCAGAGATGCAGAGACTCTGAGAATCTGAGACGCAGAGACGCAGAGAATCGGAGAGGCAGAGACGCAGAGACTCTGAGACGCAGAGACGCAGAGACTCTGAGACGCAGACACTCTGAGAATCTGAGACGCAGACACGCAGAGACTCTGAGAATCTGAGACGCAGAGACGCAGAGACGCAGAGACTCTGAGACGCAGAGACGCAGAGACTCTGATACGCAGAGACGCTGAGACGCAGAGACTCTGAGACGCTGAGACGCAGAGACTCTGAGACGCTGGAACTCTGAGAATCTGAGACACTGAGACGCAGAGACGCAGAGATGCAGAGACGCAGAGATGCAGAGACTCTGAGACGCAGAGACACAGAGACTCTGAGACGCAGAGACGCAGAGATGCAGAGATGCAGAGACGCAGAGATGCAGAGACTCTGAGACGCAGAGACACAGAGACTCTGAGACGCAGAGACGCAGAGACTCAGACGCAGAGACGCAGAGACGCTGAGACGCAGAGACGCTGAGACGCAGAGACACAGAGACTCTGAGATGCAGAGACTCTGAGACGCAGAGACGCAGAGACTCTGAGATGCAGAGACTCTGAGACGCAGAGACGCAGAGACGCTGAGACGCAGAGACTCTGAGACGCAGAGACGCAGATACTCTGAGACGCAGAGACTCTGAGAATCTGAGACGCTGAGACGCAGAGGCGCTGAGACTCTGAGACGCAGAGACTCTGAGACGCAGAGACTCTGAGACGCAGAGACTCTGAGACGCAGAGACGCAGAGACTCTGAGACGCAGAGACGCAGAGACTCAGGGACGCAGAGACTCTAATACGCAGAGACGCAGAGATGCAGAGACTCTGAGAATCTGAGACGCTGAGACGCAGAGGCGCTGAGACTCTGAGACGCAGAGACTCTGAGACGCAGAGACTCTGAGACACAGACACGCAGAGACTCTGAGACGCAGAGACGCAGAGACTCTGAGATGCAGAGACGCAGAGACTCTGAGACGCAGAGACGCAGAGACTCTGAGACGCAGAGACTCTGATACGCAGAGACGCAGAGATGCAGACACTCTGAGAATCTGAGACGCAGAGGCGCTGAGACTCTGAGACGCAGAGACGCAGAGACTCTGAGACGCAGAGACTCTGAGACGCAGAGACGCAGAGACTCTGAGACGCAGAGACTCTGAGACGCAGAGACGCAGAGACTCTGAGATGCGGAGACGCAGAGACTCTGAGACGCAGAGACGCAGAAACTCTGAGACGCAGAGTCTCTGAGACGCAGAGACACAGAGACTCAGACGCAGAGACTCTGAGACTCTGTGACTCTGAGACGCAGAGTCTCTGAGACGCAGAGACACAGAGACTCTGATACGCAGAGACGCAGAGACTCAGAGACTCTGTGACTCTGAGACGCAGAGACTCTGAGACTTTGAGACGCAGAGACGCAGAGACTCTGAGACGCAGAGACGCTGAGACGCAGAGACTCTGAGACGCAGAGACTCTGAGACGCAGAGACGCAGAAACTCTGAGACGCAGAGTCTCTGAGACGCAGAGACACAGAGACTCTGAGACGCAGAGACTCTGAGACTCTGTGACTCTGAGACGCAGAGTCTCTGAGACGCAGAGACACAGAGACTCTGATACGCAGAGACGCAGAGACTCTGAGACTCTGTGACTCTGAGACGCAGAGACTCTGAGACTCTGAGACGCAGAGACGCAGAGACTCTGAGACGCAGAGATGCAGAGACGCAGAGACTCTGAGAATCTGAGACGCTGAGACGCAGAGACGCAGAGACTCTGAGACGCAGAGACGCTGAGACGCAGAGACTCTGAGACGCAGAGACTCTGAGACGCAGAGACTCTGAGACGCAGAGACTCTGTGACGCAGAGACTCTGTGACGCAGAGACACAGAGACTCTGAGACTCTGAGATGCAGAGACGCAGAGACTGTGAGTCGCTGAGACGCAGAGACGCAGAGAATCTGAGACGCAGAGACTCACAGACGCAGAGACTCTGAGACTCTGAGACGCAGAGGCGCTGAGACTCTGAGACGCAGAGACTCTGAGACGCAGACACGCAGAGACTCTGAGATGCAGAGACGCAGAGATGCAGAGATGCAGAGACGCAGAGACTCTGAGACGCAGAGACGCAGAGACGCAGAGATGCAGAGACACAGAGATGCAGAGACGCAGAGACGCAGAGACGCAGAGACTCTGAGACGCAGAGACTCTGAGATGCAGAGACGCAGAGACGCAGAGACGCAGAGACGCAGAGATGCAGAGACGCAGAGACGCAGAGACTCTGAGACGCAGAGACTCTGAGACGCAGAGACTCTGAGATGCAGAGACGCAGAGACGCAGTGACTCTGAGACGCAGAGACGCAGAGACGCAGAGACTCTGAGACGCAGAGACTCTGAGACGCAGAGACGCAGAGATGCAGACACTCTGAGAATCTGAGACGCAGAGGCGCTGAGACTCTGAGACTCTGAGACTCTGAGACTCTGAGACTCTGTGACTCTGAGACGCAGAGACTCTGAGACTCTGAGACGCAGAGACTCTGAGACGCAGACACGCAGAGACTCTGAGACTCAGACGCAGAGACGCAGAGATGCAGAGAATCGGAGAGGCAGAGACGCAGAGACTCTGAGATGCAGAGACGCAGAGACTCTGAGACGCAGAGACTCTGAGAATCTGAGACGCAGAGACGCAGAGACGCTGAGACGCAGAGATGCAGAGACGCTGAGACGCAGAGACTCTGAGACGCAGAGACGCAGAGACTCTGATACGCAGAGACGCTGAGACGCAGAGACTCTGAGACGCAGAGACGCAGAGACTCTGAGACGCAGAGACTCTGAGAATCTGAGACGCTGAGATGCAGAGGCGCTGAGACTCTGAGACGCAGAGACTCTGAGACGCTGAGACGCAGAGACGCAGAGATGCAGAGATGCAGAGACGCAGAGACGCAGAGATGCAGAGACTCTGAGACGCAGAGACACAGAGACTCTGAGACGCAGAGACGCAGAGACTCTGAGACACAGAGACGCAGAGACGCAGAGACACTGAGACGCAGAGACGCTGAGACGCAGAGACGCAGAGACTCTGAGATGCAGAGACTCTGAGACGCAGAGACGCAGACACTCTGAGACGCTGAGACGCAGAGACGCTGAGACGCAGAGACGCAGAGACGCAGAGACTCTGAGACGCAGAGACTCTGAGAATCTGAGACGCTGAGACGCAGAGGCGCTGAGACTCTGAGACGCAGAGACTCTGAGACGCAGAGACTCTGAGACGCAGAGACGCAGAGACTCTGAGACGCAGAGACTCTGAGAATCTGAGACGCTGAGATGCAGAGGCGCTGAGACTCTGAGACGCAGAGACTCTGAGACGCTGAGACACAGAGACGCAGAGATGCAGAGATGCAGAGACGCAGAGACGCAGAGATGCAGAGACTCTGAGACGCAGAGACACAGAGACTCTGAGACGCAGAGACGCAGAGACGCAGAGACTCTGAGACGCAGAGACGCAGAGACGCAGAGACACTGAGACGCAGAGACGCTGAGACGCAGAGACGCAGAGACTCTGAGATGCAGAGACTCTGAGACGCAGAGACGCAGACACTCTGAGACGCAGAGACGCAGAGACTCTGAGACGCAGAGACTCTGAGAATCTGAGACGCTGAGACGCAGAGGCGCTGAGACTCTGAGACGCAGAGACTCTGAGACGCAGAGACTCAGAGACGCAGAGACTCTAATACGCCGAGACGCAGAGATGCAGAGACTCTGAGAATCTGAGACGCTGAGACGCAGAGGCGCTGAGACGCAGACACGCAGAGACTCTGAGATGCAGAGACGCAGAGATGCAGAGACGCAGACACTCTGAGATGCAGAGACGCAGAGACGCAGAGACTCTGAGACGCAGAGACGCAGAGACTCTGAGACGCAGAGACTCTGAGACGCAGAGACTCTGAGACGCAGAGACGCAGAGATGCAGACACTCTGAGAATCTGAGACGCAGAGGCGCTGAGACTCTGAGACTCTGAGACTCTGTGACTCTGAGACGCAGAGACTCTGAGACTCTGAGACGCAGAGACGCAGAGACTCTGAGACGCAGAGACGCAGAGACTCTGAGACGCAGACACGCAGAGACTCTGAGACGCAGACACGCAGAGACTCTGAGACTCAGACGCAGAGACGCAGAGATGCAGAGAATCGGAGAGGCAGAGACGCAGAGACTCTGAGACGCAGAGACGCAGAGACGCAGAGACTCTGAGACGCAGAGACTCTGAGAATCTGAGACGCAGAGACGCAGAGACGCTGAGACGCAGAGACGCAGAGACTCTGAGACGCAGAGACGCAGAGACTCTGATACGCAGAGACGCTGAGACGCAGAGACTCTGAGACGCAGAGACGCAGAGACTCTGAGACGCAGAGACTCTGAGAATCTGAGACGCTGAGATGCAGAGGCGCTGAGACTCTGAGACGCAGAGACTCTGAGACGCTGAGACGCAGAGACGCAGAGATGCAGAGATGCAGAGACGCAGAGACGCAGAGATGCAGAGACTCTGAGACGCAGAGACACAGAGACTCTGAGACGCAGAGACGCAGAGACTCTGAGACACAGAGACGCAGAGACGCAGAGACACTGAGACGCAGAGACGCTGAGACGCAGAGACGCAGAGACTCTGAGATGCAGAGACTCTGAGACGCAGAGACGCAGACACTCTGAGACGCTGAGACGCAGAGACGCTGAGACGCAGAGACTCTGAGACGCAGAGACTCTGAGACGCAGAGACTCTGAGAATCTGAGACGCTGAGACGCAGAGGCGCTGAGACTCTGAGACGCAGAGACTCTGAGACGCAGAGACTCTGAGACGCAGAGACGCAGAGACTCTGAGACGCAGAGACTCTAATACGCAGAGACGCAGAGATGCAGAGACTCTGAGAATCTGAGACGCTGAGACGCAGAGACTCTGAGACGCAGAGACTCTGAGATACAGAGACGCAGAGACGCAGAGACTCTGAGACGCAGAGACGCAGAGACTCTGAGACGCAGAGACGCAGAGACTCTGAGACGCAGACACGCAGAGACTCTGAGACGCAGACACGCAGAGACTCTGAGACTCAGACGCAGAGATGCAGAGACTCTGAGAATCTGAGACGCAGAGACGCAGAGACTCTGAGACGCAGAGACGCAGAGACTCTGAGATGCAGAGACGCAGAGACGCAGAGACTCTGAGACGCAGAGACGCAGAGACTCTGAGACGCAGAGACTCTGAGACGCAGACACGCAGAGACTCTGAGACGCAGACACGCAGAGACTCTGAGACTCAGACGCAGAGATGCAGAGACTCTGAGAATCTGAGACGCAGAGACGCAGAGACTCTGAGACGCAGACACGCAGAGACTCTGAGACTCAGACGCAGAGATGCAGAGACTCTGAGAATCTGAGACGCAGACACGCAGAGACTCTGAGACGCAGACACGCAGAGACTCTGAGACTCAGACGCAGAGATGCAGAGACTCTGAGAATCTGAGACGCAGAGACTCTGAGATGCAGAGACGCAGAGACGCAGAGACTCTGAGACGCAGAGACGCAGAGACTCTGAGAATCTGAGACGCAGAGACGCAGAGACTCTGAGACGCAGAGACACAGAGACTCTGAGGCGCAGAGACGCAGAGACGCAGAGACTCTGAGACGCAGAGACTCTGATACGCAGAGACTCTGAGACGCAGAGACACAGAGACTCTGATACGCAGAGACGCTGAGACGCAGAGACTCTGAGACGCAGAGACTCTGAGACTCTGAGAATCTGAGACGCTGAGACGCAGAGGCGCTGAGACTCTGAGACGCAGAGACTCTGAGACGCTGAGACTCAGAGACGCAGAGATGCAGAGACTCTGAGACGCAGAGAAACAGAGACTCTGAGACGCAGAGACGCAGAGACTCTGAGACGCAGAGACGCAGAGACGCTGAGACGCAGAGACGCTGAGACGCAGAGACGCTGAGATGCAGAGACTCTGAGACGCAGAGACGCAGAGACTCTGATACGCAGAGACGCTGAGACGCAGAGACCCTGAGACGCAGAGACGCAGAGACTCTGAGACACAGAGACTCTGAGACGCAGAGACGCAGAGACTCAGAGACGCAGAGACTCTAATACGCAGAGACGCTGAGACACAGAGACTCTGAGACGCAGAGACGCAGAGACTCTGAGACGCAGAGACTCTGAGACGCAGACACGCAGAGACTCTGAGACTCAGACGCAGAGATGCAGAGACTCTGAGAATCTGAGACGCAGAGACGCAGAGAATCGGAGAGGCAGAGACGCAGAGACTCTGAGACGCAGAGACGCAGAGACTCTGAGACGCAGACACTCTGAGAATCTGAGACGCAGACACGCAGAGACTCTGAGAATCTGAGACGCAGAGACGCAGAGACGCAGAGACTCTGAGACGCAGAGACGCAGAGACTCTGATACGCAGAGACGCTGAGACGCAGAGACTCTGAGACGCTGAGACGCAGAGACTCTGAGACGCTGGAACTCTGAGAATCTGAGACACTGAGACGCAGAGACGCAGAGATGCAGAGACGCAGAGATGCAGAGACTCTGAGACGCAGAGACACAGAGACTCTGAGACGCAGAGACGCAGAGATGCAGAGATGCAGAGACGCAGAGATGCAGAGACTCTGAGACGCAGAGACACAGAGACTCTGAGACGCAGAGACGCAGAGACTCAGACGCAGAGACGCAGAGACGCTGAGACGCAGAGACGCAGAGACACAGAGACTCTGAGATGCAGAGACTCTGAGACGCAGAGACGCAGAGACTCTGAGATGCAGAGACTCTGAGACGCAGAGACGCAGAGACGCTGAGACGCAGAGACTCTGAGACGCAGAGACGCAGATACTCTGAGACGCAGAGACTCTGAGAATCTGAGACGCAGAGACGCAGAGGCGCTGAGACTCTGAGACGCAGAGACTCTGAGACGCAGAGACTCTGAGACGCAGAGACTCTGAGACGCAGAGACGCAGAGACTCTGAGACGCAGAGACGCAGAGACTCTGAGATGCAGAGACGCAGAGACTCTGAGACGCAGAGACGCAGAAACTCTGAGACGCAGAGTCTCTGAGACGCAGAGACACAGAGACTCAGACGCAGAGACTCTGAGACTCTGTGACACTGAGACGCAGAGTCTCTGAGACGCAGAGACACAGAGACTCTGATACGCAGAGACGCAGAGACTCAGAGACTCTGTGACTCTGAGACGCAGAGATTCTGAGACTTTGAGACGCAGAGACGCAGAGACTCTGAGACGCAGAGACGCTGAGACGCAGAGACTCTGAGACGCAGAGACTCTGAGACGCAGAGACGCAGAAACTCTGAGACGCAGAGTCTCTGAGACGCAGAGACACAGAGACTCTGATACGCAGAGACGCAGAGACTCAGAGACTCTGTGACTCTGAGACGCAGAGTCTCTGAGACGCAGAGACACAGAGACTCTGAGACGCAGACACTCTGAGAATCTGAGACGCAGAGACGCAGAGACGCTGAGAATCTGAGACGCAGAGACGCAGAGACGCAGAGACTCTGAGACGCAGAGACGCAGAGACTCTGATACGCAGAGACGCTGAGACGCAGAGACTCTGAGACGCTGAGACGCAGAGACTCTGAGACGCTGAGACTCTGAGAATCTGAGACACTGAGACGCAGAGACGCAGAGACTCTGAGATGCAGAGACTCTGAGACGCAGAGACGCAGAGACGCAGAGACTCTGAGACGCAGAGACGCAGATACTCTGAGACGCAGAGACTCTGAGAATCTGAGACGCAGAGACGCAGAGGCGCTGAGACTCTGAGACGCAGAGACTCTGAGACGCAGAGACTCTGAGACGCAGAGACGCAGAGACTCTGAGACGCAGAGACGCAGAGACTCTGAGATGCAGAGACGCAGAGACTCTGAGACGCAGAGACGCAGAAACTCTGAGACGCAGAGTCTCTGAGACGCAGAGACACAGAGACTCAGACGCAGAGACTCTGAGACTCTGTGACTCTGAGACGCAGAGTCTCTGAGACGCAGAGACACAGAGACTCTGATACGCAGAGACGCAGAGACTCAGAGACTCTGTGACTCTGAGACGCAGAGACTCTGAGACTTTGAGACGCAGAGACGCAGAGACTCTGAGACGCAGAGACGCTGAGACGCAGAGACTCTGAGACGCAGAGACTCTGAGACGCAGAGACGCAGAAACTCTGAGACGCAGAGTCTCTGAGACGCAGAGACACAGAGACTCTGATACGCAGAGACGCAGAGACTCAGAGACTCTGTGACTCTGAGACGCAGAGTCTCTGAGACGCAGAGACACAGAGACTCTGAGACGCAGACACTCTGAGAATCTGAGACGCAGAGACGCAGAGACGCTGAGAATCTGAGACGCAGAGACGCAGAGACGCAGAGACTCTGAGACGCAGAGACGCAGAGACTCTGATACGCAGAGACGCTGAGACGCAGAGACTCTGAGACGCTGAGACGCAGAGACTCTGAGACGCTGAGACTCTGAGAATCTGAGACACTGAGACGCAGAGACGCAGAGATGCAGAGACGCAGAGATGCAGAGACTCTGAGACGCAGAGACACAGAGACTCTGAGACGCAGAGACGCAGAGATGCAGAGATGCAGAGACGCAGAGATGCAGAGACTCTGAGACGCAGAGACACAGAGACTCTGAGACGCAGAGACGCAGAGACTCAGACGCAGAGACGCAGAGACGCTGAGACGCAGAGACGCTGAGACGCAGAGACACAGAGACTCTGAGATGCAGAGACTCTGAGACGCAGAGACGCAGAGACTCTGAGATGCAGAGACTCTGAGACGCAGAGACGCAGAGACGCTGAGACGCAGAGACTCTGAGACGCAGAGACGCAGATACTCTGAGACGCAGAGACTCTGAGAATCTGAGACGCTGAGACGCAGAGGCGCTGAGACTTTGAGACGCAGAGACTCTGAGACGCAGAGACTCTGAGACGCAGAGACTCTGAGACGCAGAGACTCTGAGACGCAGAGACGCAGAGACTCTGAGACGCAGAGACGCAGAGACTCAGGGACGCAGAGACTCTAATACGCAGAGACGCAGAGATGCAGAGACTCTGAGAATCTGAGACGCTGAGACGCAGAGGCGCTGAGACTCTGAGACGCAGAGACTCTGAGACGCAGAGACTCTGAGACACAGAGACGCAGAGACTCTGAGACGCAGAGACGCAGAGACTCTGAGATGCAGAGACGCAGAGACTCTGAGACGCAGAGACGCAGAGACTCTGAGACGCAGAGACTCTGATACGCAGAGACGCAGAGATGCAGACACTCTGAGAATCTGAGACGCAGAGGCGCTGAGACTCTGAGACGCAGAGACGCAGAGACTCTGAGACGCAGAGACTCTGAGACGCAGAGACGCAGAGACTCTGAGACGCAGAGACTCTGAGACGCAGAGACGCAGAGACTCTGAGATGCAGAGACGCAGAGACTCTGAGACGCAGAGACGCAGAAACTCTGAGACGCAGAGTCTCTGAGACGCAGAGACACAGAGACTCAGACGCAGAGACTCTGAGACTCTGTGACTCTGAGACGCAGAGTCTCTGAGACGCAGAGACACAGAGACTCTGATACGCAGAGACGCAGAGACTCAGAGACTCTGTGACTCTGAGACGCAGAGACTCTGAGACTTTGAGACGCAGAGACGCAGAGACTCTGAGACGCAGAGACGCTGAGACGCAGAGACTCTGAGACGCAGAGACTCTGAGACGCAGAGACGCAGAAACTCTGAGACGCAGAGTCTCTGAGACGCAGAGACACAGAGACTCTGAGACGCAGAGACTCTGAGACTCTGTGACTCTGAGACGCAGAGTCTCTGAGACGCAGAGACACAGAGACTCTGATACGCAGAGACGCAGAGACTCTGAGACTCTGTGACTCTGAGACGCAGAGACTCTGAGACTCTGAGACGCAGAGACGCAGAGACTCTGAGACGCAGAGATGCAGAGACGCAGAGACTCTGAGACTCTGAGACGCAGAGACGCTGAGACGCAGAGACTCTGAGACGCAGAGACTCTGAGACGCAGAGACTCTGAGACGCAGAGACTCTGTGACGCAGAGACTCTGTGACGCAGAGACACAGAGACTCTGAGACTCTGAGATGCAGAGACGCAGAGACTGTGAGTCGCTGAGACGCAGAGACGCAGAGAATCTGAGACGCAGAGACTCACAGACGCAGAGACTCTGAGACGCAGAGGCGCTGAGACTCTGAGACGCAGAGACTCTGAGACGCAGACACGCAGAGACTCTGAGATGCAGAGACGCAGAGATGCAGAGACGCAGAGACGCAGAGACTCTGAGACGCAGAGACGCAGAGACGCAGAGATGCAGAGACACAGAGATGCAGAGACGCAGAGACGCAGAGACGCAGAGACTCTGAGACGCAGAGACTCTGAGATGCAGAGACGCAGAGACGCAGAGATGCAGAGACGCAGAGATGCAGAGACGCAGAGACGCAGAGACTCTGAGACGCAGAGACTCTGAGACGCAGAGACTCTGAGATGCAGAGACGCAGAGACGCAGTGACTCTGAGACGCAGAGACGCAGAGACGCAGAGACTCTGAGACGCAGAGACTCTGAGACGCAGAGACGCAGAGATGCAGACACTCTGAGAATCTGAGACGCAGAGGCGCTGAGACTCTGAGACTCTGAGACTCTGAGACTCTGAGACTCTGTGACTCTGAGACGCAGAGACTCTGAGACGCAGAGACGCAGAGACTCTGAGACGCAGACACGCAGAGACTCTGAGACTCAGACGCAGAGACGCAGAGATGCAGAGAATCGGAGAGGCAGAGACGCAGAGACTCTGAGATGCAGAGACGCAGAGACTCTGAGACGCAGAGACTCTGAGAATCTGAGACGCAGAGACGCTGAGACGCAGAGATGCAGAGACGCTGAGACGCAGAGACTCTGAGACGCAGAGACGCAGAGACTCTGATACGCAGAGACGCTGAGACGCAGAGACTCTGAGACGCAGAGACGCAGAGACTCTGAGACGCAGAGACTCTGAGAATCTGAGACGCTGAGATGCAGAGGCGCTGAGACTCTGAGACGCAGAGACTCTGAGACGCTGAGACGCAGAGACGCAGAGATGCAGAGATGCAGAGACGCAGAGACGCAGAGATGCAGAGACTCTGAGACGCAGAGACACAGATACTCTGAGACGCAGAGACGCAGAGACTCTGAGACACAGAGACGCAGAGACGCAGAGACACTGAGACGCAGAGACGCTGAGACGCAGAGACGCAGAGACTCTGAGATGCAGAGACTCTGAGACGCAGAGACGCAGACACTCTGAGACGCTGAGACGCAGAGACGCTGAGACGCAGAGACTCTGAGACGCAGAGACTCTGAGACGCAGAGACTCTGAGAATCTGAGACGCTGAGACGCAGAGGCGCTGAGACTCTGAGACGCAGAGACTCTGAGACGCAGAGACTCTGAGACGCAGAGACGCAGAGACTCTGAGACGCAGAGACTCTGAGAATCTGAGACGCTGAGATGCAGAGGCGCTGAGACTCTGAGACGCAGAGACTCTGAGACGCTGAGACACAGAGACGCAGAGACGCAGAGACGCAGAGACTCTGAGACGCAGAGACGCAGAGACGCAGAGACACTGAGACTCAGAGACGCTGAGACGCAGAGACGCAGAGACTCTGAGATGCAGAGACTCTGAGACGCAGAGACGCAGACACTCTGAGACGCAGAGACGCAGAGACTCTGAGACGCAGAGACTCTGAGAATCTGAGACGCTGAGACGCAGAGGCGCTGAGACTCTGAGACGCAGAGACTCTGAGACGCAGAGACTCAGAGACGCAGAGACTCTAATACGCAGAGACGCAGAGATGCAGAGACTCTGAGAATCTGAGACGCTGAGACGCAGAGGCGCTGAGACGCAGACACGCAGAGACTCTGAGATGCAGAGACGCAGAGATGCAGAGACGCAGACACTCTGAGATGCAGAGACGCAGAGACGCAGAGACTCTGAGACGCAGAGACGCAGAGACTCTGAGACGCAGAGACTCTGAGACGCAGAGACTCTGAGACGCAGAGACGCAGAGATGCAGACACTCTGAGAATCTGAGACGCAGAGGCGCTGAGACTCTGAGACTCTGAGACTCTGTGACTCTGAGACGCAGAGACTCTGAGACTCTGAGACGCAGAGACGCAGAGACTCTGAGACGCAGAGACGCAGAGACTCTGAGACGCAGACACGCAGAGACTCTGAGACGCAGACACGCAGAGACTCTGAGACTCAGACGCAGAGACGCAGAGATGCAGAGAATCGGAGAGGCAGAGACGCAGAGACTCTGAGACGCAGAGACGCAGAGACGCAGAGACTCTGAGACGCAGAGACTCTGAGAATCTGAGACGCAGAGACGCAGAGACGCTGAGACGCAGAGACGCAGAGACTCTGAGACGCAGAGACGCAGAGACTCTGATACGCAGAGACGCTGAGACGCAGAGACTCTGAGACGCAGAGACGCAGAGACTCTGAGACGCAGAGACTCTGAGAATCTGAGACGCTGAGATGCAGAGGCGCTGAGACTCTGAGACGCAGAGACTCTGAGACGCTGAGACGCAGAGACGCAGAGATGCAGAGATGCAGAGACGCAGAGACGCAGAGATGCAGAGACTCTGAGACGCAGAGACACAGATACTCTGAGACGCAGAGACGCAGAGACTCTGAGACACAGAGACGCAGAGACGCAGAGACACTGAGACGCAGAGACGCTGAGACGCAGAGACGCAGAGACTCTGAGATGCAGAGACTCTGAGACGCAGAGACGCAGACACTCTGAGACGCTGAGACGCAGAGACGCTGAGACGCAGAGACTCTGAGACGCAGAGACTCTGAGACGCAGAGACTCTGAGAATCTGAGACGCTGAGACGCAGAGGCGCTGAGACTCTGAGACGCAGAGACTCTGAGACGCAGAGACTCTGAGACGCAGAGACGCAGAGACTCTGAGACGCAGAGACTCTAATACGCAGAGACGCAGAGATGCAGAGACTCTGAGAATCTGAGACGCTGAGACGCAGAGACTCTGAGACGCAGAGACTCTGAGATACAGAGACGCAGAGACGCAGAGACTCTGAGACGCAGAGACGCAGAGACTCTGAGACGCAGAGACGCAGAGACTCTGAGACGCAGACACGCAGAGACTCTGAGACGCAGACACGCAGAGACTCTGAGACTCAGACGCAGAGATGCAGAGACTCTGAGAATCTGAGACGCAGAGACGCAGAGACTCTGAGACGCAGAGACGCAGAGACTCTGAGATGCAGAGACGCAGAGACGCAGAGACTCTGAGACGCAGAGACGCAGAGACTCTGAGACGCAGAGACTCTGAGACGCAGACACGCAGAGACTCTGAGACGCAGACACGCAGAGACTCTGAGACTCAGACGCAGAGATGCAGAGACTCTGAGAATCTGAGACGCAGAGACGCAGAGACTCTGAGACGCAGACACGCAGAGACTCTGAGACTCAGACGCAGAGATGCAGAGACTCTGAGAATCTGAGACGCAGAGACTCTGAGATGCAGAGACGCAGAGACGCAGAGACTCTGAGACGCAGAGACGCAGAGACTCTGAGAATCTGAGACGCAGAGACGCAGAGACTCTGAGACGCAGAGACACAGAGCCTCTGAGGCGCAGAGACGCAGAGACGCAGAGACTCTGAGACGCAGAGACTCTGATACGCAGAGACTCTGAGACGCAGAGACACAGAGACTCTGATACGCAGAGACGCTGAGACGCAGAGACTCTGAGACGCAGAGACTCTGAGACTCTGAGAATCTGAGACGCTGAGACGCAGAGGCGCTGAGACTCTGAGACGCAGAGACTCTGAGACGCTGAGACTCAGAGACGCAGAGATGCAGAGACTCTGAGACGCAGAGAAACAGAGACTCTGAGACGCAGAGACGCAGAGACTCTGAGACGCAGAGACGCAGAGACGCTGAGACGCAGAGACGCTGAGACGCAGAGACGCTGAGATGCAGAGACTCTGAGACGCAGAGACGCAGAGACTCTGATACGCAGAGACGCTGAGACGCAGAGACCCTGAGACGCAGAGACGCAGAGACTCTGAGACACAGAGACTCTGAGACGCAGAGACGCTGAGACGCAGAGACGCAGAGACTCTGAGACGCAGAGACGCAGAGACTCAGAGACGCAGAGACTCTAATACGCAGAGACGCTGAGACACAGAGACTCTGAGACGCAGAGACGCAGAGACTCTGAGACGCAGAGACTCTGAGACGCAGACACGCAGAGACTCTGAGACTCAGACGCAGAGATGCAGAGACTCTGAGAATCTGAGACGCAGAGACGCAGAGAATCGGAGAGGCAGAGACGCAGAGACTCTGAGACGCAGAGACGCAGAGACTCTGAGACGCAGACACTCTGAGAATCTGAGACGCAGACACGCAGAGACTCTGAGAATCTGAGACGCAGAGACGCAGAGACGCAGAGACTCTGAGACGCAGAGACGCAGAGACTCTGATACGCAGAGACGCTGAGACGCAGAGACTCTGAGACGCTGAGACGCAGAGACTCTGAGACGCTGGAACTCTGAGAATCTGAGACACTGAGACGCAGAGACGCAGAGATGCAGAGACGCAGAGATGCAGAGACTCTGAGACGCAGAGACACAGAGACTCTGAGACGCAGAGACGCAGAGATGCAGAGATGCAGAGACGCAGAGATGCAGAGACTCTGAGACGCAGAGACACAGAGACTCTGAGACGCAGAGACGCAGAGACTCAGACGCAGAGACGCAGAGACGCTGAGACGCAGAGACGCTGAGACGCAGAGACACAGAGACTCTGAGATGCAGAGACTCTGAGACGCAGAGACGCAGAGACTCTGAGATGCAGAGACTCTGAGACGCAGAGACGCAGAGACGCTGAGACGCAGAGACTCTGAGACGCAGAGACGCAGATACTCTGAGACGCAGAGACTCTGAGAATCTGAGACGCAGAGACGCAGAGGCGCTGAGACTCTGAGACGCAGAGACTCTGAGACGCAGAGACTCTGAGACGCAGAGACTCTGAGACGCAGAGACGCAGAGACTCTGAGACGCAGAGACGCAGAGACTCAGGGACGCAGAGACTCTAATACGCAGAGACGCAGAGATGCAGAGACTCTGAGAATCTGAGACGCTGAGACGCAGAGGCGCTGAGACTCTGAGACGCAGAGACTCTGAGACGCAGAGACTCTGAGACACAGAGACGCAGAGACTCTGAGACGCAGAGACGCAGAGACTCTGAGATGCAGAGACGCAGAGACTCTGAGACGCAGAGACGCAGAGACTCTGAGACGCAGAGACTCTGATACGCAGAGACGCAGAGATGCAGACACTCTGAGAATCTGAGACGCAGAGGCGCTGAGACTCTGAGACGCAGAGACGCAGAGACTCTGAGACGCAGAGACTCTGAGACGCAGAGACGCAGAGACTCTGAGACGCAGAGACTCTGAGACGCAGAGACGCAGAGACTCTGAGATGCAGAGACGCAGAGACTCTGAGACGCAGAGACGCAGAAACTCTGAGACGCAGAGTCTCTGAGACGCAGAGACACAGAGACTCAGACGCAGAGACTCTGAGACTCTGTGACTCTGAGACGCAGAGTCTCTGAGACGCAGAGACACAGAGACTCTGATACGCAGAGACGCAGAGACTCAGAGACTCTGTGACTCTGAGACGCAGAGACTCTGAGACTTTGAGACGCAGAGACGCAGAGACTCTGAGACGCAGAGACGCTGAGACGCAGAGACTCTGAGACGCAGAGACTCTGAGACGCAGAGACGCAGAAACTCTGAGACGCAGAGTCTCTGAGACGCAGAGACACAGAGACTCTGATACGCAGAGACGCAGAGACTCAGAGACTCTGTGACTCTGAGACGCAGAGTCTCTGAGACGCAGAGACACAGAGACTCTGAGACGCAGACACTCTGAGAATCTGAGACGCAGAGACGCAGAGACGCTGAGAATCTGAGACGCAGAGACGCAGAGACGCAGAGACTCTGAGACGCAGAGACGCAGAGACTCTGATACGCAGAGACGCTGAGACGCAGAGACTCTGAGACGCTGAGACGCAGAGACTCTGAGACGCTGAGACTCTGAGAATCTGAGACACTGAGACGCAGAGACGCAGAGATGCAGAGACGCAGAGATGCAGAGACTCTGAGACGCAGAGACGCAGAGATGCAGAGATGCAGAGACGCAGAGATGCAGAGACTCTGAGACGCACAGACACAGAGACTCTGAGACGCAGAGACGCAGAGACTCAGACGCAGAGACGCAGAGACGCTGAGACGCAGAGACGCTGAGACGCAGAGACACAGAGACTCTGAGATGCAGAGACTCTGAGACGCAGAGACGCAGAGACTCTGAGATGCAGAGACTCTGAGACGCAGAGACGCAGAGACGCTGAGACGCAGAGACTCTGAGACGCAGAGACGCAGATACTCTGAGACGCAGAGACTCTGAGAATCTGAGACGCTGAGACGCAGAGGCGCTGAGACTCTGAGACGCAGAGACTCTGAGACGCAGAGACTCTGAGACGCAGAGACTCTGAGACGCAGAGACGCAGAGACTCTGAGACGCAGAGACGCAGAGACTCAGGGACGCAGAGACTCTAATACGCAGAGACGCAGAGATGCAGAGACTCTGAGAATCTGAGACGCTGAGACGCAGAGGCGCTGAGACTCTGAGACGCAGAGACTCTGAGACGCAGAGACTCTGAGACACAGAGACGCAGAGACTCTGAGACGCAGAGACGCAGAGACTCTGAGATGCAGAGACGCAGAGACTCTGAGACGCAGAGACGCAGAGACTCTGAGACGCAGAGACTCTGATACGCAGAGACGCAGAGATGCAGACACTCTGAGAATCTGAGACGCAGAGGCGCTGAGACTCTGAGACGCAGAGACGCAGAGACTCTGAGACGCAGAGACTCTGAGACGCAGAGACGCAGAGACTCTGAGACGCAGAGACTCTGAGACGCAGAGACGCAGAGACTCTGAGATGCAGAGACGCAGAGACTCTGAGACGCAGAGACGCAGAAACTCTGAGACGCAGAGTCTCTGAGACGCAGAGACACAGAGACTCAGACGCAGAGACTCTGAGACTCTGTGACTCTGAGACGCAGAGTCTCTGAGACGCAGAGACACAGAGACTCTGATACGCAGAGACGCAGAGACTCAGAGACTCTGTGACTCTGAGACGCAGAGACTCTGAGACTTTGAGACGCAGAGACGCAGAGACTCTGAGACGCAGAGACGCTGAGACGCAGAGACTCTGAGACGCAGAGACTCTGAGACGCAGAGACGCAGAAACTCTGAGACGCAGAGTCTCTGAGACGCAGAGACACAGAGACTCTGAGACGCAGAGACTCTGAGACTCTGTGACTCTGAGACGCAGAGTCTCTGAGACGCAGAGACACAGAGACTCTGATACGCAGAGACGCAGAGACTCTGAGACTCTGTGACTCTGAGACGCAGAGACTCTGAGACTCTGAGACGCAGAGACGCAGAGACTCTGAGACGCAGAGATGCAGAGACGCAGAGACTCTGAGAATCTGAGACGCTGAGACGCAGAGACGCAGAGACTCTGAGACGCAGAGACGCTGAGACGCAGAGACTCTGAGACGCAGAGACTCTGAGACGCAGAGACTCTGAGACGCAGAGACTCTGAGACGCAGAGACTCTGTGACGCAGAGACTCTGTGACGCAGAGACACAGAGACTCTGAGACTCTGAGATGCAGAGACGCAGAGACTGTGAGTCGCTGAGACGCAGAGACGCAGAGAATCTGAGACGCAGAGACTCACAGACGCAGAGACTCTGAGACTCTGAGACGCAGAGGCGCTGAGACTCTGAGACGCAGAGACTCTGAGACGCAGACACGCAGAGACTCTGAGATGCAGAGACGCAGAGATGCAGAGACGCAGAGACGCAGAGACTCTGAGACGCAGAGACGCAGAGACGCAGAGATGCAGAGACACAGAGATGCAGAGACGCAGAGACGCAGAGACTCTGAGACGCAGAGACTCTGAGATGCAGAGACGCAGAGACGCAAAGATGCAGAGACGCAGAGATGCAGAGACGCAGAGACGCAGAGACTCTGAGACGCAGAGACTCTGAGACGCAGAGACTCTGAGATGCAGAGACGCAGAGACGCAGTGACTCTGAGACGCAGAGACGCAGAGACTCTGAGACGCAGAGACTCTGAGACGCAGAGACGCAGAGATGCAGACACTCTGAGAATCTGAGACGCAGAGGCGCTGAGACTCTGAGACTCTGAGACTCTGAGACTCTGTGACTCTGAGACGCAGAGACTCTGAGACTCTGAGACGCAGAGACTCTGAGACGCAGACACGCAGAGACTCTGAGACTCAGACGCAGAGACGCAGAGATGCAGAGAATCGGAGAGGCAGAGACGCAGAGACTCTGAGATGCAGAGACGCAGAGACTCTGAGACGCAGAGACTCTGAGAATCTGAGACGCAGAGACGCAGAGACGCTGAGACGCAGAGATGCAGAGACGCTGAGACGCAGAGACTCTGAGACGCAGAGACGCAGAGACTCTGATACGCAGAGACGCTGAGACGCAGAGACTCTGAGACGCAGAGACGCAGAGACTCTGAGACGCAGACACGCAGAGACTCTGAGACGCAGACACGCAGAGACTCTGAGACTCAGACGCAGAGACGCAGAGATGCAGAGACTCTGAGAATCTGAGACGCAGAGACGCAGAGAATCGGAGACGCAGAGACGCAGAGACTCTGAGACGCAGAGACTCTGAGAATCTGAGACGCAGAGACGCAGAGACTCTGAGATGCAGAGACGCAGAGACTCTGAGACGCAGAGACACAGAGACTCTGAGGCGCAGAGACGCAGAGACTCTGAGACGCAGAGACGCAGAGACGCTGAGACGCAGAGACGCAGAGACTCTGAGACGCAGAGACTCTGAGACGCAGAGACTCTGATACGCAGAGACGCTGAGACGCAGAGACGCAGAGACTCTGAGACGCAGAGACTCTGAGACGCAGAGACTCAGAGACGCAGAGACTCTGATACGCAGAGACGCTGAGACGCAGAGACTCTGAGACGCAGAGACGCAGAGACTCTGAGACACAGAGACTCTGAGAATCTGAGACGCTGAGACGCAGAGGCGCTGAGACTCTGAGACGCAGAGACTCTGAGACGCTGAGACGCAGAGACGCAGAGATGCAGAGATGCAGAGACGCAGAGACGCAGAGATGCAGAGACTCTGAGACGCAGAGACACAGAGACTCTGAGACGCAGAGACTCTGAGACACAGAGACGCAGAGACTCTGAGACGCAGAGACTCTGAGAATCTGAGACGCTGAGACGCAGAGGCGCTGAGACGCAGAGGCGCTGAGACTCTGAGACGCAGAGACTCTGAGACGCAGAGACTCTGAGACGCAGAGACTCTGAGACTCTGAGACGCAGAGACGCAGAGACTCTGAGACGCAGAGACTCAGAGACGCAGAGACTCTAATACGCAGAGACGCAGAGATGCAGACACTCTGAGAATCTGAGACGCAGAGGCGCTGAGACTCTGAGACGCAGAGACGCAGAGACTCTGAGACTCTGAGACGCAGAGACTCTGAGACTCTGAGACGCAGAGACGCAGAGACTCTGAGACGCAGAGACGCAGAGACTCTGAGACGCAGACACGCAGAGACTCTGAGACGCAGACACGCAGAGACTCTGAGACTCAGACGCAGTGATGCAGAGACTCTGAGAATCTGAGACGCAGAGACGCAGAGAATCGGAGAGGCAGAGACGCAGAGACTCTGAGACGCAGAGACGCAGAGACTCTGAGACGCAGACACTCTGAGAATCTGAGACGCAGACACGCAGAGACTCTGAGAATCTGAGACGCAGAGACGCAGAGACGCAGAGACTCTGAGACGCAGAGACGCAGAGACTCTGATACGCAGAGACGCTGAGACGCAGAGACTCTGAGACGCTGAGACGCAGAGACTCTGAGACGCTGGAACTCTGAGAATCTGAGACACTGAGACGCAGAGACGCAGAGATGCAGAGACGCAGAGATGCAGAGACTCTGAGACGCAGAGACACAGAGACTCTGAGACGCAGAGACGCAGAGATGCAGAGATGCAGAGACGCAGAGATGCAGAGACTCTGAGACGCAGAGACACAGAGACTCTGAGACGCAGAGACGCAGAGACTCAGACGCAGAGACGCAGAGACGCTGAGACGCAGAGACGCTGAGACGCAGAGACACAGAGACTCTGAGATGCAGAGACTCTGAGACGCAGAGATGCAGAGACTCTGAGATGCAGAGACTCTGAGACGCAGAGACGCAGAGACGCTGAGACGCAGAGACTCTGAGACGCAGAGACGCAGATACTCTGAGACGCAGAGACTCTGAGAATCTGAGACGCAGAGACGCAGAGGCGCTGAGACTCTGAGACGCAGAGACTCTGAGACGCAGAGACTCTGAGACGCAGAGACTCTGAGACGCAGAGACGCAGAGACTCTGAGACGCAGAGACGCAGAGATGCAGAGACTCTGAGAATCTGAGACGCTGAGACGCAGAGGCGCTGAGACTCTGAGACGCAGAGACTCTGAGACACAGAGACGCAGAGACTCTGAGACGCAGAGACGCAGAGACTCTAATACGCAGAGACGCAGAGATGCAGAGACTCTGAGAATCTGAGACGCTGAGACGCAGAGGCGCTGAGACTCTGAGACGCAGAGACTCTGAGACACAGAGACGCAGAGACTCTGAGACGCAGAGACGCAGAGACTCTGAGATGCAGAGACGCAGAGACTCTGAGACGCAGAGACGCAGAGACTCTGAGACGCAGAGACTCTGATACGCAGAGACGCAGAGATGCAGACACTCTGAGAATCTGAGACGCAGAGGCGCTGAGACTCTGAGACGCAGAGACGCAGAGACTCTGAGACGCAGAGACTCTGAGACGCAGAGACGCAGAGACTCTGAGACGCAGAGACTCTGAGACGCAGAGACGCAGAGACTCTGAGACGCAGAGACGCAGAGACTCTGAGACGCAGAGACGCAGAAACTCTGAGACGCAGAGTCTCTGAGACGCAGAGACACAGAGACTCAGACGCAGAGACTCTGAGACTCTGTGACTCTGAGACGCAGAGTCTCTGAGACGCAGAGACACAGAGACTCTGATACGCAGAGACGCAGAGACTCAGAGACTCTGTGACTCTGAGACGCAGAGACTCTGAGACTTTGAGACGCAGAGACGCAGAGACTCTGAGACGCAGAGACGCTGAGACGCAGAGACTCTGAGACGCAGAGACTCTGAGACGCAGAGACGCAGAAACTCTGAGACGCAGAGTCTCTGAGACGCAGAGACACAGAGACTCTGATACGCAGAGACGCAGAGACTCAGAGACTCTGTGACTCTGAGACGCAGAGTCTCTGAGACGCAGAGACACAGAGACTCTGAGACGCAGACACTCTGAGAATCTGAGACGCAGAGACGCAGAGACGCTGAGAATCTGAGACGCAGAGACGCAGAGACGCAGAGACTCTGAGACGCAGAGACGCAGAGACTCTGATACGCAGAGACGCTGAGACGCAGAGACTCTGAGACGCTGAGACGCAGAGACTCTGAGACGCTGAGACTCTGAGAATCTGAGACACTGAGACGCAGAGACGCAGAGATGCAGAGACGCAGAGATGCAGAGACTCTGAGACGCAGAGACACAGAGACTCTGAGACGCAGAGACGCAGAGATGCAGAGATGCAGAGACGCAGAGATGCAGAGACTCTGAGACGCAGAGACACAGAGACTCTGAGACGCAGAGACGCAGAGACTCAGACGCAGAGACGCAGAGACGCTGAGACGCAGAGACGCTGAGACGCAGAGACACAGAGACTCTGAGATGCAGAGACTCTGAGACGCAGAGACGCAGAGACTCTGAGATGCAGAGACTCTGAGACGCAGAGACGCAGAGACGCTGAGACGCAGAGACTCTGAGACGCAGAGACGCAGATACTCTGAGACGCAGAGACTCTGAGAATCTGAGACGCTGAGACGCAGAGGCGCTGAGACTCTGAGACGCAGAGACTCTGAGACGCAGAGACTCTGAGACGCAGAGACGCAGAGACTCTGAGACGCAGAGACGCAGAGACTCAGGGACGCAGAGACTCTAATACGCAGAGACGCAGAGATGCAGAGACTCTGAGAATCTGAGACGCTGAGACGCAGAGGCGCTGAGACTCTGAGACGCAGAGACTCTGAGACGCAGAGACTCTGAGACACAGAGACGCAGAGACTCTGAGACGCAGAGACGCAGAGACTCTGAGATGCAGAGACGCAGAGACTCTGAGACGCAGAGACGCAGAGACTCTGAGACGCAGAGACTCTGATACGCAGAGACGCAGAGATGCAGACACTCTGAGAATCTGAGACGCAGAGGCGCTGAGACTCTGAGACGCAGAGACGCAGAGACTCTGAGACGCAGAGACTCTGAGACGCAGAGACGCAGAGACTCTGAGACGCAGAGACTCTGAGACGCAGAGACGCAGAGACTCTGAGACGCAGAGACGCAGAGACTCTGAGACGCAGAGACGCAGAAACTCTGAGACGCAGAGTCTCTGAGACGCAGAGACACAGAGACTCAGACGCAGAGACTCTGAGACTCTGTGACTCTGAGACGCAGAGTCTCTGAGACGCAGAGACACAGAGACTCTGATACGCAGAGACGCAGAGACTCAGAGACTCTGTGACTCTGAGACGCAGAGACTCTGAGACTTTGAGACGCAGAGACGCAGAGACTCTGAGACGCAGAGACGCTGAGACGCAGAGACTCTGAGACGCAGAGACTCTGAGACGCAGAGACGCAGAAACTCTGAGACGCAGAGTCTCTGAGACGCAGAGACACAGAGACTCTGAGACGCAGAGACTCTGAGACTCTGTGACTCTGAGACGCAGAGTCTCTGAGACGCAGAGACACAGAGACTCTGATACGCAGAGACGCAGAGACTCTGAGACTCTGTGACTCTGAGACGCAGAGACTCTGAGACTCTGAGACGCAGAGACGCAGAGACTCTGAGACGCAGAGATGCAGAGACGCAGAGACTCTGAGAATCTGAGACGCTGAGACGCAGAGACGCAGAGACTCTGAGACGCAGAGACGCTGAGACGCAGAGACTCTGAGACGCAGAGACTCTGAGACGCAGAGACTCTGAGACGCAGAGACTCTGTGACGCAGAGACTCTGTGACGCAGAGACACAGAGACTCTGAGACTCTGAGATGCAGAGACGCAGAGACTGTGAGTCGCTGAGACGCAGAGACGCAGAGAATCTGAGACGCAGAGACTCACAGACGCAGAGACTCTGAGACTCTGAGACGCAGAGGCGCTGAGACGCTGAGACGCAGAGACTCTGAGACGCAGACACGCAGAGACTCTGAGATGCAGAGACGCAGAGATGCAGAGACGCAGAGACGCAGAGACTCTGAGACGCAGAGACGCAGAGACGCAGAGATGCAGAGACACAGAGATGCAGAGACGCAGAGACGCAGAGACGCAGAGACTCTGAGACGCAGAGACTCTGAGATGCAGAGACGCAGAGACGCAGAGATGCAGAGACGCAGAGATGCAGAGACGCAGAGACGCAGAGACTCTGAGACGCAGAGACTCTGAGACGCAGAGACTCTGAGATGCAGAGACGCAGAGACGCAGTGACTCTGAGACGCAGAGACGCAGAGACGCAGAGACTCTGAGACGCAGAGACTCTGAGACGCAGAGACGCAGAGATGCAGACACTCTGAGAATCTGAGACGCAGAGGCGCTGAGACTCTGAGACTCTGAGACTCTGAGACTCTGAGACTCTGTGACTCTGAGACGCAGAGACTCTGAGACTCTGAGACGCAGAGACTCTGAGACGCAGACACGCAGAGACTCTGAGACTCAGACGCAGAGACGCAGAGATGCAGAGAATCGGAGAGGCAGAGACGCAGAGACTCTGAGATGCAGAGACGCAGAGACTCTGAGACGCAGAGACTCTGAGAATCTGAGACGCAGAGACGCGGAGACGCTGAGACGCAGAGACGCAGAGATGCAGAGACGCTGAGACGCAGAGACTCTGAGACGCAGAGACGCAGAGACTCTGATACGCAGAGACGCTGAGACGCAGAGACTCTGAGACGCAGAGACGCAGAGACTCTGAGACGCAGAGACTCTGAGAATCTGAGACGCTGAGATGCAGAGGCGCTGAGACTCTGAGACGCAGAGACTCTGAGACGCTGAGACGCAGAGACGCAGAGATGCAGAGATGCAGAGACGCAGAGACGCAGAGATGCAGAGACTCTGAGACGCAGAGACACAGAGACTCTGAGACGCAGAGACGCAGAGACTCTGAGACACAGAGACGCAGAGACGCAGAGACACTGAGACGCAGAGACGCTGAGACGCAGAGACGCAGAGACTCTGAGATGCAGAGACTCTGAGACGCAGAGACGCAGACACTCTGAGACGCTGAGACGCAGAGACGCTGAGACGCAGAGACTCTGAGACGCAGAGACTCTGAGAATCTGAGACGCTGAGACGCAGAGGCGCTGAGACTCTGAGACGCAGAGACTCTGAGACGCAGAGACTCTGAGACGCAGAGACGCAGAGACTCTGAGACGCAGAGACTCTGAGAATCTGAGACGCTGAGATGCAGAGGCGCTGAGACTCTGAGACGCAGAGACTCTGAGACGCTGAGACACAGAGACGCAGAGATGCAGAGATGCAGAGACGCAGAGACGCAGAGATGCAGAGACTCTGAGACGCAGAGACACAGAGACTCTGAGACGCAGAGACGCAGAGACGCAGAGACTCTGAGACGCAGAGACGCAGAGACGCAGAGACACTGAGACGCAGAGACGCTGAGACGCAGAGACGCAGAGACTCTGAGATGCAGAGACTCTGAGACGCAGAGACGCAGACACTCTGAGACGCAGAGACGCAGAGACTCTGAGACGCAGAGACTCTGAGAATCTGAGACGCTGAGACGCAGAGGCGCTGAGACTCTGAGACGCAGAGACTCTGAGACGCAGAGACTCAGAGACGCAGAGACTCTAATACGCCGAGACGCAGAGATGCAGAGACTCTGAGAATCTGAGACGCTGAGACGCAGAGGCGCTGAGACGCAGACACGCAGAGACTCTGAGATGCAGAGACGCAGAGATGCAGAGACGCAGACACTCTGAGATGCAGAGACGCAGAGACGCAGAGACTCTGAGACGCAGAGACGCAGAGACTCTGAGACGCAGAGACTCTGAGACGCAGAGACTCTGAGACGCAGAGACGCAGAGATGCAGACACTCTGAGAATCTGAGACGCAGAGGCGCTGAGACTCTGAGACTCTGAGACTCTGTGACTCTGAGACGCAGAGACTCTGAGACTCTGAGACGCAGAGACGCAGAGACTCTGAGACGCAGAGACGCAGAGACTCTGAGACGCAGACACGCAGAGACTCTGAGACGCAGACACGCAGAGACTCTGAGACTCAGACGCAGAGACGCAGAGATGCAGAGAATCGGAGAGGCAGAGACGCAGAGACTCTGAGACGCAGAGACGCAGAGACGCAGAGACTCTGAGACGCAGAGACTCTGAGAATCTGAGACGCAGAGACGCAGAGACGCTGAGACGCAGAGACGCAGAGACTCTGAGACGCAGAGACGCAGAGACGCAGAGATGCAGAGAATCGGAGAGGCAGAGACGCAGAGACTCTGAGATGCAGAGACGCAGAGACTCTGAGACGCAGAGACTCTGAGAATCTGAGACGCAGAGACGCAGAGACGCTGAGACGCAGAGACGCAGAGACGCTGAGACGCAGAGACTCTGAGACGCAGAGACGCAGAGACTCTGATACGCAGAGACGCTGAGACGCAGAGACTCTGAGACGCAGAGACGCAGAGACTCTGAGACGCAGACACGCTGAGACGCAGACACGCAGAGACTCTGAGACTCAGACGCAGAGACGCAGAGATGCAGAGACTCTGAGAATCTGAGACGCAGAGACGCAGAGAATCGGAGACGCAGAGACGCAGAGACTCTGAGACGCAGAGACTCTGAGAATCTGAGACGCAGAGACGCAGAGACTCTGAGATGCAGAGACGCAGAGACTCTGAGACGCAGAGACACAGAGACTCTGAGGCGCAGAGACGCAGAGACTCTGAGACGCAGAGACGCAGAGACGCTGAGACGCAGAGACGCAGAGACTCTGTGACGCAGAGACTCTGAGACGCAGAGACTCTGATACGCAGAGACGCTGAGACGCAGAGACGCAGAGACTCTGAGACGCAGAGACTCTGAGACGCAGAGACTCAGAGACGCAGAGACTCTGATACGCAGAGACGCTGAGACGCAGAGACTCTGAGACGCAGAGACGCAGAGACTCTGAGACACAGAGACTCTGAGAATCTGAGACGCTGAGACGCAGAGGCGCTGAGACTCTGAGACGCAGAGACTCTGAGACGCTGAGACGCAGAGACGCAGAGATGCAGAGATGCAGAGACGCAGAGACGCAGAGATGCAGAGACTCTGAGACGCAGAGACACAGAGACTCTGAGACGCAGAGACTCTGAGACACAGAGACGCAGAGACGCAGAGACTCTGAGACGCAGAGACTCTGAGAATCTGAGACGCTGAGACGCAGAGGCGCTGAGACGCAGAGGCGCTGAGACTCTGAGACGCAGAGACTCTGAGACGCAGAGACTCTGAGACGCAGAGACTCTGAGACTCTGAGACGCAGAGACGCAGAGACTCTGAGACGCAGAGACTCAGAGACGCAGAGACTCTAATACGCAGAGACGCAGAGATGCAGACACTCTGAGAATCTGAGACGCAGAGGCGCTGAGACTCTGAGACGCAGAGACGCAGAGACTCTGAGACTCTGAGACGCAGAGACTCTGAGACTCTGAGACGCAGAGACGCAGAGACTCTGAGACGCAGAGACGCAGAGACTCTGAGACGCAGACACGCAGAGACTCTGAGACGCAGACACGCAGAGACTCTGAGACTCAGACGCAGAGATGCAGAGACTCTGAGAATCTGAGACGCAGAGACGCAGAGAATCGGAGAGGCAGAGACGCAGAGACTCTGAGACGCAGAGACGCAGAGACTCTGAGACGCAGACACTCTGAGAATCTGAGACGCAGACACGCAGAGACTCTGAGAATCTGAGACGCAGAGACGCAGAGACGCAGAGACTCTGAGACGCAGAGACGCAGAGACTCTGATACGCAGAGACGCTGAGACGCAGAGACTCTGAGACGCTGAGACGCAGAGACTCTGAGACGCTGGAACTCTGAGAATCTGAGACACTGAGACGCAGAGACGCAGAGATGCAGAGACGCAGAGATGCAGAGACTCTGAGACGCAGAGACACAGAGACTCTGAGACGCAGAGACGCAGAGATGCAGAGATGCAGAGACGCAGAGATGCAGAGACTCTGAGACGCAGAGACACAGAGACTCTGAGACGCAGAGACGCAGAGACTCAGACGCAGAGACGCAGAGACGCTGAGACGCAGAGACGCTGAGACGCAGAGACACAGAGACTCTGAGATGCAGAGACTCTGAGACGCAGAGACGCAGAGACTCTGAGATGCAGAGACTCTGAGACGCAGAGACGCAGAGACGCTGAGACGCAGAGACTCTGAGACGCAGAGACGCAGATACTCTGAGACGCAGAGACTCTGAGAATCTGAGACGCAGAGACGCAGAGGCGCTGAGACTCTGAGACGCAGAGACTCTGAGACGCAGAGACTCTGAGACGCAGAGACTCTGAGACGCAGAGACGCAGAGACTCTGAGACGCAGAGACGCAGAGACTCAGGGACGCAGAGACTCTAATACGCAGAGACGCAGAGATGCAGAGACTCTGAGAATCTGAGACGCTGAGACGCAGAGGCGCTGAGACTCTGAGACGCAGAGACTCTGAGACACAGAGACGCAGAGACTCTGAGACGCAGAGACGCAGAGACTCTGAGATGCAGAGACGCAGAGACTCTGAGACGCAGAGACGCAGAGACTCTGAGACGCAGAGACTCTGATACGCAGAGACGCAGAGATGCAGACACTCTGAGAATCTGAGACGCAGAGGCGCTGAGACTCTGAGACGCAGAGACGCAGAGACTCTGAGACGCAGAGACTCTGAGACGCAGAGACGCAGAGACTCTGAGACGCAGAGACTCTGAGACGCAGAGACGCAGAGACTCTGAGACGCAGAGACGCAGAGACTCTGAGACGCAGAGACGCAGAAACTCTGAGACGCAGAGTCTCTGAGACGCAGAGACACAGAGACTCAGACGCAGAGACTCTGAGACTCTGTGACTCTGAGACGCAGAGTCTCTGAGACGCAGAGACACAGAGACTCTGATACGCAGAGACGCAGAGACTCAGAGACTCTGTGACTCTGAGACGCAGAGACTCTGAGAATTTGAGACGCAGAGACGCAGAGACTCTGAGACGCAGAGACGCTGAGACGCAGAGACTCTGAGACGCAGAGACTCTGAGACGCAGAGACGCAGAAACTCTGAGACGCAGAGTCTCTGAGACGCAGAGACACAGAGACTCTGATACGCAGAGACGCAGAGACTCAGAGACTCTGTGACTCTGAGACGCAGAGTCTCTGAGACGCAGAGACACAGAGACTCTGAGACGCAGACACTCTGAGAATCTGAGACGCAGAGACGCAGAGACGCTGAGAATCTGAGACGCAGAGACGCAGAGACGCAGAGACTCTGAGACGCAGAGACGCAGAGACTCTGATACGCAGAGACGCTGAGACGCAGAGACTCTGAGACGCTGAGACGCAGAGACTCTGAGACGCTGAGACTCTGAGAATCTGAGACACTGAGACGCAGAGACGCAGAGATGCAGAGACGCAGAGATGCAGAGACTCTGAGACGCAGAGACACAGAGACTCTGAGACGCAGAGACGCAGAGATGCAGAGATGCAGAGACGCAGAGATGCAGAGACTCTGAGACGCAGAGACACAGAGACTCTGAGACGCAGAGACGCAGAGACTCAGACGCAGAGACGCAGAGACGCTGAGACGCAGAGACGCTGAGACGCAGAGACACAGAGACTCTGAGATGCAGAGACTCTGAGACGCAGAGACGCAGAGACTCTGAGATGCAGAGACTCTGAGACGCAGAGACGCAGAGACGCTGAGACGCAGAGACTCTGAGACGCAGAGACGCAGATACTCTGAGACGCAGAGACTCTGAGAATCTGAGACGCTGAGACGCAGAGGCGCTGAGACTCTGAGACGCAGAGACTCTGAGACGCAGAGACTCTGAGACGCAGAGACGCAGAGACTCTGAGACGCAGAGACGCAGAGACTCAGGGACGCAGAGACTCTAATACGCAGAGACGCAGAGATGCAGAGACTCTGAGAATCTGAGACGCTGAGACGCAGAGGCGCTGAGACTCTGAGACGCAGAGACTCTGAGACGCAGAGACTCTGAGACACAGAGACGCAGAGACTCTGAGACGCAGAGACGCAGAGACTCTGAGATGCAGAGACGCAGAGACTCTGAGACGCAGAGACGCAGAGACTCTGAGACGCAGAGACTCTGATACGCAGAGACGCAGAGATGCAGACACTCTGAGAATCTGAGACGCAGAGGCGCTGAGACTCTGAGACGCAGAGACGCAGAGACTCTGAGACGCAGAGACTCTGAGACGCAGAGACGCAGAGACTCTGAGACGCAGAGACTCTGAGACGCAGAGACGCAGAGACTCTGAGATGCAGAGACGCAGAGACTCTGAGACGCAGAGACGCAGAAACTCTGAGACGCAGAGTCTCTGAGACGCAGAGACACAGAGACTCAGACGCAGAGACTCTGAGACTCTGTGACTCTGAGACGCAGAGTCTCTGAGACGCAGAGACACAGAGACTCTGATACGCAGAGACGCAGAGACTCAGAGACTCTGTGACTCTGAGACGCAGAGACTCTGAGACTTTGAGACGCAGAGACGCAGAGACTCTGAGACGCAGAGACGCTGAGACGCAGAGACTCTGAGACGCAGAGACTCTGAGACGCAGAGACGCAGAAACTCTGAGACGCAGAGTCTCTGAGACGCAGAGACACAGAGACTCTGAGACGCAGAGACTCTGAGACTCTGTGACTCTGAGACGCAGAGTCTCTGAGACGCAGAGACACAGAGACTCTGATACGCAGAGACGCAGAGACTCTGAGACTCTGTGACTCTGAGACGCAGAGACTCTGAGACTCTGAGACGCAGAGACGCAGAGACTCTGAGACGCAGAGATGCAGAGACGCAGAGACTCTGAGAATCTGAGACGCTGAGACGCAGAGACGCAGAGACTCTGAGACGCAGAGACGCTGAGACGCAGAGACTCTGAGACGCAGAGACTCTGAGACGCAGAGACTCTGAGACGCAGAGACTCTGTGACGCAGAGACTCTGTGACGCAGAGACACAGAGACTCTGAGACTCTGAGATGCAGAGACGCAGAGACTGTGAGTCGCTGAGACGCAGAGACGCAGAGAATCTGAGACGCAGAGACTCACAGACGCAGAGACTCTGAGACTCTGAGACGCAGAGGCGCTGAGACGCTGAGACGCAGAGACTCTGAGACGCAGACACGCAGAGACTCTGAGATGCAGAGACGCAGAGATGCAGAGACGCAGAGACGCAGAGACTCTGAGACGCAGAGACGCAGAGACGCAGAGATGCAGAGACACAGAGATGCAGAGACGCAGAGACGCAGAGACGCAGAGACTCTGAGACGCAGAGACTCTGAGATGCAGAGACGCAGAGACGCAGAGATGCAGAGACGCAGAGATGCAGAGACGCAGAGACGCAGAGACTCTGAGACGCAGAGACTCTGAGACGCAGAGACTCTGAGATGCAGAGACGCAGAGACGCAGTGACTCTGAGACGCAGAGACGCAGAGACGCAGAGACTCTGAGACGCAGAGACTCTGAGACGCAGAGACGCAGAGATGCAGACACTCTGAGAATCTGAGACGCAGAGGCGCTGAGACTCTGAGACTCTGAGACTCTGAGACTCTGAGACTCTGTGACTCTGAGACGCAGAGACTCTGAGACTCTGAGACGCAGAGACTCTGAGACGCAGACACGCAGAGACTCTGAGACTCAGACGCAGAGACGCAGAGATGCAGAGAATCGGAGAGGCAGAGACGCAGAGACTCTGAGATGCAGAGACGCAGAGACTCTGAGACGCAGAGACTCTGAGAATCTGAGACGCAGAGACGCGGAGACGCTGAGACGCAGAGACTCTGAGACGCAGAGACGCAGAGACTCTGAGACGCAGAGACTCTGAGAATCTGAGACGCTGAGATGCAGAGGCGCTGAGACTCTGAGACGCAGAGACTCTGAGACGCTGAGACGCAGAGACGCAGAGATGCAGAGATGCAGAGACGCAGAGACGCAGAGATGCAGAGACTCTGAGACGCAGAGACACAGAGACTCTGAGACGCAGAGACGCAGAGACTCTGAGACACAGAGACGCAGAGACGCAGAGACACTGAGACGCAGAGACGCTGAGACGCAGAGACGCAGAGACTCTGAGATGCAGAGACTCTGAGACGCAGAGACGCAGACACTCTGAGACGCTGAGACGCAGAGACGCTGAGACGCAGAGACTCTGAGACGCAGAGACTCTGAGACGCAGAGACTCTGAGAATCTGAGACGCTGAGACGCAGAGGCGCTGAGACTCTGAGACGCAGAGACTCTGAGACGCAGAGACTCTGAGACGCAGAGACGCAGAGACTCTGAGACGCAGAGACTCTGAGAATCTGAGACGCTGAGATGCAGAGGCGCTGAGACTCTGAGACGCAGAGACTCTGAGACGCTGAGACACAGAGACGCAGAGATGCAGAGATGCAGAGACGCAGAGACGCAGAGATGCAGAGACTCTGAGACGCAGAGACACAGAGACTCTGAGACGCAGAGACGCAGAGACGCAGAGACTCTGAGACGCAGAGACGCAGAGACGCAGAGACACTGAGACGCAGAGACGCTGAGACGCAGAGACGCAGAGACTCTGAGATGCAGAGACTCTGAGACGCAGAGACGCAGACACTCTGAGACGCAGAGACGCAGAGACTCTGAGACGCAGAGACTCTGAGAATCTGAGACGCTGAGACGCAGAGGCGCTGAGACTCTGAGACGCAGAGACTCTGAGACGCAGAGACTCAGAGACGCAGAGACTCTAATACGCAGAGACGCAGAGATGCAGAGTCTCTGAGAATCTGAGACGCTGAGACGCAGAGGCGCTGAGACGCAGACACGCAGAGACTCTGAGATGCAGAGACGCAGAGATGCAGAGACGCAGACACTCTGAGATGCAGAGACGCAGAGACGCAGAGACTCTGAGACGCAGAGACGCAGAGACTCTGAGACGCAGAGACTCTGAGACGCAGAGACTCTGAGACGCAGAGACGCAGAGAAGCAGACACTCTGAGAATCTGAGACGCAGAGGCGCTGAGACTCTGAGACTCTGAGACTCTGTGACTCTGAGACGCAGAGACTCTGAGACTCTGAGACGCAGAGACGCAGAGACTCTGAGACGCAGAGACGCAGAGACTCTGAGACGCAGACACGCAGAGACTCTGAGACGCAGACACGCAGAGACTCTGAGACTCAGACGCAGAGACGCAGAGATGCAGAGAATCGGAGAGGCAGAGACGCAGAGACTCTGAGACGCAGAGACGCAGAGACGCAGAGACTCTGAGACGCAGAGACTCTGAGAATCTGAGACGCAGAGACGCAGAGACGCTGAGACGCAGAGACGCAGAGACTCTGAGACGCAGAGACGCAGAGACTCTGATACGCAGAGACGCTGAGACGCAGAGACTCTGAGACGCAGAGACGCAGAGACTCTGAGACGCAGAGACTCTGAGAATCTGAGACGCTGAGATGCAGAGGCGCTGAGACTCTGAGACGCAGAGACTCTGAGACGCTGAGACGCAGAGACGCAGAGATGCAGAGATGCAGAGACGCAGAGACGCAGAGATGCAGAGACTCTGAGACGCAGAGACACAGAGACTCTGAGACGCAGAGACGCAGAGACTCTGAGACACAGAGACGCAGAGACGCAGAGACACTGAGACGCAGAGACGCTGAGACGCAGAGACGCAGAGACTCTGAGATGCAGAGACTCTGAGACGCAGAGACGCAGACACTCTGAGACGCTGAGACGCAGAGACGCTGAGACGCAGAGACTCTGAGACGCAGAGACTCTGAGACGCAGAGACTCTGAGAATCTGAGACGCTGAGACGCAGAGGCGCTGAGACTCTGAGACGCAGAGACTCTGAGACGCAGAGACTCTGAGACGCAGAGACGCAGAGACTCTGAGACGCAGAGACTCTAATACGCAGAGACGCAGAGATGCAGAGACTCTGAGAATCTGAGACGCTGAGACGCAGAGACTCTGAGACGCAGAGACTCTGAGATACAGAGACGCAGAGACGCAGAGACTCTGAGACGCAGAGACGCAGAGACTCTGAGACGCAGAGACGCAGAGACTCTGAGACGCAGACACGCAGAGACTCTGAGACGCAGACACGCAGAGACTCTGAGACTCAGACGCAGAGATGCAGAGACTCTGAGAATCTGAGACGCAGAGACGCAGAGACTCTGAGACGCAGAGACGCAGAGACTCTGAGATGCAGAGACGCAGAGACGCAGAGACTCTGAGACGCAGAGACGCAGAGACTCTGAGACGCAGAGACTCTGAGACGCAGACACGCAGAGACTCTGAGACGCAGACACGCAGAGACTCTGAGACTCAGACGCAGAGATGCAGAGACTCTGAGAATCTGAGACGCAGAGACGCAGAGACTCTGAGACGCAGACACGCAGAGACTCTGAGACTCAGACGCAGAGATGCAGAGACTCTGAGAATCTGAGACGCAGACACGCAGAGACTCTGAGACGCAGACACGCAGAGACTCTGAGACTCAGACGCAGAGATGCAGAGACTCTGAGAATCTGAGACGCAGAGACTCTGAGATGCAGAGACGCAGAGACGCAGAGACTCTGAGACGCAGAGACGCAGAGACTCTGAGAATCTGAGACGCAGAGACGCAGAGACTCTGAGACGCAGAGACACAGAGACTCTGAGGCGCAGAGACGCAGAGACGCAGAGACTCTGAGACGCAGAGACTCTGATACGCAGAGACTCTGAGACGCAGAGACACAGAGACTCTGATACGCAGAGACGCTGAGACGCAGAGACTCTGAGACGCAGAGACTCTGAGACTCTGAGAATCTGAGACGCTGAGACGCAGAGGCGCTGAGACTCTGAGACGCAGAGACTCTGAGACGCTGAGACTCAGAGACGCAGAGATGCAGAGACTCTGAGACGCAGAGAAACAGAGACTCTGAGACGCAGAGACGCAGAGACTCTGAGACGCAGAGACGCAGAGACGCTGAGACGCAGAGACGCTGAGACGCAGAGACGCTGAGATGCAGAGACTCTGAGACGCAGAGACGCAGAGACTCTGATACGCAGAGACGCTGAGACGCAGAGACCCTGAGACGCAGAGACGCAGAGACTCTGAGACACAGAGACTCTGAGACGCAGAGACGCTGAGACGCAGAGACGCAGAGACTCTGAGACGCAGAGACGCAGAGACTCAGAGACGCAGAGACTCTAATACGCAGAGACGCTGAGACACAGAGACTCTGAGACGCAGAGACGCAGAGACTCTGAGACGCTGAGACGCAGAGACTCTGAGATGCAGAGACTCTGAGACGCAGAGACGCAGAGACTCTGAGACGCAGAGACTCTGAGAATCTGAGACGCTGAGACGCAGAGGCGCTGAGACTCTGAGACGCAGAGACTCTGAGACGCAGAGACTCTGAGACGCAGAGACGCAGAGACTCTGAGACTCTGAGACGCAGAGACTCAGAGACGCTGAGACGCAGAGACTCTGAGACGCAGAGACGCAGAGACGCTGAGACGCAGAGACGCTGAGACGCAGAGACTCTGAGATGCAGAGACTCTGAGACGCAGAGTCTCTGAGACGCAGAGACACAGAGACTCTGAGACTCTGTGACTCTGAGACGCAGAGTCTCTGAGACGCAGAGACACAGAGACTCTGATACGCAGAGACGCAGAGACTCTGAGACTCTGTGACTCTGAGACGCAGAGTCTCTGAGACGCAGAGACACAGAGACTCTGATACGCAGAGACGCAGAGACTCTGAGACTCTGTGACTCTGAGGCGCAGAGACTCTGAGACTCTGAAATGCAGAGACGCAGAGACTCTGAGACGCAGAGACGCAGAGACTCTGAGACGCAGACACGCAGAGACTCTGAGACGCAGACACGCAGAGACTCTGAGACTCAGACGCAGAGACGCAGAGATGCAGAGACTCTGAGAATCTGAGACGCAGAGACGCAGAGAATCGGAGACGCAGAGACGCAGAGACTCTGAGACGCAGAGACTCTGAGAATCTGAGACGCAGAGACGCAGAGACTCTGAGATGCAGAGACGCAGAGACTCTGAGACGCAGAGACACAGAGACTCTGAGGCGCAGAGACGCAGAGACTCTGAGACGCAGAGACGCAGAGACGCTGAGACGCAGAGACGCAGAGACTCTGAGACGCAGAGACTCTGAGACGCAGAGACTCTGATACGCAGAGACGCTGAGACGCAGAGACGCAGAGACTCTGAGACGCAGAGACTCTGAGACGCAGAGACTCAGAGACGCAGAGACTCTGATACGCAGAGACGCTGAGACGCAGAGACTCTGAGACGCAGAGACGCAGAGACTCTGAGACACAGAGACTCTGAGAATCTGAGACGCTGAGACGCAGAGGCGCTGAGACTCTGAGACGCAGAGACTCTGAGACGCTGAGACGCAGAGACGCAGAGATGCAGAGATGCAGAGACGCAGAGACGCAGAGATGCAGAGACTCTGAGACGCAGAGACACAGAGACTCTGAGACGCAGAGACTCTGAGACACAGAGACGCAGAGACGCAGAGACTCTGAGACGCAGAGACTCTGAGAATCTGAGACGCTGAGACGCAGAGGCGCTGAGACGCAGAGGCGCTGAGACTCTGAGACGCAGAGACTCTGAGACGCAGAGACTCTGAGACGCAGAGACTCTGAGACTCTGAGACGCAGAGACGCAGAGACTCTGAGACGCAGAGACTCAGAGACGCAGAGACTCTAATACGCAGAGACGCAGAGATGCAGACACTCTGAGAATCTGAGACGCAGAGGCGCTGAGACTCTGAGACGCAGAGACGCAGAGACTCTGAGACTCTGAGACGCAGAGACTCTGAGACTCTGAGACGCAGAGACGCAGAGACTCTGAGACGCAGACACGCAGAGACTCTGAGACGCAGACACGCAGAGACTCTGAGACTCAGACGCAGAGATGCAGAGACTCTGAGAATCTGAGACGCAGAGACGCAGAGAATCGGAGAGGCAGAGACGCAGAGACTCTGAGACGCAGAGACGCAGAGACTCTGAGACGCAGACACTCTGAGAATCTGAGACGCAGAGACGCAGAGACGCTGAGAATCTGAGACGCAGAGACGCAGAGACTCTGAGACGCAGAGACGCAGAGACTCTGATACGCAGAGACGCTGAGACGCAGAGACTCTGAGACGCTGAGACGCAGAGACTCTGAGACGCTGAGACTCTGAGAATCTGAGACGCTGAGACGCAGAGACGCAGAGATGCAGAGACGCAGAGATGCAGAGACTCTGAGACGCAGAGACACAGAGACTCTGAGACGCAGAGACGCAGAGATGCAGAGATGCAGAGACGCAGAGATGCAGAGACTCTGAGACGCAGAGACACAGAGACTCTGAGACGCAGAGACGCAGAGACTCAGACGCAGAGACGCAGAGACGCTGAGACGCAGAGACACAGAGACTCTGAGATGCAGAGACTCTGAGACGCAGAGACGCAGAGACTCTGAGATGCAGAGACTCTGAGACGCAGAGACTCTGAGACGCTGAGACGCAGAGACTCTGAGACGCAGAGACGCAGATACTCTGAGACGCAGAGACTCTGAGAATCTGAGACGCTGAGACGCAGAGGCGCTGAGACTCTGAGACGCAGAGACTCTGAGACGCAGAGACTCTGAGACGCAGAGACTCTGAGACGCAGAGACGCAGAGACTCTGAGACGCAGAGACGCAGAGACTCAGGGACGCAGAGACTCTAATACGCAGAGACGCAGAGATGCAGAGACTCTGAGAATCTGAGACGCTGAGACGCAGAGGCGCTGAGACTCTGAGACGCAGAGACTCTGAGACGCAGAGACTCTGAGACGCAGAGACGCAGAGACTCTGAGACGCAGAGACGCAGAGACTCTGAGATGCAGAGACGCAGAGACTCTGAGACGCAGAGACGCAGAGACTCAGAGACGCAGAGACTCTGATACGCAGAGACGCAGAGATGCAGACACTCTGAGAATCTGAGACGCAGAGGCGCTGAGACTCTGAGACGCAGAGACGCAGAGACTCTGAGACGCAGAGACTCTGAGACGCAGAGACGCAGAGACTCTGAGACGCAGAGACTCTGAGACGCAGAGACGCAGAGACTCTGAGACGCAGAGACGCAGAGACTCTGAGACGCAGAGACGCAGAAACTCTGAGACGCAGAGTCTCTGAGACGCAGAGACACAGAGACTCAGACGCAGAGACTCTGAGACTCTGTGACTCTGAGACGCAGAGTCTCTGAGACGCAGAGACACAGAGACTCTGATACGCAGAGACGCAGAGACTCAGAGACTCTGTGACTCTGAGACGCAGAGACTCTGAGACTTTGAGACGCAGAGACGCAGAGACTCTGAGACGCAGAGACGCTGAGACGCAGAGACTCTGAGACGCAGAGACTCTGAGACGCAGAGACGCAGAAACTCTGAGACGCAGAGTCTCTGAGACGCAGAGACACAGAGACTCTGAGACGCAGAGACTCTGAGACTCTGTGACTCTGAGACGCAGAGTCTCTGAGACGCAGAGACACACAGACTCTGATACGCAGAGACGCAGAGACTCTGAGACTCTGTGACTCTGAGACGCAGAGACTCTGAGACTCTGAGACGCAGAGACGCAGAGACTCTGAGACACAGAGATGCAGAGACGCAGAGACTCTGAGAATCTGAGACGCTGAGACGCAGAGACGCAGAGACTCTGAGACGCAGAGACGCTGAGACGCAGAGACTCTGAGACGCAGAGACTCTGAGACTCTGAGACGCAGAGACTCTGAGACGCAGAGACTCTGTGACGCAGAGACTCTGTGACGCAGAGACACAGAGACTCTGAGACTCTGAGATGCAGAGACACAGAGACTCTGAGACGCTGAGACGCAGAGACGCAGAGAATCTGAGACGCAGAGACTCACAGACGCAGAGACTCTGAGACTCTGAGACGCAGAGGCGCTGAGACTCTGAGACGCAGAGACTCTGAGACGCAGACACGCAGAGACTCTGAGATGCAGAGACGCAGAGATGCAGAGACGCAGAGACGCAGAGACTCTGAGACGCAGAGACGCAGAGACGCAGAGATGCAGAGACACAGAGATGCAGAGACGCAGAGACGCAGAGACTCTGAGACGCAGAGACTCTGAGATGCAGAGACGCAGAGACGCAGAGATGCAGAGACGCAGAGATGCAGAGACGCAGAGACGCAGAGACTCTGAGACGCAGAGACTCTGAGACGCAGAGACTCTGAGACGCAGAGACTCTGAGATGCAGAGACGCAGAGACGCAGAGACGCAGTGACTCTGAGACGCAGAGACGCAGAGACTCTGAGACGCAGAGACTCTGAGACGCAGAGACGCAGAGATGCAGACACTCTGAGAATCTGAGACGCAGAGGCGCTGAGACTCTGAGACTCTGAGACTCTGTGACTCTGAGACGCAGAGACTCTGAGACTCTGAGACGCAGAGACTCTGAGACGCAGACACGCAGAGACTCTGAGACTCAGACGCAGAGACGCAGAGATGCAGAGAATCGGAGAGGCAGAGACGCAGAGACTCTGAGATGCAGAGACGCAGAGACTCTGAGACGCAGAGACTCTGAGACGCAGAGACTCTGAGAATCTGAGACGCAGAGACGCAGAGACGCTGAGACGCAGAGATGCAGAGACGCTGAGACGCAGAGACTCTGAGACGCAGAGACGCAGAGACTCTGATACGCAGAGACGCTGAGACGCAGAGACTCTGAGACGCAGAGACGCAGAGACTCTGAGACGCAGAGACTCTGAGAATCTGAGACGCTGAGATGCAGAGGCGCTGAGACTCTGAGACGCAGAGACTCTGAGACGCTGAGACGCAGAGACGCAGAGATGCAGAGATGCAGAGACGCAGAGACGCAGAGATGCAGAGACTCTGAGACGCAGAGACACAGAGACTCTGAGACGCAGAGACGCAGAGACTCTGAGACACAGAGACGCAGAGACGCAGAGACACTGAGACGCAGAGACGCTGAGACGCAGAGACGCAGAGACTCTGAGATGCAGAGACTCTGAGACGCAGAGACGCAGACACTCTGAGACGCTGAGACGCAGAGACGCTGAGACGCAGAGACGCAGAGACGCAGAGACTCTGAGACGCAGAGACTCTGAGAATTTGAGACGCTGAGACGCAGAGGCACTGAGACTCTGAGACGCAGAGACTCTGAGACGCAGAGACTCTGAGACGCAGAGACGCAGAGACTCTGAGACGCAGAGACTCTGAGAATCTGAGACGCTGAGATGCAGAGGCGCTGAGACTCTGAGACGCAGAGACTCTGAGACGCTGAGACACAGAGACGCAGAGATGCAGAGATGCAGAGACGCAGAGACGCAGAGATGCAGAGACTCTGAGACGCAGAGACACAGAGACTCTGAGACGCAGAGACGCAGAGACGCAGAGACTCTGAGACGCAGAGACGCAGAGACGCAGAGACACTGAGACGCAGAGACGCTGAGACGCAGAGACGCAGAGACTCTGAGATGCAGAGACTCTGAGACGCAGAGACGCAGACACTCTGAGACGCAGAGACGCAGAGACTCTGAGACGCAGAGACTCTGAGAATCTGAGACGCTGAGACGCAGAGGCGCTGAGACTCTGAGACGCAGAGACTCTGAGACGCAGAGACTCTGAGACGCAGAGACGCAGAGACTCTGAGACGCAGAGACTCAGAGACGCAGAGACTCTAATACGCAGAGACGCAGAGATGCAGAGACTCTGAGAATCTGAGACGCTGAGACGCAGAGGCGCTGAGACGCAGACACGCAGAGACTCTGAGATGCAGAGACGCAGAGATGCAGAGACGCAGACACTCTGAGATGCAGAGACGCAGAGACGCAGAGACTCTGAGACGCAGAGACGCAGAGACTCTGAGACGCAGAGACTCTGAGACGCAGAGACTCTGAGACGCAGAGACGCAGAGATGCAGACACTCTGAGAATCTGAGACGCAGAGGCGCTGAGACTCTGAGACTCTGAGACTCTGAGACTCTGTGACTCTGAGACGCAGAGACTCTGAGACTCTGAGACGCAGAGACGCAGAGACTCTGAGACGCAGAGACGCAGAGACTCTGAGACGCAGACACGCAGAGACTCTGAGACGCAGACACGCAGAGACTCTGAGACTCAGACGCAGAGACGCAGAGATGCAGAGAATCGGAGAGGCAGAGACGCAGAGACTCTGAGACGCAGAGACGCAGAGACGCAGAGACTCTGAGACGCAGAGACTCTGAGAATCTGAGACGCAGAGACGCAGAGACGCTGAGACGCAGAGATGCAGAGACTCTGAGACGCAGAGACGCAGAGACTCTGATACGCAGAGACGCTGAGACGCAGAGACTCTGAGACGCAGAGACGCAGAGACTCTGAGACGCAGAGACTCTGAGAATCTGAGACGCTGAGATGCAGAGGCGCTGAGACTCTGAGACGCAGAGACTCTGAGACGCTGAGACGCAGAGACGCAGAGATGCAGAGATGCAGAGACGCAGAGACGCAGAGATGCAGAGACTCTGAGACGCAGAGACACAGAGACTCTGAGACGCAGAGACGCAGAGACTCTGAGACGCAGAGACGCAGAGACGCAGAGACACTGAGACGCAGAGACGCTGAGACGCAGAGACGCAGAGACTCTGAGATGCAGAGACTCTGAGACGCAGAGACGCAGACACTCTGAGACGCTGAGACGCAGAGACGCTGAGACGCAGAGACTCTGAGACGCAGAGACTCTGAGACGCAGAGACTCTGAGAATCTGAGACGCTGAGACGCAGAGGCGCTGAGACTCTGAGACGCAGAGACTCTGAGACGCAGAGACTCTGAGACGCAGAGACGCAGAGACTCTGAGACGCAGAGACGCAGAGACTCAGAGACGCAGAGACTCTAATACGCAGAGACGCAGAGATGCAGAGACTCTGAGAATCTGAGACGCTGAGACGCAGAGACTCTGAGACGCAGAGACTCTGAGATACAGAGACGCAGAGACGCAGAGACTCTGAGACGCAGAGACGCAGAGACTCTGAGACGCAGAGACGCAGAGACTCTGAGACGCAGACACGCAGAGACTCTGAGACGCAGACACGCAGAGACTCTGAGACTCAGACGCAGAGATGCAGAGACTCTGAGAATCTGAGACGCAGAGACGCAGAGACTCTGAGACGCAGAGACGCAGAGACTCTGAGATGCAGAGACGCAGAGACGCAGAGACTCTGAGACGCAGAGACGCAGAGACTCTGAGACGCAGAGACTCTGAGACGCAGACACGCAGAGACTCTGAGACGCAGACACGCAGAGACTCTGAGACTCAGACGCAGAGATGCAGAGACTCTGAGAATCTGAGACGCAGAGACGCAGAGACTCTGAGACGCAGACACGCAGAGACTCTGAGACTCAGACGCAGAGATGCAGAGACTCTGAGAATCTGAGACGCAGACACGCAGAGACTCTGAGACGCAGAGACGCAGAGACTCTGAGACTCAGACGCAGAGATGCAGAGACTCTGAGAATCTGAGACGCAGAGACTCTGAGATGCAGAGACGCAGAGACGCAGAGACTCTGAGACGCAGAGACGCAGAGACTCTGAGAATCTGAGACGCAGAGACGCAGAGACTCTGAGACGCAGAGACACAGAGACTCTGAGGCGCAGAGACGCAGAGACGCAGAGACACTGAGACGCAGAGACTCTGATACGCAGAGACTCTGAGACGCAGAGACACAGAGACTCTGATACGCAGAGACGCTGAGACGCAGAGACTCTGAGACGCAGAGACTCTGAGACTCTGAGAATCTGAGACGCTGAGACGCAGAGGCGCTGAGACTCTGAGACGCAGAGACTCTGAGACGCTGAGACGCAGAGACGCAGAGATGCAGAGACTCTGAGACGCAGAGAAACAGAGACTCTGAGACGCAGAGACGCAGAGACTCTGAGACGCAGAGACGCAGAGACGCTGAGACGCAGAGACGCTGAGACGCAGAGACGCTGAGATGCAGAGACTCTGAGACGCTGAGACGCAGAGACTCTGATACGCAGAGACGCTGAGACGCAGAGACCCTGAGACGCAGAGACGCAGAGACTCTGAGACACAGAGACTCTGAGACGCAGAGACGCAGAGACTCTGAGACGCAGAGACGCAGAGACTCAGAGACGCAGAGACTCTAATACGCAGAGACGCAGAGATGCAGAGACTCTGAGAATCTGAGACGCTGAGACGCAGAGGCGCTGAGACTCTGAGACGCAGAGACTCAGAGACTCTGTGACTCTGAGACGCAGAGACTCTGAGACTTTGAGACGCAGAGACTCTGAGACGCAGAGACGCTGAGACGCAGAGATGCAGAGACTCTGAGAATCTGAGACGCTGAGACGCAGAGGCGCTGAGACTCTGAGACGCAGAGACTCAGAGACTCTGTGACTCTGAGACGCAGAGACTCTGAGACTTTGAGACGCAGAGACTCTGAGACGCAGAGACGCTGAGACGCAGAGACTCTGAGACGCAGAGACTCAGAGACGCAGAGACGCAGAAACTCTGAGACGCAGAGTCTCTGAGACGCAGAGACACAGAGACTCTGAGACGCAGAGACTCTGAGACTCTGTGACTCTGAGACGCAGAGTCTCTGAGACGCAGAGACACAGAGACTCTGATACGCAGAGACGCAGAGACTCTGAGACTCTGTGACTCTGAGACGCAGAGACTCTGAGACTCTGAGACGCAGAGACGCAGAGACTCTGAGACGCAGAGATGCAGAGACGCAGAGACTCTGAGAATCTGAGACGCTGAGACGCAGAGACGCAGAGACTCTGAGACGCAGAGACGCTGAGACGCAGAGACTCTGAGACGCAGAGACTCTGAGACGCAGAGACTCTGAGACGCAGAGACTCTGAGACGCAGAGACGCAGAGACTCTGAGACTCTGAGATGCAGAGACGCAGAGACTGTGAGACGCTGAGACGCAGAGACGCAGAGAATCTGAGACGCAGAGACTCACAGACGCAGAGACTCTGAGACTCTGAGACGCAGAGGCGCTGAGACTCTGAGACGCAGAGACTCTGAGACGCAGACACGCAGAGACTCTGAGATGCAGAGACGCAGAGATGCAGAGACGCAGAGACGCAGAGACTCTGAGACGCAGAGACGCAGAGATGCAGAGACACAGAGATGCAGAGACGCAGAGACGCAGAGACTCTGAGACGCAGAGACTCTGAGACGCAGAGACGCAGAGACTCTGAGACGCAGAGACGCAGAGACTCTGAGATGCAGAGACGCAGAGACTCTGAGACGCAGAGACGCAGAAACTCTGAGACGCAGAGTCTCTGAGACGCAGAGACACAGAGACTCAGACGCAGAGACTCTGAGACTCTGTGACGCAGAGACGCAGAGACTCTGAGACGCAGAGATGCAGAGACGCAGAGACTCTGAGAATCTGAGACGCTGAGACGCAGAGACGCAGAGACTCTGAGACGCAGAGACGCTGAGACGCAGAGACTCTGAGACGCAGAGACTCTGAGACGCAGAGACTCTGAGACGCAGAGACTCTGTGACGCAGAGACACAGAGACTCTGAGACTCTGAGATGCAGAGACGCAGAGACTGTGAGACGCTGAGACGCAGAGACGCAGAGACGCAGAGACGCTGAGACGCAGAGACGCAGAGACTCTGAGACGCAGAGACTCTGAGACGCAGAGACTCTGATACGCAGAGACGCTGAGACGCAGAGACGCAGAGACTCTGAGACGCAGAAACTCTGAGACGCAGAGACTCAGAGACGCAGAGACTCTGATACGCAGAGACGCTGAGACGCAGAGACTCTGAGACGCAGAGACGCAGAGACTCTGAGACACAGAGACTCTGAGAATCTGAGACGCTGAGACGCAGAGGCGCTGAGACTCTGAGACGCAGAGACTCTGAGACGCTGAGACGCAGAGACGCAGAGATGCAGAGATGCAGAGACGCAGAGACGCAGAGATGCAGAGACTCTGAGACGCAGAGACACAGAGACTCTGAGACGCAGAGACTCTGAGACACAGAGACGCAGAGACGCAGAGACTCTGAGACGCAGAGACTCTGAGAATCTGAGACGCTGAGACGCAGAGGCGCTGAGACGCAGAGGCGCTGAGACTCTGAGACGCAGAGACTCTGAGACGCAGAGACTCTGAGACGCAGAGACTCTGAGACTCTGAGACGCAGAGACGCAGAGACTCTGAGACGCAGAGACTCAGAGACGCAGAGACTCTAATACGCAGAGACGCAGAGATGCAGACACTCTGAGAATCTGAGACGCAGAGGCGCTGAGACTCTGAGACGCAGAGACGCAGAGACTCTGAGACTCTGAGACGCAGAGACTCTGAGACTCTGAGACGCAGAGACTCTGAGACTCTGAGACGCAGAGACGCAGAGACTCTGAGACGCAGACACGCTGAGACTCTGAGACTCAGACGCAGAGATGCAGAGACTCTGAGAATCTGAGACGCAGAGACGCAGAGAATCGGAGAGGCAGAGACGCAGAGACTCTGAGACGCAGAGACGCAGAGACTCTGAGACGCAGACACTCTGAGAATCTGAGACGCAGAGACGCAGAGACGCTGAGAATCTGAGACGCAGAGACGCAGAGACGCAGAGACTCTGAGACGCAGAGACGCAGAGACTCTGATACGCAGAGACGCTGAGACGCAGAGACTCTGAGACGCTGAGACGCAGAGACTCTGAGACGCTGAGACTCTGAGAATCTGAGACGCTGAGACGCAGAGACGCAGAGATGCAGAGACGCAGAGATGCAGAGACTCTGAGACGCAGAGACACAGAGACTCTGAGACGCAGAGACGCAGAGATGCAGAGATGCAGAGACGCAGAGATGCAGAGACTCTGAGACGCAGAGACACAGAGACTCTGAGACGCAGAGACGCAGAGACTCAGACGCAGAGACGCAGAGACGCAGAGACGCTGAGACGCAGAGACGCTGAGACGCAGAGACACAGAGACTCTGAGATGCAGAGACTCTGAGACGCAGAGACGCAGAGACTCTGAGATGCAGAGACTCTGAGACGCAGAGACTCTGAGACGCTGAGACGCAGAGACTCTGAGACGCAGAGACGCAGATACTCTGAGACGCAGAGACTCTGAGAATCTGAGACGCTGAGACGCAGAGGCGCTGAGACTCTGAGACGCAGAGACTCTGAGACGCAGAGACTCTGAGACGCAGAGACTCTGAGACGCAGAGACGCAGAGACTCTGAGACGCAGAGACGCAGAGACTCAGGGACGCAGAGACTCTAATACGCAGAGACGCAGAGATGCAGAGACTCTGAGAATCTGAGACGCTGAGACGCAGAGGCGCTGAGACTCTGAGACGCAGAGACTCTGAGACGCAGAGACTCTGAGACGCAGAGACGCAGAGACTCTGAGACGCAGAGACGCAGAGACTCTGAGATGCAGAGACGCAGAGACTCTGAGACGCAGAGACGCAGAGACTCTGAGACGCAGAGACTCTGATACGCAGAGACGCAGAGATGCAGACACTCTGAGAATCTGAGACGCAGAGGCGCTGAGACTCTGAGACGCAGAGACGCAGAGACTCTGAGACGCAGAGACTCTGAGACGCAGAGACGCAGAGACTCTGAGACGCAGAGACTCTGAGACGCAGAGACGCACAGACTCTGAGACGCAGAGACGCAGAGACTCTGAGACGCAGAGACGCAGAAACTCTGAGACGCAGAGTCTCTGAGACGCAGAGACACAGAGACTCAGACGCAGAGACTCTGAGACTCTGTGACTCTGAGACGCAGAGTCTCTGAGACGCAGAGACACAGAGACTCTGATACGCAGAGACGCAGAGACTCAGAGACTCTGTGACTCTGAGACGCAGAGACTCTGAGACTTTGAGACGCAGAGACGCAGAGACTCTGAGACGCAGAGACGCTGAGACGCAGAGACTCTGAGACGCAGAGACTCTGAGACGCAGAGACGCAGAAACTCTGAGACGCAGAGTCTCTGAGACGCAGAGACACAGAGACTCTGAGACGCAGAGACTCTGAGACTCTGTGACTCTGAGACGCAGAGTCTCTGAGACGCAGAGACACACAGACTCTGATACGCAGAGACGCAGAGACTCTGAGACTCTGTGACTCTGAGACGCAGAGACTCTGAGACTCTGAGACGCAGAGACGCAGAGACTCTGAGACACAGAGATGCAGAGACGCAGAGACTCTGAGAATCTGAGACGCTGAGACGCAGAGACGCAGAGACTCTGAGACGCAGAGACGCTGAGACGCAGAGACTCTGAGACGCAGAGACTCTGAGACTCTGAGACGCAGAGACTCTGAGACGCAGAGACTCTGTGACGCAGAGACTCTGTGACGCAGAGACACAGAGACTCTGAGACTCTGAGATGCAGAGACGCAGAGACTGTGAGACGCTGAGACGCAGAGACGCAGAGAATCTGAGACGCAGAGACTCACAGACGCAGAGACTCTGAGACTCTGAGACGCAGAGGCGCTGAGACTCTGAGACGCAGAGACTCTGAGACGCAGACACGCAGAGACTCTGAGATGCAGAGACGCAGAGATGCAGAGACGCAGAGACGCAGAGACTCTGAGACGCAGAGACGCAGAGACGCAGAGATGCAGAGACACAGAGATGCAGAGACGCAGAGACGCAGAGACTCTGAGACGCAGAGACTCTGAGATGCAGAGACGCAGAGACGCAGAGATGCAGAGACTCTGAGACGCAGAGACTCTGAGACGCAGAGACGCAGAGATGCAGACACTCTGAGAATCTGAGACGCAGAGGCGCTGAGACTCTGAGACTCTGAGACTCTGAGACTCTGTGACTCTGAGACGCAGAGACTCTGAGACTCTGAGACGCAGAGACTCTGAGACGCAGACACGCAGAGACTCTGAGACTCAGACGCAGAGACGCAGAGATGCAGAGAATCGGAGAGGCAGAGACGCAGAGACTCTGAGATGCAGAGACGCAGAGACTCTGAGACGCAGAGACTCTGAGACGCAGAGACTCTGAGAATCTGAGACGCAGAGACGCAGAGACGCTGAGACGCAGAGATGCAGAGACGCTGAGACGCAGAGACTCTGAGACGCAGAGACGCAGAGACTCTGATACGCAGAGACGCTGAGACGCAGAGACTCTGAGACGCAGAGACGCAGAGACTCTGAGACGCAGAGACTCTGAGAATCTGAGACGCTGAGATGCAGAGGCGCTGAGACTCTGAGACGCAGAGACTCTGAGACGCTGAGACGCAGAGACGCAGAGATGCAGAGATGCAGAGACGCAGAGACGCAGAGATGCAGAGACTCTGAGACGCAGAGACACAGAGACTCTGAAACGCAGAGACGCAGAGACTCTGAGACACAGAGACGCAGAGACGCAGAGACACTGAGACGCAGAGACGCTGAGACGCAGAGACGCAGAGACTCTGAGATGCAGAGACTCTGAGACGCAGAGACGCAGACACTCTGAGACGCTGAGACGCAGAGACGCTGAGACGCAGAGACGCAGAGACGCAGAGACTCTGAGACGCAGAGACTCTGAGAATTTGAGACGCTGAGACGCAGAGGCGCTGAGACTCTGAGACGCAGAGACTCTGAGACGCAGAGACTCTGAGACGCAGAGACGCAGAGACTCTGAGACGCAGAGACTCTGAGAATCTGAGACGCTGAGATGCAGAGGCGCTGAGACTCTGAGACGCAGAGACTCTGAGACGCTGAGACACAGAGACGCAGAGATGCAGAGATGCAGAGACGCAGAGACGCAGAGATGCAGAGACTCTGAGACGCAGAGACACAGAGACTCTGAGACGCAGAGACGCAGAGACGCAGAGACTCTGAGACGCAGAGACGCAGAGACGCAGAGACACTGAGACGCAGAGACGCTGAGACGCAGAGACGCAGAGACTCTGAGATGCAGAGACTCTGAGACGCAGAGACGCAGACACTCTGAGACGCAGAGACGCAGAGACTCTGAGACGCAGAGACTCTGAGAATCTGAGACGCTGAGACGCAGAGGCGCTGAGACTCTGAGACGCAGAGACTCTGAGACGCAGAGACTCAGAGACGCAGAGACTCTAATACGCAGAGACGCAGAGATGCAGAGACTCTGAGAATCTGAGATGCTGAGACGCAGAGGCGCTGAGACGCAGACACGCAGAGACTCTGAGATGCAGAGACGCAGAGATGCAGAGACGCAGACACTCTGAGATGCAGAGACGCAGAGACGCAGAGACTCTGAGACGCAGAGACGCAGAGACTCTGAGACGCAGAGACTCTGAGACGCAGAGACTCTGAGACGCAGAGACGCAGAGATGCAGACACTCTGAGAATCTGAGACGCAGAGGCGCTGAGACTCTGAGACTCTGAGACTCTGAGACTCTGTGACTCTGAGACGCAGAGACTCTGAGACTCTGAGACGCAGAGACGCAGAGACTCTGAGACGCAGAGACGCAGAGACTCTGAGACGCAGACACGCAGAGACTCTGAGACGCAGACACGCAGAGACTCTGAGACTCAGACGCAGAGACGCAGAGATGCAGAGAATCGGAGAGGCAGAGACGCAGAGACTCTGAGACGCAGAGACGCAGAGACGCAGAGACTCTGAGACGCAGAGACTCTGAGAATCTGAGACGCAGAGACGCAGAGACGCTGAGACGCAGAGATGCAGAGACTCTGAGACGCAGAGACGCAGAGACTCTGATACGCAGAGACGCTGAGACGCAGAGACTCTGAGACGCAGAGACTCTGAGACGCAGAGACTCTGAGAATCTGAGACGCTGAGATGCAGAGGCGCTGAGACTCTGAGACGCAGAGACTCTGAGACGCTGAGACGCAGAGACGCAGAGATGCAGAGATGCAGAGACGCAGAGACGCAGAGATGCAGAGACTCTGAGACGCAGAGACACAGAGACTCTGAGACGCAGAGACGCAGAGACTCTGAGACGCAGAGACGCAGAGACGCAGAGGCACTGAGACGCAGAGACGCTGAGACGCAGAGACGCAGAGACTCTGAGATGCAGAGACTCTGAGACGCAGAGACGCAGACACTCTGAGACGCTGAGACGCAGAGACGCTGAGACGCAGAGACTCTGAGACGCAGAGACTCTGAGACGCAGAGACTCTGAGAATCTGAGACGCTGAGACGCAGAGGCGCTGAGACTCTGAGACGCAGAGACTCTGAGACGCAGAGACTCTGAGACGCAGAGACGCAGAGACTCTGAGACGCAGAGACGCAGAGACTCAGAGACGCAGAGACTCTAATACGCAGAGACGCAGAGATGCAGAGACTCTGAGAATCTGAGACGCTGAGACGCAGAGACTCTGAGACGCAGAGACTCTGAGATACAGAGACGCAGAGACGCAGAGACTCTGAGACGCAGAGACGCAGAGACTCTGAGACGCAGAGACGCAGAGACTCTGAGACGCAGACACGCAGAGACTCTGAGACGCAGACACGCAGAGACTCTGAGACTCAGACGCAGAGATGCAGAGACTCTGAGAATCTGAGACGCAGAGACGCAGAGACTCTGAGACGCAGAGACGCAGAGACTCTGAGATGCAGAGACGCAGAGACGCAGAGACTCTGAGACGCAGAGACGCAGAGACTCTGAGACGCAGAGACTCTGAGACGCAGACACGCAGAGACTCTGAGACGCAGACACGCAGAGACTCTGAGACTCAGACGCAGAGATGCAGAGACTCTGAGAATCTGAGACGCAGAGACGCAGAGACTCTGAGACGCAGACACGCAGAGACTCTGAGACTCAGACGCAGAGATGCAGAGACTCTGAGAATCTGAGACGCAGACACGCAGAGACTCTGAGACGCAGACACGCAGAGACTCTGAGACTCAGACGCAGAGATGCAGAGACTCTGAGAATCTGAGACGCAGAGACTCTGAGATGCAGAGACGCAGAGACGCAGAGACTCTGAGACGCAGAGACGCAGAGACTCTGAGAATCTGAGACGCAGAGACGCAGAGACTCTGAGACGCAGAGACACAGAGACTCTGAGGCGCAGAGACGCAGAGACGCAGAGACACTGAGACGCAGAGACTCTGATACGCAGAGACACTGAGACGCAGAGACACAGAGACTCTGATACGCAGAGACGCTGAGACGCAGAGACTCTGAGACGCAGAGACTCTGAGACTCTGAGAATCTGAGACGCTGAGACGCAGAGGCGCTGAGACTCTGAGACGCAGAGACTCTGAGACGCTGAGACGCAGAGACGCAGAGATGCAGAGACTCTGAGACGCAGAGAAACAGAGACTCTGAGACGCAGAGACGCAGAGACTCTGAGACGCAGAGACGCAGAGACGCTGAGACGCAGAGACGCTGAGACGCAGAGACGCTGAGATGCAGAGACTCTGAGACGCAGAGACGCAGAGACTCTGATACGCAGAGACGCTGAGACGCAGAGACCCTGAGACGCAGAGACGCAGAGACTCTGAGACACAGAGACTCTGAGACGCAGAGACGCAGAGACTCTGAGACGCAGAGACGCAGAGACTCAGAGACGCAGAGACTCTAATACGCAGAGACGCAGAGATGCAGAGACTCTGAGAATCTGAGACGCTGAGACGCAGAGGCGCTGAGACTCTGAGACGCAGAGACTCAGAGACTCTGTGACTCTGAGACGCAGAGACTCTGAGACTTTGAGACGCAGAGACTCTGAGACGCAGAGACGCTGAGACGCAGAGATGCAGAGACTCTGAGAATCTGAGACGCTGAGACGCAGAGGCGCTGAGACTCTGAGACGCAGAGACTCAGAGACTCTGTGACTCTGAGACGCAGAGACTCTGAGACTTTGAGACGCAGAGACTCTGAGACGCAGAGACGCTGAGACGCAGAGACTCTGAGACGCAGAGACTCTGAGACGCAGAGACGCAGAAACTCTGAGACGCAGAGTCTCTGAGACGCAGAGACACAGAGACTCTGAGACGCAGAGACTCTGAGACTCTGTGACTCTGAGACGCAGAGTCTCTGAGACGCAGAGACACAGAGACTCTGATACGCAGAGACGCAGAGACTCTGAGACTCTGTGACTCTGAGACGCAGAGACTCTGAGACTCTGAGACGCAGAGACGCAGAGACTCTGAGACGCAGAGATGCAGAGACGCAGAGACTCTGAGAATCTGAGACGCTGAGACGCAGAGACGCAGAGACTCTGAGACGCAGAGACGCTGAGACGCAGAGACTCTGAGACGCAGAGACTCTGAGACGCAGAGACTCTGAGACGCAGAGACTCTGAGACGCAGAGACGCAGAGACTCTGAGACTCTGAGATGCAGAGACGCAGAGACTGTGAGACGCTGAGACGCAGAGACGCAGAGAATCTGAGACGCAGAGACTCACAGACGCAGAGACTCTGAGACTCTGAGACGCAGAGGCGCTGAGACTCTGAGACGCAGAGACTCTGAGACGCAGACACGCAGAGACTCTGAGATGCAGAGACGCAGAGATGCAGAGACGCAGAGACTCTGAGACGCAGAGACGCAGAGACGCAGAGATGCAGAGACACAGAGATGCAGAGACGCAGAGACGCAGAGACTCTGAGACGCAGAGACTCTGAGACGCAGAGACGCAGAGACTCTGAGACGCAGAGACGCAGAGACTCTGAGATGCAGAGACGCAGAGACTCTGAGACGCAGAGACGCAGAAACTCTGAGACGCAGAGTCTCTGAGACGCAGAGACACAGAGACTCAGACGCAGAGACTCTGAGACTCTGTGACGCAGAGACGCAGAGACTCTGAGACGCAGAGATGCAGAGACGCAGAGACTCTGAGAATCTGAGACGCTGAGACGCAGAGACGCAGAGACTCTGAGACGCAGAGACGCTGAGACGCAGAGACTCTGAGACGCAGAGACTCTGAGACGCAGAGACTCTGAGACGCAGAGACTCTGTGACGCAGAGACTCTGTGACGCAGAGACACAGAGACTCTGAGACTCTGAGATGCAGAGACGCAGAGACTGTGAGACGCTGAGACGCAGAGACGCAGAGAATCTGAGACGCAGAGACTCACAGACGCAGAGACTCTGAGACTCTGAGACGCAGAGGCGCTGAGACTCTGAGACGCAGAGACTCTGAGACGCAGACACGCAGAGACTCTGAGATGCAGAGACGCAGAGATGCAGAGACGCAGAGACGCAGAGACTCTGAGACGCAGAGACGCAGAGACGCAGAGATGCAGAGACACAGAGATGCAGAGACGCAGAGACGCAGAGACTCTGAGACGCAGAGACTCTGAGATGCAGAGACGCAGAGACGCAGAGATGCAGAGACGCAGAGATGCAGAGACGCAGAGACGCAGAGACTCTGAGACGCAGAGACTCTGAGACGCAGAGACTCTGAGATGCAGAGACGCAGAGACGCAGTGACTCTGAGACGCAGAGACGCAGAGACTCTGAGACGCAGAGACTCTGAGACGCAGAGACGCAGAGATGCAGACACTCTGAGAATCTGAGACGCAGAGGCGCTGAGACTCTGAGACTCTGAGACTCTGAGACTCTGTGACTCTGAGACGCAGAGACTCTGAGACTCTGAGACGCAGAGACTCTGAGACGCAGACACGCAGAGACTCTGAGACTCAGACGCAGAGACGCAGAGATGCAGAGAATCGGAGAGGCAGAGACGCAGAGACTCTGAGATGCAGAGACGCAGAGACTCTGAGACGCAGAGACTCTGAGAATCTGAGACGCAGAGACGCAGAGACGCTGAGACGCAGAGATGCAGAGACGCTGAGACGCAGAGACTCTGAGACGCAGAGACGCAGAGACTCTGATACGCAGAGACGCTGAGACGCAGAGACTCTGAGACGCAGAGACGCAGAGACTCTGAGACGCAGAGACTCTGAGAATCTGAGACGCTGAGATGCAGAGGCGCTGAGACTCTGAGACGCAGAGACTCTGAGACGCTGAGACGCAGAGACGCAGAGATGCAGAGATGCAGAGACGCAGAGACGCAGAGATGCAGAGACTCTGAGACGCAGAGACACAGAGACTCTGAGACGCAGAGACGCAGAGACTCTGAGACACAGAGACGCAGAGACGCAGAGACACTGAGACGCAGAGACGCTGAGACGCAGAGACGCAGAGACTCTGAGATGCAGAGACTCTGAGACGCAGAGACGCAGACACTCTGAGACGCTGAGACGCAGAGACGCTGAGACGCAGAGACGCAGAGACGCAGAGACTCTGAGACGCAGAGACTCTGAGAATCTGAGACGCTGAGACGCAGAGGCGCTGAGACTCTGAGACGCAGAGACTCTGAGACGCAGAGACGCAGAGACTCTGAGACGCAGAGACTCTGAGAATCTGAGACGCTGAGATGCAGAGGCGCTGAGACTCTGAGACGCAGAGACTCTGAGACGCTGAGACACAGAGACGCAGAGATGCAGAGATGCAGAGACGCAGAGACGCAGAGATGCAGAGACTCTGAGACGCAGAGACACAGAGACTCTGAGACGCAGAGACGCAGAGACGCAGAGACTCTGAGACGCAGAGACGCAGAGACGCAGAGACACTGAGACGCAGAGACGCTGAGACGCAGAGACGCAGAGACTCTGAGATGCAGAGACTCTGAGACGCAGAGACGCAGACACTCTGAGACGCAGAGACGCAGAGACTCTGAGACGCAGAGACTCTGAGAATCTGAGACGCTGAGACGCAGAGGCGCTGAGACTCTGAGACGCAGAGACTCTGAGACGCAGAGACTCTGAGACGCAGAGACTCTGAGACGCAGAGACGCAGAGACTCTGAGACGCAGAGACACAGAGACGCAGAGACTCTAATACGCAGAGACGCAGAGATGCAGAGACTCTGAGAATCTGAGACGCTGAGACGCAGAGGCGCTGAGACGCAGACACGCAGAGACTCTGAGATGCAGAGACGCAGAGATGCAGAGACGCAGACACTCTGAGATGCAGAGACGCAGAGACGCAGAGACTCTGAGACGCAGAGACGCAGAGACTCTGAGACGCAGAGACTCTGAGACGCAGAGACTCTGAGACGCAGAGACGCAGAGATGCAGACACTCTGAGAATCTGAGACGCAGAGGCGCTGAGACTCTGAGACTCTGAGACTCTGAGACTCTGTGACTCTGAGACGCAGAGACTCTGAGACTCTGAGACGCAGAGACGCAGAGACTCTGAGACGCAGAGACGCAGAGACTCTGAGACGCAGACACGCAGAGACTCTGAGACGCAGACACGCAGAGACTCTGAGACTCAGACGCAGAGACGCAGAGATGCAGAGAATCGGAGAGGCAGAGACGCAGAGACGCAGAGACTCTGAGACGCAGAGACGCAGAGACGCAGAGACTCTGAGACGCAGAGACTCTGAGAATCTGAGACGCAGAGACGCAGAGACGCAGAGACGCTGAGACGCAGAGATGCAGAGACTCTGAGACGCAGAGACGCAGAGACTCTGATACGCAGAGACGCTGAGACGCAGAGACTCTGAGACGCAGAGACGCAGAGACTCTGAGACGCAGAGACTCTGAGAATCTGAGACGCTGAGATGCAGAGGCGCTGAGACTCTGAGACGCAGAGACTCTGAGACGCTGAGACGCAGAGACGCAGAGATGCAGAGATGCAGAGACGCAGAGACGCAGAGATGCAGAGACTCTGAGACGCAGAGACACAGAGACTCTGAGACGCAGAGACGCAGAGACTCTGAGACGCAGAGACGCAGAGACGCAGAGACACTGAGACGCAGAGACGCTGAGACGCAGAGACGCAGAGACTCTGAGATGCAGAGACTCTGAGACGCAGAGACGCAGACACTCTGAGACGCTGAGACGCAGAGACGCTGAGACGCAGAGACTCTGAGACGCAGAGACTCTGAGACGCAGAGACTCTGAGAATCTGAGACGCTGAGACGCAGAGGCGCTGAGACTCTGAGACGCAGAGACTCTGAGACGCAGAGACTCTGAGACGCAGAGACGCAGAGACTCTGAGACGCAGAGACGCAGAGACTCAGAGACGCAGAGACTCTAATACGCAGAGACGCAGAGATGCAGAGACTCTGAGAATCTGAGACGCTGAGACGCAGAGACTCTGAGACGCAGAGACTCTGAGATACAGAGACGCAGAGACGCAGAGACGCAGAGACTCTGAGACGCAGAGACGCAGAGACTCTGAGACGCAGAGACGCAGAGACTCTGAGACGCAGACACGCAGAGACTCTGAGACGCAGACACGCAGAGACTCTGAGACTCAGACGCAGAGATGCAGAGACTCTGAGAATCTGAGACGCAGAGACGCAGAGACTCTGAGACGCAGAGACGCAGAGACTCTGAGATGCAGAGACGCAGAGACGCAGAGACTCTGAGACGCAGAGACGCAGAGACTCTGAGACGCAGAGACTCTGAGACGCAGACACGCAGAGACTCTGAGACGCAGACACGCAGAGACTCTGAGACTCAGACGCAGAGATGCAGAGACTCTGAGAATCTGAGACGCAGAGACGCAGAGACTCTGAGACGCAGACACGCAGAGACTCTGAGACTCAGACGCAGAGATGCAGAGACTCTGAGAATCTGAGACGCAGACACGCAGAGACTCTGAGACGCAGACACGCAGAGACTCTGAGACTCAGACGCAGAGATGCAGAGACTCTGAGAATCTGAGACGCAGAGACTCTGAGATGCAGAGACGCAGAGACGCAGAGACTCTGAGACGCAGAGACGCAGAGACTCTGAGAATCTGAGACGCAGAGACGCAGAGACTCTGAGACGCAGAGACGCAGAGACTCTGAGACTCTGAGATGCAGAGACGCAGAGACTGTGAGACGCTGAGACGCAGAGACGCAGAGAATCTGAGACGCAGAGACTCACAGACGCAGAGACTCTGAGACTCTGAGACGCAGAGGCGCTGAGACTCTGAGACGCAGAGACTCTGAGACGCAGACACGCAGAGACTCTGAGATGCAGAGACGCAGAGATGCAGAGACGCAGAGACGCAGAGACTCTGAGACGCAGAGACGCAGAGACGCAGAGATGCAGAGACACAGAGATGCAGAGACGCAGAGACGCAGAGACTCTGAGACGCAGAGACTCTGAGACGCAGAGACGCAGAGACTCTGAGACGCAGAGACGCAGAGACTCTGAGATGCAGAGACGCAGAGACTCTGAGACGCAGAGACGCAGAAACTCTGAGACACAGAGTCTCTGAGACGCAGAGACACAGAGACTCAGACGCAGAGACTCTGAGACTCTGTGACGCAGAGACGCAGAGACTCTGAGACGTAGAGATGCAGAGACGCAGAGACTCTGAGAATCTGAGACGCTGAGACGCAGAGACGCAGAGACTCTGAGACGCAGAGACGCTGAGACGCAGAGACTCTGAGACGCAGAGACTCTGAGACGCAGAGACTCTGTGACGCAGAGACTCTGTGACGCAGAGACACAGAGACTCTGAGACTCTGAGATGCAGAGACGCAGAGACTGTGAGACGCTGAGACGCAGAGACGCAGAGAATCTGAGACGCAGAGACTCACAGACGCAGAGACTCTGAGACTCTGAGACGCAGAGGCGCTGAGACTCTGAGACGCAGAGACTCTGAGACGCAGACACGCAGAGACTCTGAGATGCAGAGACGCAGAGATGCAGAGACGCAGAGACGCAGAGACTCTGAGACGCAGAGACGCAGAGACGCAGAGATGCAGAGACACAGAGATGCAGAGACGCAGAGACGCAGAGACTCTGAGACGCAGAGACTCTGAGATGCAGAGACGCAGAGACGCAGAGATGCAGAGACGCAGAGATGCAGAGACGCAGAGACGCAGAGACTCTGAGACGCAGAGACTCTGAGACGCAGAGACTCTGAGATGCAGAGACGCAGAGACGCAGTGACTCTGAGACGCAGAGACGCAGAGACTCTGAGACGCAGAGACTCTGAGACGCAGAGACGCAGAGATGCAGACACTCTGAGAATCTGAGACGCAGAGGCGCTGAGACTCTGAGACTCTGAGACTCTGTGACTCTGAGACGCAGAGACTCTGAGACTCTGAGACGCAGAGACTCTGAGACGCAGACACGCAGAGACTCTGAGACTCAGACGCAGAGACGCAGAGATGCAGAGAATCGGAGAGGCAGAGACGCAGAGACTCTGAGATGCAGAGACGCAGAGACTCTGAGACGCAGAGACTCTGAGAATCTGATACGCAGAGACGCTGAGACGCAGAGACTCTGAGACGCAGAGACGCAGAGACTCTGAGACGCAGAGACTCTGAGAATCTGAGACGCTGAGACTCTGAGACGCAGAGACTCTGAGACGCTGAGACGCAGAGACGCAGAGATGCAGAGATGCAGAGACGCAGAGACGCAGAGATGCAGAGACTCTGAGACGCAGAGACACAGAGACTCTGAGACGCAGAGACGCAGAGACTCTGAGACACAGAGACGCAGAGACGCAGAGACACTGAGACGCAGAGACGCTGAGACGCAGAGACGCAGAGACTCTGAGATGCAGAGACTCTGAGACGCAGAGACGCAGACACTCTGAGACGCTGAGACGCAGAGACGCTGAGACGCAGAGACGCAGAGACGCAGAGACTCTGAGACGCAGAGACTCTGAGAATCTGAGACGCTGAGACGCAGAGGCGCTGAGACTCTGAGACGCAGAGACTCTGAGACGCAGAGACTCTGAGACGCAGAGACGCAGAGACTCTGAGACGCAGAGACTCTGAGAATCTGAGACGCTGAGATGCAGAGGCGCTGAGACTCTGAGACGCAGAGACTCTGAGACGCTGAGACACAGAGACGCAGAGATGCAGAGATGCAGAGACGCAGAGACGCAGAGATGCAGAGACTCTGAGACGCAGAGACACAGAGACTCTGAGACGCAGAGACGCAGAGACGCAGAGACTCTGAGACGCAGAGACGCAGAGACGCAGAGACACTGAGACGCAGAGACGCTGAGACGCAGAGACGCAGAGACTCTGAGATGCAGAGACTCTGAGACGCAGAGACGCAGACACTCTGAGACGCAGAGACGCAGAGACTCTGAGACGCAGAGACTCTGAGAATCTGAGACGCTGAGACGCAGAGGCGCTGAGACTCTGAGACGCAGAGACTCTGAGACGCAGAGACTCTGAGACGCAGAGACGCAGAGACTCTGAGACGCAGAGACACAGAGACGCAGAGACTCTAATACGCAGAGACGCAGAGATGCAGAGACTCTGAGAATCTGAGACGCTGAGACGCAGAGGCGCTGAGACGCAGACACGCAGAGACTCTGAGATGCAGAGACGCAGAGATGCAGAGACGCAGACACTCTGAGATGCAGAGACGCAGAGACGCAGAGACTCTGAGACGCAGAGACGCAGAGACTCTGAGACGCAGAGACTCTGAGACGCAGAGACTCTGAGACGCAGAGACGCAGAGATGCAGACACTCTGAGAATCTGAGACGCAGAGGCGCTGAGACTCTGAGACTCTGAGACTCTGAGACTCTGTGACTCTGAGACGCAGAGACTCTGAGACTCTGAGACGCAGAGACGCAGAGACTCTGAGACGCAGAGACGCAGAGACTCTGAGACGCAGACACGCAGAGACTCTGAGACGCAGACACGCAGAGACTCTGAGACTCAGACGCAGAGACGCAGAGATGCAGAGAATCGGAGAGGCAGAGACGCAGAGACTCTGAGACGCAGAGACGCAGAGACGCAGAGACTCTGAGACGCAGAGACTCTGAGAATCTGAGACGCAGAGACGCAGAGACGCAGAGACGCTGAGACGCAGAGATGCAGAGACTCTGAGACGCAGAGACGCAGAGACTCTGATACGCAGAGACGCTGAGACGCAGAGACTCTGAGACGCAGAGACGCAGAGACTCTGAGACGCAGAGACTCTGAGAATCTGAGACGCTGAGATGCAGAGGCGCTGAGACTCTGAGACGCAGAGACTCTGAGACGCTGAGACGCAGAGACGCAGAGATGCAGAGATGCAGAGACGCAGAGACGCAGAGATGCAGAGACTCTGAGACGCAGAGACGCAGAGACACTGAGACGCAGAGACGCTGAGACGCAGAGACGCAGAGACTCTGAGATGCAGAGACTCTGAGACGCAGAGACGCAGACACTCTGAGACGCTGAGACGCAGAGACGCTGAGACGCAGAGACTCTGAGACGCAGAGACTCTGAGACGCAGAGACTCTGAGAATCTGAGACGCTGAGACGCAGAGGCGCTGAGACTCTGAGACGCAGAGACTCTGAGACGCAGAGACTCTGAGACGCAGAGACGCAGAGACTCTGAGACGCAGAGACGCAGAGACTCAGAGACGCAGAGACTCTAATACGCAGAGACGCAGAGATGCAGAGACTCTGAGAATCTGAGACGCTGAGACGCAGAGACTCTGAGACGCAGAGACTCTGAGATACAGAGACGCAGAGACGCAGAGACTCTGAGACGCAGAGACGCAGAGACTCTGAGACGCAGAGACGCAGAGACTCTGAGACGCAGACACGCAGAGACTCTGAGACGCAGACACGCAGAGACTCTGAGACTCAGACGCAGAGATGCAGAGACTCTGAGAATCTGAGACGCAGAGACGCAGAGACTCTGAGACGCAGAGACGCAGAGACTCTGAGATGCAGAGACGCAGAGACGCAGAGACTCTGAGACGCAGAGACGCAGAGACTCTGAGACGCAGAGACTCTGAGACGCAGACACGCAGAGACTCTGAGACGCAGACACGCAGAGACTCTGAGACTCAGACGCAGAGATGCAGAGACTCTGAGAATCTGAGACGCAGAGACGCAGAGACTCTGAGACGCAGACACGCAGAGACTCTGAGACTCAGACGCAGAGATGCAGAGACTCTGAGAATCTGAGACGCAGACACGCAGAGACTCTGAGACGCAGACACGCAGAGACTCTGAGACTCAGACGCAGAGATGCAGAGACTCTGAGAATCTGAGACGCAGAGACTCTGAGATGCAGAGACGCAGAGACGCAGAGACTCTGAGACGCAGAGACGCAGAGACTCTGAGAATCTGAGACGCAGAGACGCAGAGACTCTGAGACGCAGAGACACAGAGACTCTGAGGCGCAGAGACGCAGAGACTCTGAGACGCAGAGACTCTGATACGCAGAGACTCTGAGACGCAGAGACACAGAGACTCTGATACGCAGAGACGCTGAGACGCAGAGACTCTGAGACGCAGAGACTCTGAGACTCTGAGAATCTGAGACGCTGAGACGCAGAGGCGCTGAGACTCTGAGACGCAGAGACTCTGAGACGCTGAGACGCAGAGACGCAGAGATGCAGAGACTCTGAGACGCAGAGAAACAGAGACTCTGAGACGCAGAGACGCAGAGACGCTGAGACGCAGAGACGCTGAGACGCAGAGACGCTGAGATGCAGAGACTCTGAGACGCAGAGACGCAGAGACTCTGATACGCAGAGACGCTGAGACGCAGAGACCCTGAGACGCAGAGACGCAGAGACTCTGAGACACAGAGACTCTGAGACGCAGAGACGCTGAGACGCAGAGACGCAGAGACTCTGAGACGCAGAGACGCAGAGACTCAGAGACGCAGAGACTCTAATACGCAGAGACGCTGAGACACAGAGACTCTGAGACGCAGAGACGCAGAGACTCTGAGACGCAGAGACTCTGAGAATCTGAGACGCTGAGACGCAGAGGCGCTGAGACTCTGAGACGCAGAGACTCTGAGACGCTGAGACGCAGAGACGCAGAGATGCAGAGATGCAGAGACGCAGAGACGCAGAGATGCAGAGATGCAGAGACGCAGAGACACAGAGACTCTGAGACGCAGAGACGCAGAGACTCTGAGACACAGAGACGCAGAGACGCAGAGACGCTGAGACGCAGAGACTCTGAGATGCAGAGACGCTGAGACGCAGAGACTCTGAGATGCAGAGACTCTGAGACGCAGAGACTCTGAGACGCAGAGACTCTGAGAATCTGAGACGCTGAGACGCAGAGGCGCTGAGACTCTGAGACGCAGAGACTCTGAGACGCAGAGACTCTGAGACGCAGAGACGCAGAGACTCTGAGACTCTGAGACGCAGAGACTCAGAGACGCTGAGACGCAGAGACTCTGAGACGCAGAGACGCAGAGACGCTGAGACGCAGAGACTCTGAGACGCAGAGACTCTGAGATGCAGAGACTCTGAGACGCAGAGTCTCTGAGACGCAGAGACACAGAGACTCTGAGACTCTGTGACTCTGAGACGCAGAGTCTCTGAGACGCAGAGACACAGAGACTCTGATACGCAGAGACGCAGAGACTCTGAGACTCTGTGACTCTGAGACGCAGAGACTCTGAGACTCTGAAATGCAGAGACGCAGAGACTCTGAGACGCAGAGACGCAGAGACTCTGAGACGCAGACACGCAGAGACTCTGAGACGCAGACACGCAGAGACTCTGAGACTCAGACGCAGAGACGCAGAGATGCAGAGACTCTGAGAATCTGAGACGCAGAGACGCAGAGAATCGGAGACGCAGAGACGCAGAGACTCTGAGACGCAGAGACTCTGAGAATCTGAGACGCAGAGACGCAGAGACTCTGAGATGCAGAGACGCAGAGACTCTGAGACGCAGAGACACAGAGACTCTGAGGCGCAGAGACGCAGAGACTCTGAGACGCAGAGACGCAGAGACGCTGAGACGCAGAGACTCTGAGACGCAGAGACTCTGAGACGCAGAGACTCTGATACGCAGAGACGCAGAGACGCAGAGACTCTGAGACGCAGAGACTCTGAGACGCAGAGACTCAGAGACGCAGAGACTCTGATACGCAGAGACGCTGAGACGCAGAGACTCTGAGACGCAGAGACGCAGAGACTCTGAGACACAGAGACTCTGAGAATCTGAGACGCTGAGACGCAGAGGCGCTGAGACTCTGAGACGCAGAGACTCTGAGACGCTGAGACGCAGAGACGCAGAGATGCAGAGATGCAGAGACGCAGAGACGCAGAGATGCAGAGACTCTGAGACGCAGAGACACAGAGACTCTGAGACGCAGAGACTCTGAGACACAGAGACGCAGAGACGCAGAGACTCTGAGACGCAGAGACTCTGAGAATCTGAGACGCTGAGACGCAGAGGCGCTGAGACGCAGAGGCGCTGAGACTCTGAGACGCAGAGACTCTGAGACGCAGAGACTCTGAGACGCAGAGACTCTGAGACTCTGAGACGCAGAGACGCAGAGACTCTGAGACGCAGAGACTCAGAGACGCAGAGACTCTAATACGCAGAGACGCAGAGATGCAGACACTCTGAGAATCTGAGACGCAGAGGCGCTGAGACTCTGAGACGCAGAGACGCAGAGACTCTGAGACTCTGAGACGCAGAGACTCTGAGACTCTGAGACGCAGAGACGCAGAGACTCTGAGACGCAGAGACGCAGAGACTCTGAGACGCAGACACGCAGAGACTCTGAGACGCAGACACGCAGAGACTCTGAGACTCAGATGCAGAGATGCAGAGACTCTGAGAATCTGAGACGCAGAGACGCAGAGAATCGGAGAGGCAGAGACGCAGAGACTCTGAGACGCAGAGACGCAGAGACTCTGAGACGCAGACACTCTGAGAATCTGAGACGCAGAGACGCAGAGACGCTGAGAATCTGAGACTCAGAGACGCAGAGACGCAGAGACTCTGAGACGCAGAGACGCAGAGACTCTGATACGCAGAGACGCTGAGACGCAGAGACTCTGAGACGCTGAGACGCAGAGACTCTGAGACGCTGAGACTCTGAGAATCTGAGACGCTGAGACGCAGAGACGCAGAGATGCAGAGACGCAGAGATGCAGAGACTCTGAGACGCAGAGACACAGAGACTCTGAGACGCAGAGACGCAGAGATGCAGAGATGCAGAGACGCAGAGATGCAGAGACTCTGAGACGCAGAGACACAGAGACTCTGAGACGCAGAGACGCAGAGACTCAGACGCAGAGACGCAGAGACGCTGAGACGCAGAGACGCTGAGACGCAGAGACACAGAGACTCTGAGATGCAGAGACTCTGAGACGCAGAGACGCAGAGACTCTGAGATGCAGAGACTCTGAGACGCAGAGACGCAGAGACGCTGAGACGCAGAGACTCTGAGACGCAGAGACGCAGATACTCTGAGACGCAGAGACTCTGAGAATCTGAGACGCTGAGACGCAGAGGCGCTGAGACTCTGAGACGCAGAGACTCTGAGACGCAGAGACTCTGAGACGCAGAGACTCTGAGACGCAGAGACTCTGAGACGCAGAGACGCAGAGACTCTGAGACGCAGAGACGCAGAGACTCAGGGACGCAGAGACTCTAATACGCAGAGACGCAGAGATGCAGAGACTCTGAGAATCTGAGACGCTGAGACGCAGAGGCGCTGAGACTCTGAGACGCAGAGACTCTGAGACGCAGAGACTCTGAGACACAGAGACGCAGAGACTCTGAGACGCAGAGACGCAGAGACTCTGAGATGCAGAGATGCAGAGACTCTGAGACGCAGAGACGCAGAGACTCTGAGACGCAGAGACTCTGATACGCAGAGACGCAGAGATGCAGACACTCTGAGAATCTGAGACGCAGAGGCGCTGAGACTCTGAGACGCAGAGACGCAGAGACTCTGAGATGCAGAGACTCTGAGACGCAGAGACGCAGAGACTCTGAGACGCAGAGACTCTGAGACGCAGAGACGCAGAGACTCTGAGACGCAGAGACGCAGAGACTCTGAGACGCAGAGACGCAGAAACTCTGAGACGCAGAGTCTCTGAGACGCAGAGACACAGAGACTCAGACGCAGAGACTCTGAGACTCTGTGACTCTGAGACGCAGAGTCTCTGAGACGCAGAGACACAGAGACTCTGATACGCAGAGACGCAGAGACTCAGAGACTCTGTGACTCTGAGACGCAGAGACTCTGAGACTTTGAGACGCAGAGACGCAGAGACTCTGAGACGCAGAGACGCTGAGACGCAGAGACTCTGAGACGCAGAGACTCTGAGACGCAGAGACGCAGAAACTCTGAGACGCAGAGTCTCTGAGACGCAGAGACACAGAGACTCTGAGACGCAGAGACTCTGAGACTCTGTGACTCTGAGACGCAGAGTCTCTGAGACGCAGAGACACAGAGACTCTGATACGCAGAGACGGAGAGACTCTGAGACTCTGTGACTCTGAGACGCAGAGACTCTGAGACTCTGAGACGCAGAGACGCAGAGACTCTGAGACGCAGAGATGCAGAGACGCAGAGACTCTGAGAATCTGAGACGCTGAGACGCAGAGACGCAGAGACTCTGAGACGCAGAGACGCTGAGACGCTGAGACGCAGAGACTCTGAGACGCAGAGACTCTGAGACGCAGAGACTCTGAGACGCAGAGACTCTGAGACGCAGAGACGCAGAAACTCTGAGACGCAGAGTCTCTGAGACGCAGAGACACAGAGACTCTGAGACGCAGAGACTCTGAGACTCTGTGACTCTGAGACGCAGAGTCTCTGAGACGCAGAGACACAGAGACTCTGATACGCAGAGACGCAGAGACTCTGAGACTCTGTGACCCTGAGACGCAGAGACTCTGAGACTCTGAGACGCAGAGACGCAGAGACTCTGAGACGCAGAGACTCTGAGACGCAGAGATGGAGAGACGCAGAGACTCTGAGAATCTGAGACGCTGAGACGCAGAGACGCAGAGACGCAGAGACTCTGAGACGCAGAGACGCTGAGACGCAGAGACTCTGAGACGCAGAGACTCTGAGACGCAGAGACTCTGAGACGCAGAGACTCTGTGACGCAGAGACTCTGTGACGCAGAGACTCTGTGACGCAGAGACTCTGAGATGCAGAGACGCAGAGACTGTGAGACGCTGAGACGCAGAGACGCAGAGAATCTGAGACGCAGAGACTCACAGACGCAGAGACTCTGAGACTCTGAGACGCAGAGGCGCTGAGACTCTGAGACGCAGAGACTCTGAGACGCAGACACGCAGAGACTCTGAGATGCAGAGACGCAGAGATGCAGAGACGCAGAGACGCAGAGACTCTGAGACGCAGAGACGCAGAGATGCAGAGACACAGAGATGCAGAGACGCAGAGACGCAGAGACGCAGAGACTCTGAGACGCAGAGACTCTGAGATGCAGAGACGCAGAGACGCAGAGATGCAGAGACGCAGAGATGCAGAGACGCAGAGACGCAGAGACTCTGAGACGCAGAGACTCTGAGACACAGAGACTCTGAGATGCAGAGACGCAGAGACGCAGAGATGCAGAGACGCAGAGATGCAGAGACGCAGAGACGCAGAGACTCTGAGACGCAGAGACTCTGAGACGCAGAGACTCTGAGATGCAGAGACGCAGAGACGCAGTGACTCTGAGACGCAGAGACGCAGAGACTCTGAGACGCAGAGACTCTGAGACGCAGAGACGCAGAGATGCAGACACTCTGAGAATCTGAGACGCAGAGGCGCTGAGACTCTGAGACTCTGAGACTCTGAGACTCTGTGACTCTGAGACGCAGAGACTCTGAGACTCTGAGACGCAGAGACTCTGAGACGCAGACACGCAGAGACTCTGAGACTCAGACGCAGAGACGCAGAGATGCAGAGAATCGGAGAGGCAGAGACGCAGAGACTCTGAGATGCAGAGACGCAGAGACTCTGAGACGCAGAGACTCTGAGACGCAGAGACTCTGAGAATCTGAGACGCAGAGACGCAGAGACGCTGAGACGCAGAGATGCAGAGACGCTGAGACGCAGAGACTCTGAGACGCAGAGACGCAGAGACTCTGATACGCAGAGACGCTGAGACGCAGAGACTCTGAGACGCAGAGACGCAGAGGCTCTGAGACGCAGAGACTCTGAGAATCTGAGACGCTGAGATGCAGAGGCGCTGAGACTCTGAGACGCAGAGACTCTGAGACGCTGAGACGCAGAGACGCAGAGATGCAGAGATGCAGAGACGCAGAGACGCAGAGATGCAGAGACTCTGAGACGCAGAGACACAGAGACTCTGAGACGCAGAGACGCAGAGACTCTGAGACACAGAGACGCAGAGACGCAGAGACACTGAGACGCAGAGACGCTGAGACGCAGAGACGCAGAGACTCTGAGATGCAGAGACTCTGAGACGCAGAGACGCAGACACTCTGAGACGCTGAGACGCAGAGACGCTGAGACGCAGAGACGCAGAGACGCAGAGACTCTGAGACGCAGAGACTCTGAGAATCTGAGACGCTGAGACGCAGAGGCGCTGAGACTCTGAGACGCAGAGACTCTGAGACGCAGAGACTCTGAGAATCTGAGACGCTGAGATGCAGAGGCGCTGAGACTCTGAGACGCAGAGACTCTGAGACGCTGAGACACAGAGACGCAGAGATGCAGAGATGCAGAGACGCAGAGACGCAGAGATGCAGAGACTCTGAGACGCAGAGACACAGAGACTCTGAGACGCAGAGACGCAGAGACGCAGAGACTCTGAGACGCAGAGACGCAGAGACGCAGAGACACTGAGACGCAGAGACGCTGAGACGCAGAGACGCAGAGACTCTGAGATGCAGAGACTCTGAGACGCAGAGACGCAGACACTCTGAGACGCAGAGACGCAGAGACTCTGAGACGCAGAGACTCTGAGAATCTGAGACGCTGAGACGCAGAGGCGCTGAGACTCTGAGACGCAGAGACTCTGAGACGCAGAGACTCTGAGACGCAGAGACGCAGAGACTCTGAGACGCAGAGACTCAGAGACGCAGAGACTCTAATACGCAGAGACGCAGAGATGCAGAGACTCTGAGAATCTGAGACGCTGAGACGCAGAGGCGCTGAGACGCAGACACGCAGAGACTCTGAGATGCAGAGACGCAGAGATGCAGAGACGCAGACACTCTGAGATGCAGAGACGCAGAGACGCAGAGACTCTGAGACGCAGAGACGCAGAGACTCTGAGACGCAGAGACTCTGAGACGCAGAGACTCTGAGACGCAGAGACGCAGAGATGCAGACACTCTGAGAATCTGAGACGCAGAGGCGCTGAGACTCTGAGACTCTGAGACTCTGAGACTCTGTGACTCTGAGACGCAGAGACTCTGAGACTCTGAGACGCAGAGACGCAGAGACTCTGAGACGCAGAGACGCAGAGACTCTGAGACGCAGACACGCAGAGACTCTGAGACGCAGACACGCAGAGACTCTGAGACTCAGACGCAGAGACGCAGAGATGCAGAGAATCGGAGAGGCAGAGACGCAGAGACTCTGAGACGCAGAGACGCAGAGACGCAGAGACTCTGAGACGCAGAGACTCTGAGAATCTGAGACGCAGAGACGCAGAGACGCTGAGATGCAGAGATGCAGAGACTCTGAGACGCAGAGACGCAGAGACTCTGATACGCAGAGACGCTGAGACGCAGAGACTCTGAGACGCAGAGACGCAGAGACTCTGAGACGCAGAGACGCAGAGACTCTGAGATGCAGAGACTCTGAGAATCTGAGACGCTGAGATGCAGAGGCGCTGAGACTCTGAGACGCAGAGACTCTGAGACGCTGAGACGCAGAGACGCAGAGATGCAGAGATGCAGAGACGCAGAGACGCAGAGATGCAGAGACTCTGAGACGCAGAGACACAGAGACTCTGAGACGCAGAGACGCAGAGACTCTGAGACGCAGAGACGCAGAGACGCAGAGACACTGAGACGCAGAGACGCTGAGACGCAGAGACGCAGAGACTCTGAGATGCAGAGACTCTGAGACGCAGAGACGCAGACACTCTGAGACGCTGAGACGCAGAGACGCTGAGACGCAGAGACTCTGAGACGCAGAGACTCTGAGAATCTGAGACGCTGAGACGCAGAGGCGCTGAGACTCTGAGACGCAGAGACTCTGAGACGCAGAGACTCTGAGACGCAGAGACGCAGAGACTCTGAGACGCAGAGACGCAGAGACTCAGAGACGCAGAGACTCTAATACGCAGAGACGCAGAGATGCAGAGACTCTGAGAATCTGAGACGCTGAGACGCAGAGACTCTGAGACGCAGAGACTCTGAGATACAGAGACGCAGAGACGCAGAGACTCTGAGACGCAGAGACGCAGAGACTCTGAGACGCAGAGACGCAGAGACTCTGAGACGCAGACACGCAGAGACTCTGAGACGCAGACACGCAGAGACTCTGAGACTCAGACGCAGAGATGCAGAGACTCTGAGAATCTGAGACGCAGAGACGCAGAGACTCTGAGACGCAGAGACGCAGAGACTCTGAGATGCAGAGACGCAGAGACGCAGAGACTCTGAGACGCAGAGACGCAGAGACTCTGAGACGCAGAGACTCTGAGACGCAGACACGCAGAGACTCTGAGACGCAGACACGCAGAGACTCTGAGACTCAGACGCAGAGATGCAGAGACTCTGAGAATCTGAGACGCAGAGACGCAGAGACTCTGAGACGCAGACACGCAGAGACTCTGAGACTCAGACGCAGAGATGCAGAGACTCTGAGAATCTGAGACGCAGACACGCAGAGACTCTGAGACGCAGACACGCAGAGACTCTGAGACTCAGACGCAGAGATGCAGAGACTCTGAGAATCTGAGACGCAGAGACTCTGAGATGCAGAGACGCAGAGACGCAGAGACTCTGAGACGCAGAGACGCAGAGACTCTGAGAATCTGAGACGCAGAGACGCAGAGACTCTGAGACGCAGAGACACAGAGACTCTGAGGCGCAGAGACGCAGAGACGCAGAGACTCTGAGACGCAGAGACTCTGATACGCAGAGACACTGAGACGCAGAGACACAGAGACTCTGATACGCAGAGACGCTGAGACGCAGAGACTCTGAGACGCAGAGACTCTGAGACTCTGAGAATCTGAGATGCAGAGACGCAGAGGCGCAGAGATGCAGAGACTCTGAGACGCAGAGAAACAGAGACTCTGAGACGCAGAGACGCAGAGACTCTGAGACTCAGAGACGCTGAGACGCAGAGACGCTGAGACGCAGAGACGCTGAGATGCAGAGACTCTGAGACGCAGAGACGCAGAGACTCTGATACGCAGAGACGCTGAGACGCAGAGACCCTGAGACGCAGAGACGCAGAGACGCAGAGACTCTGAGACACAGAGACTCTGAGACGCAGAGACGCTGAGACGCAGAGACGCAGAGACTCTGAGACGCAGAGACGCAGAGACTCAGAGACGCAGAGACTCTAATACGCAGAGACGCAGAGATGCAGAGACTCTGAGAATCTGAGACGCTGAGACGCAGAGGCGCTGAGACTCTGAGACGCAGAGACTCAGAGACTCTGTGACTCTGAGACGCAGAGACTCTGAGACTTTGAGACGCAGAGACTCTGAGACGCAGAGACGCTGAGACGCAGAGATGAAGAGACTCTGAGAATCTGAGACGCTGAGACGCAGAGGCGCTGAGACTCTGAGACGCAGAGACTCAGAGACTCTGTGACTCTGAGACGCAGAGACTCTGAGACTTTGAGACGCAGAGACTCTGAGACGCAGAGACGCTGAGACGCAGAGATGCAGAGACTCTGAGAATCTGAGACGCTGAGACGCAGAGGCGCTGAGACTCTGAGACGCAGAGACTCAGAGACTCTGTGACTCTGAGACGCAGAGACTCTGAGACTTTGAGACGCAGAGACGCAGAGACTCTGAGACGCAGAGACGCTGAGACGCAGAGACTCTGAGACGCAGAGACTCTGAGACGCAGAGACGCAGAAACTCTGAGACGCAGAGTCTCTGAGACGCAGAGACACAGAGACTCTGAGACGCAGAGACGCAGAGATGCAGAGACGCAGAGACGCAGAGACTCTGAGACGCAGAGACGCAGAGACGCAGAGATGCAGAGACACAGAGATGCAGAGACGCAGAGACGCAGAGACTCTGAGACGCAGAGACTCTGAGACGCAGAGACTCTGAGACGCAGAGACGCAGAGACGCAGAGACTCTGAGACGCAGAGACGCAGAGACTCTGAGATGCAGAGACGCAGAGACTCTGAGACGCAGAGACGCAGAAACTCTGAGACGCAGAGTCTCTGAGACGCAGAGACACAGAGACTCAGACGCAGAGACTCTGAGACTCTGTGACTCTGAGACGCAGAGTCTCTGAGACGCAGAGACACAGAGACTCTGATACGCAGAGACGCAGAGACTCAGAGACTCTGTGACTCTGAGACGCAGAGACTCTGAGACTTTGAGACGCAGAGACTCTGAGACGCAGAGACGCTGAGACGCAGAGACTCTGAGACGCAGAGACTCTGAGACGCAGAGACGCAGAAACTCTGAGACGCAGAGTCTCTGAGACGCAGAGACACAGAGACTCTGAGACGCAGAGACTCTGAGACTCTGTGACTCTGAGACGCAGAGTCTCTGAGACGCAGAGACACAGAGACTCTGATACGCAGAGACGCAGAGACTCTGAGACTCTGTGACTCTGAGACGCAGAGACTCTGAGACTCTGAGACGCAGAGACGCAGAGACTCTGAGACGCAGAGATGCAGAGACGCAGAGACTCTGAGAATCTGAGACGCTGAGACGCAGAGACGCAGAGACTCTGAGACGCAGAGACGCTGAGACGCAGAGACTCTGAGACGCAGAGACTCTGAGACGCAGAGACTCTGAGACGCAGAGACTCTGAGACGCAGAGACGCAGAGACTCTGAGACTCTGAGATGCAGAGACGCAGAGACTGTGAGACGCTGAGACGCAGAGACGCAGAGAATCTGAGACGCAGAGACTCACAGACGCAGAGACTCTGAGACTCTGAGACGCAGAGGCGCTGAGACTCTGAGACGCAGAGACTCTGAGACGCAGACACGCAGAGACTCTGAGATGCAGAGACGCAGAGATGCAGAGATGCAGAGACGCAGAGACGCAGAGACTCTGAGACGCAGAGACGCAGAGACGCAGAGATGCAGAGACACAGAGATGCAGAGACGCAGAGACGCAGAGACTCTGAGACGCAGAGACTCTGAGACGCAGAGACGCAGAGACTCTGAGACGCAGAGACGCAGAGACTCTGAGATGCAGAGACGCAGAGACTCTGAGACGCAGAGACGCAGAAACTCTGAGACGCAGAGTCTCTGAGACGCAGAGACACAGAGACTCAGACGCAGAGACTCTGAGACTCTGTGACTCTGAGACGCAGAGTGTCTGAGACGCAGAGACACAGAGACTCTGAGACGCAGAGACGCAGAGACTCTGAGACGCAGAGACTCTGAGACGCACAGACTCTGAGACACAGAGACGCAGAGACTCTGAGACGCAGAGACTCTGAGATGCAGAGACGCAGAGACTCTGATACGCAGAGACGCAGAGATGCAGACACTCTGAGAATCTGAGACGCAGAGGCGCTGAGACTCTGAGACTCTGAGACGCAGAGACGCAGAGACTCTGAGACGCAGAGACTCTGAGACTCTGAGACGCAGAGACGCAGAGACTCTGAGACGCAGAGACTCTGAGACGCAGAGACGCAGAGACTCTGAGACGCAGAGACGCAGAGACTCTGAGATGCAGAGACGCAGAGACTCTGAGACGCAGAGACGCAGAAACTCTGAGACGCAGAGTCTCTGAGACGCAGAGACACAGAGACTCAGACGCAGAGACTCTGAGACTCTGTGACTCTGAGACGCAGAGTCTCTGAGACGCAGAGACACAGAGACTCTGATACGCAGAGACGCAGAGACTCAGAGACTCTGTGACTCTGAGACGCAGAGACTCTGAGACTTTGAGACGCAGAGACTCTGAGACGCAGAGACGCTGAGACGCAGAGACTCTGAGACGCAGAGACTCTGAGACGCAGAGACGCAGAAACTCTGAGACGCAGAGTCTCTGAGACGCAGAGACACAGAGACTCTGAGACGCAGAGACTCTGAGACTCTGTGACTCTGAGACGCAGAGTCTCTGAGACGCAGAGACACAGAGACTCTGATACGCAGAGACGCAGAGACTCTGAGACTCTGTGACTCTGAGACGCAGAGACTCTGAGACTCTGAGACGCAGAGACGCAGAGACTCTGAGACGCAGAGATGCAGAGACGCAGAGACTCTGAGAATCTGAGACGCTGAGACGCAGAGACGCAGAGACTCTGAGACGCAGAGACGCTGAGACGCAGAGACTCTGAGACGCAGAGACTCTGAGACGCAGAGACTCTGAGACGCAGAGACTCTGAGACGCAGAGACGCAGAGACTCTGAGACTCTGAGATGCAGAGACGCAGAGACTGTGAGACGCTGAGACGCAGAGACGCAGAGAATCTGAGACGCAGAGACTCACAGACGCAGAGACTCTGAGACTCTGAGACGCAGAGGCGCTGAGACTCTGAGACGCAGAGACTCTGAGACGCAGACACGCAGAGACTCTGAGATGCAGAGACGCAGAGATGCAGAGACGCAGAGACGCAGAGACGCAGAGACTCTGAGACGCAGAGACGCAGAGACGCAGAGATGCAGAGACACAGAGATGCAGAGACGCAGAGACGCAGAGACGCAGAGACTCTGAGACGCAGAGACTCTGAGACGCAGAGACGCAGAGACTCTGAGACGCAGAGACGCAGAGACTCTGAGATGCAGAGACGCAGAGACTCTGAGACGCAGAGACGCAGAAACTCTGAGACGCAGAGTCTCTGAGACGCAGAGGCACAGAGACTCAGACGCAGAGACTCTGAGACTCAGAGACTCTGTGACTCTGAGACGCAGAGACTCTGAGACTTTGAGACGCAGAGACTCTGAGACGCAGAGACGCTGAGACGCAGAGACGCAGAGACTCTGAGACGCAGAGACGCAGAAACTCTGAGACGCAGAGTCTCTGAGACGCAGAGACACAGAGACTCTGATACGCAGAGACGCAGAGACTCAGAGACTCTGTGACTCTGAGACGCAGAGACTCTGAGACTTTGAGACGCAGAGACTCTGAGACGCAGAGACGCTGAGACGCAGAGACACAGAGACTCTGAGACGCAGAGACTCTGAGACTCTGTGACTCTGAGACGCAGAGTCTCTGAGACGCAGAGACACAGAGACTCTGATACGCAGAGACGCAGAGACTCTGAGACTCTGTGACTCTGAGACGCAGAGACTCTGAGACTCTGAGACGCAGAGACGCAGAGACTCTGAGACGCAGAGATGCAGAGACGCAGAGACTCTGAGAATCTGAGACGCTGAGACGCAGAGACGCAGAGACTCTGAGACGCAGAGACGCTGAGACGCAGAGACTCTGAGACGCAGAGACTCTGAGACGCAGAGACTCTGACACGCAGAGACGCAGAGACGCAGAGACGCAGAGACTCTGAGACTCTGAGATGCAGAGACGCAGAGACTGTGAGACGCTGAGACGCAGAGACGCAGAGTATCTGAGACGCAGAGACTCACAGACGCAGAGACTCTGAGACTCTGAGACGCAGAGGCGCTGAGACTCTGAGGCGCAGAGACTCTGAGACGCAGACACGCAGAGACTCTGAGATGCAGAGACGCAGAGATGCAGAGACGCAGAGACTCTGAGACGCAGAGACGCAGAGACGCAGAGATGCAGAGACACAGAGATGCAGAGACGCAGAGACGCAGAGACTCTGAGACACAGAGACTCTGAGATGCAGAGACGCAGAGACGCAGAGATGCAGAGACGCAGAGATGCAGAGACTCTGAGACGCAGAGACTCTGAGACGCAGAGACTCTGAGATGCAGAGACGCAGAGACGCAGTGACTCTGAGACGCAGAGACGCAGAGACTCTGAGACGCAGAGACTCTGAGACGCAGAGACGCAGAGATGCAGACACTCTGAGAATCTGAGACGCAGAGGCGCTGAGACTCTGAGACTCTGAGACTCTGAGACTCTGTGACTCTGAGACGCAGAGACTCTGAGACTCTGAGACGCAGAGACGCAGAGACTCTGAGACGCAGAGACGCAGAGACGCTGAGAATCTGAGACGCAGAGACGCAGAGACGCAGAGACTCTGAGACGCAGAGACGCAGAGACTCTGATACGCAGAGACGCTGAGACGCAGAGACTCTGAGACGCTGAGACGCAGAGACTCTGAGACGCTGAGACTCTGAGAATCTGAGACGCTGAGACGCAGAGACGCAGAGATGCAGAGACGCAGAGATGCAGAGACTCTGAGACGCAGAGACACAGAGACTCTGAGACGCAGAGACGCAGAGATGCAGAGATGCAGAGACGCAGAGATGCAGAGACTCTGAGACGCAGAGACACAGAGACTCTGAGACGCAGAGACGCAGAGACTCAGACGCAGAGACGCAGAGACGCAGAGACGCTGAGACGCAGAGACGCTGAGACGCAGAGACACAGAGACTCTGAGATGCAGAGACTCTGAGACGCAGAGACGCAGAGACTCTGAGATGCAGAGACTCTGAGACACAGAGACGCAGAGACGCTGAGACGCAGAGACTCTGAGACGCAGAGACGCAGATACTCTGAGACGCAGAGACTCTGAGAATCTGAGACGCTGAGACGCAGAGGCGCTGAGACTCTGAGACGCAGAGACTCTGAGACGCAGAGACTCTGAGACGCAGAGACGCAGAGACTCTGAGACGCAGAGACGCAGAGACTCAGGGACGCAGAGACTCTAATACGCAGAGACGCAGAGATGCAGAGACTCTGAGAATCTGAGACGCTGAGACGCAGAGGCGCTGAGACTCTGAGACGCAGAGACTCTGAGACGCACAGACTCTGAGACACAGAGACGCAGAGACTCTGAGACGCAGAGACGCAGAGACTCTGAGATGCAGAGACGCAGAGACTCTGATACGCAGAGACGCAGAGATGCAGACACTCTGAGAATCTGAGACGCAGAGGCGCTGAGACTCTGAGACGCAGAGACGCAGAGACTCTGAGACGCAGAGACTCTGAGACGCAGAGACGCAGAGACTCTGAGACGCAGAGACGCAGAGACTCTGAGATGCAGAGACGCAGAGACTCTGAGACGCAGAGACGCAGAAACTCTGAGACGCAGAGTCTCTGAGACGCAGAGACACAGAGACTCAGACGCAGAGACTCTGAGACTCTGTGACTCTGAGACGCAGAGTCTCTGAGACGCAGAGACACAGAGACTCTGATACGCAGAGACGCAGAGACTCAGAGACTCTGTGACTCTGAGACGCAGAGACTCTGAGACTTTGAGACGCAGAGACTCTGAGACGCAGAGACGCTGAGACGCAGAGACTCTGAGACGCAGAGACTCTGAGACGCAGAGACGCAGAAACTCTGAGACGCAGAGTCTCTGAGACGCAGAGACACAGAGACTCTGAGACGCAGAGACTCTGAGACTCTGAGACGCAGAGTCTCTGAGACGCAGAGACACAGAGACTCTGATACGCAGAGACGCAGAGACTCTGAGACTCTGTGACTCTGAGGCGCAGAGACTCTGAGACTCTGAGACGCAGAGACGCAGAGACTTTGAGACGCAGAGATGCAGAGACGCAGAGACTCTGAGAATCTGAGACGCTGAGACGCAGAGACGCAGAGACTCTGAGACGCAGAGACGCTGAGACGCTGAGACGCAGAGACTCTGAGACGCAGAGACTCTGAGACGCAGAGACTCTGAGACGCAGAGACTCTGAGACGCAGAGACGCAGAGACTCTGAGACTCTGAGATGCAGAGACGCAGAGACTGTAAGACGCTGAGACGCAGAGACGCAGAGAATCTGAGACGCAGAGACTCACAGACGCAGAGACTCTGAGACTCTGAGACGCAGAGGCGCTGAGACTCTGAGACGCAGAGACTCTGAGACGCAGACACGCAGAGACTCTGAGATGCAGAGACGCAGAGATGCAGAGACGCAGAGACGCAGAGACTCTGAGACGCAGAGACTCTGAGACGCAGAGACTCTGAGAATCTGAGACGCTGAGACGCAGAGGCGCTGAGACTCTGAGACGCAGAGACTCTGAGACGCAGAGACTCTGAGACGCAGAGACGCAGAGACTCTGAGACGCAGAGACGCAGAGACTCAGAGACGCAGAGACTCTAATACGCAGAGACGCAGAGATGCAGAGACTCTGAGAATCTGAGACGCTGAGACGCAGAGACTCTGAGACGCAGAGACTCTGAGATACAGAGACGCAGAGACGCAGAGACGCAGAGACTCTGAGACGCAGAGACGCAGAGACTCTGAGACGCAGAGACGCAGAGACTCTGAGACGCAGACACGCAGAGACTCTGAGACGCAGACACGCAGAGACTCTGAGACTCAGACGCAGAGATGCAGAGACTCTGAGAATCTGAGACGCAGAGACGCAGAGACTCTGAGACGCAGAGACGCAGAGACTCTGAGATGCAGAGACGCAGAGACGCAGAGACTCTGAGACGCAGAGACGCAGAGACTCTGAGACGCAGAGACTCTGAGACGCAGACACGCAGAGACTCTGAGACGCAGACACGCAGAGACTCTGAGACTCAGACGCAGAGATGCAGAGACTCTGAGAATCTGAGACGCAGAGACGCAGAGACTCTGAGACGCAGACACGCAGAGACTCTGAGACTCAGACGCAGAGATGCAGAGACTCTGAGAATCTGAGACGCAGAGACTCTGAGATGCAGAGACGCAGAGACGCAGAGACTCTGAGACGCAGAGACGCAGAGAATCTGAGAATCTGAGACGCAGAGACGCAGAGACTCTGAGACGCAGAGACACAGAGACTCTGAGGCGCAGAGACGCAGAGACGCAGAGACTCTGAGACGCAGAGACTCTGATACGCAGAGACTCTGAGACGCAGAGACACAGAGACTCTGATACGCAGAGACGCTGAGACGCAGAGACTCTGAGACGCAGAGACTCTGAGACGCAGAGACGCAGAGACTCTGAGACGCAGAGACGCAGAGACTCTGAGATGCAGAGACGCAGAGACTCTGAGACGCAGAGACGCAGAAACTCTGAGACGCAGAGTCTCTGAGACGCAGAGACACAGAGACTCAGACGCAGAGACTCTGAGACTCTGTGACTCTGAGACGCAGAGTCTCTGAGACGCAGAGACACAGAGACTCTGATACGCAGAGACGCAGAGACTCAGAGACTCTGTGACTCTGAGACACAGAGACTCTGAGACTTTGAGACGCAGAGACTCTGAGACGCAGAGACGCTGAGACGCAGAGACACAGAGACTCTGAGACGCAGAGACTCTGAGACTCTGTGACTCTGAGACGCAGAGTCTCTGAGACGCAGAGACACAGAGACTCTGATACGCAGAGACGCAGAGACTCTGAGACTCTGTGACTCTGAGACGCAGAGACTCTGAGACTCTGAGACGCAGAGACGCAGAGACTCTGAGACGCAGAGATGCAGAGACGCAGAGACTCTGAGAATCTGAGACGCTGAGACGCAGAGACTCTGAGACGCAGAGACGCTGAGACGCAGAGACTCTGAGACGCAGAGACTCTGAGACGCAGAGACTCTGAGACGCAGAGACGCAGAGACGCAGAGACTCTGAGACTCTGAGATGCAGAGACGCAGAGACTGTGAGACGCTGAGACGCAGAGACGCAGAGTATCTGAGACGCAGAGACTCACAGACGCAGAGACTCTGAGACTCTGAGACGCAGAGGCGCTGAGACTCTGAGGCGCAGAGACTCTGAGACGCAGACACGCAGAGACTCTGAGATGCAGAGACGCAGAGATGCAGAGACGCAGAGACTCTGAGACGCAGAGACGCAGAGGCGCAGAGATGCAGAGACACAGAGATGCAGAGACGCAGAGACGCAGAGACTCTGAGACGCAGAGACTCTGAGATGCAGAGACGCAGAGACGCAGAGATGCAGAGACGCAGAGATGCAGAGACGCAGAGACGCAGAGACTCTGAGACGCAGAGACTCTGAGATGCAGAGACGCAGAGACGCAGTGACTCTGAGACGCAGAGACGCAGAGACTCTGAGACGCAGAGACTCTGAGACGCAGAGACGCAGAGATGCAGACACTCTGAGAATCTGAGACGCAGAGGCGCTGAGACTCTGAGACTCTGAGACTCTGAGACTCTGTGACTCTGAGACGCAGAGACTCTGAGACTCTGAGACGCAGAGACGCAGAGACTCTGAGACGCAGAGACGCAGAGACGCTGAGAATCTGAGACGCAGAGACGCAGAGACGCAGAGACTCTGAGACGCAGAGACGCAGAGACTCTGATACGCAGAGACGCTGAGACGCAGAGACTCTGAGACGCTGAGACGCAGAGACTCTGAGACGCTGAGACTCTGAGAATCTGAGACGCTGAGACGCAGAGACGCAGAGATGCAGAGACGCAGAGATGCAGAGACTCTGAGACGCAGAGACACAGAGACTCTGAGACGCAGAGACGCAGAGATGCAGAGATGCAGAGACGCAGAGATGCAGAGACTCTGAGACGCAGAGACACAGAGACTCTGAGACGGAGAGACTCTGAGACGCAGAGACGCAGAGACTCTGAGATGCAGAGACTCTGAGACGCAGAGACGCAGAGACGCTGAGACGCAGAGACTCTGAGACGCAGAGACGCAGATACTCTGAGACGCAGAGACTCTGAGAATCTGAGACGCTGAGACGCAGAGGCGCTGAGACTCTGAGACGCAGAGACTCTGAGACGCAGAGACTCTGAGACGCAGAGACGCAGAGACTCTGAGACGCAGAGACGCAGAGACTCAGGGACGCAGAGACTCTAATACGCAGAGACGCAGAGATGCAGAGACTCTGAGAATCTGAGACGCTGAGACGCAGAGGCGCTGAGACTCTGAGACGCAGAGACTCTGAGACGCACAGACTCTGAGACACAGAGACGCAGAGACTCTGAGACGCAGAGACGCAGAGACTCTGAGATGCAGAGACGCAGAGACTCTGATACGCAGAGACGCAGAGATGCAGACACTCTGAGAATCTGAGACGCAGAGGCGCTGAGACTCTGAGACGCAGAGACGCAGAGACTCTGAGACGCAGAGACTCTGAGACGCAGAGACGCAGAGACTCTGAGACGCAGAGACTCTGAGACGCAGAGACGCAGAGACTCTGAGACGCAGAGACGCAGAGACTCTGAGATGCAGAGACGCAGAGACGCAGAAACTCTGAGACGCAGAGTCTCTGAGACGCAGAGACACAGAGACTCAGACGCAGAGACTCTGAGACTCTGTGACTCTGAGACGCAGAGTCTCTGAGACGCAGAGACACAGAGACTCTGATACGCAGAGACGCAGAGACTCAGAGACTCTGTGACTCTGAGACGCAGAGACTCTGAGACTTTGAGACGCAGAGACTCTGAGACGCAGAGACGCTGAGACGCAGAGACTCTGAGACGCAGAGACTCTGAGACGCAGAGACGCAGAAACTCTGAGACGCAGAGTCTCTGAGACGCAGAGACACAGAGACTCTGAGACGCAGAGACTCTGAGACTCTGTGACTCTGAGACGCAGAGTCTCTGAGACGCAGAGACACAGAGACTCTGATACGCAGAGACGCAGAGACTCTGAGACTCTGTGACTCTGAGGCGCAGAGATTCTGAGACTCTGAGACGCAGAGACGCAGAGACTCTGAGACGCAGAGACACAGAGACTCTGATACGCAGAGACGCAGAGACTCTGAGACTCTGTGACTCTGAGGCGCAGAGACTCTGAGACTCTGAGACGCAGAGACGCAGAGACTCTGAGACGCAGAGACGCAGAGACTCTGAGACGCAGAGACGCAGAGACTCTGAGACGCAGACACGCAGAGACTCTGAGACGCAGACACGCAGAGACTCTGAGACTCAGACGCAGAGATGCAGAGACTCTGAGAATCTGAGACGCAGAGACGCAGAGACTCTGAGACGCAGAGACGCAGAGACTCTGAGATGCAGAGACGCAGAGACGCAGAGACGCAGAGACGCAGAGACGCAGAGACTCTGAGACGCAGAGACTCTGAGACGCAGACACGCAGAGACTCTGAGACGCAGACACGCAGAGACTCTGAGACTCAGACGCAGAGATGCAGAGACTCTGAGAATCTGAGACGCAGAGACGCAGAGACTCTGAGACGCAGACACGCAGAGACTCTGAGACTCAGACGCAGAGATGCAGAGACTCTGAGAATCTGAGACGCAGACACGCAGAGACTCTGAGACGCAGACACGCAGAGACTCTGAGACTCAGACGCAGAGATGCAGAGACTCTGAGAATCTGAGACGCAGAGACTCTGAGATGCAGAGACGCAGAGACGCAGAGACTCTGAGACGCAGAGACGCAGAGACTCTGAGAATCTGAGACGCAGAGACGCAGAGACTCTGAGACGCAGAGACACAGAGACTCTGAGGCGCAGAGACGCAGAGACGCAGAGACTCTGAGACGCAGAGACTCTGATACGCAGAGACTCTGAGACGCAGAGACACAGAGACTCTGATACGCAGAGACGCTGAGACGCAGAGACTCTGAGACGCAGAGACTCTGAGACTCTGAGAATCTGAGACGCTGAGACGCAGAGGCGCTGAGACTCTGAGACGCAGAGACTCTGAGACGCTGAGACGCAGAGACGCAGAGATGCAGAGACTCTGAGACGCAGAGAAACAGAGACTCTGAGACGCAGAGACGCAGAGACTCTGAGACGCAGAGACGCAGAGACGCTGAGACGCAGAGACGCTGAGACGCAGAGACGCTGAGATGCAGAGACTCTGAGACGCAGAGACGCAGAGACTCTGATACGCAGAGACGCTGAGACGCAGAGACCCTGAGACGCAGAGACGCAGAGACTCTGAGACACAGAGACTCTGAGACGCAGAGACGCTGAGACGCAGAGACGCAGAGACTCTGAGACGCAGAGACGCAGAGACTCAGAGACGCAGAGACTCTAATACGCAGAGACGCAGAGATGCAGAGACTCAGAGAATCTGAGACGCTGAGACGCAGAGGCGCTGAGACTCTGAGACGCAGAGACTCTGAGACGCAGAGACTCTGAGACGCTGAGACGCAGAGACGCAGAGACGCAGAGATGCAGAGACTCTGAGACGCACAGACGCAGAGACTCTGAGACGCAGAGACGCAGAGACGCTGAGACGCAGAGACGCAGAGACGCTGAGACGCAGAGACGCTGAGACGCAGAGACGCAGAGACTCTGAGATGCAGAGACTCTGAGACGCAGAGACGCAGAGACTCTGAGACGCAGAGACTCTGAGACGCAGAGACGCAGAGACGCAGAGATGCAGACACTCTTAGAATCTGAGACGCAGAGGCGCTGAGACTCTGAGACGCAGAGACGCAGAGACTCTGAGACGCAGAGACTCTGAGACGCAGAGACGCAGAGACTCTGAGACACAGAGACGCAGAAACTCTGAGACGCAGAGTCTCTGAGACGCAGAGACACAGAGACTCTGAGACGCAGAGACTCTGAGACTCTGTGACTCTGAGACGCAGAGTCTCTGAGACGCAGAGACACAGAGACTCTGATACGCAGAGACGCAGAGACTCTGAGACTCTGTGACTCTGAGGCGCAGAGACTCTGAGACTCTGAAATGCAGAGACGCAGAGACTCTGAGACGCAGAGACGCAGAGACTCTGAGACGCAGACACGCAGAGACTCTGAGACGCAGACACGCAGAGACTCTGAGACGCAGAGTCTCTGAGACGCAGAGACACAGAGACTCTGAGACGCAGAGACTCTGAGACTCTGTGACTCTGAGACGCAGAGTCTCTGAGACGCAGAGACACAGAGACTCTGATACGCAGAGACGCAGAGACTCTGAGACTCTGTGACTCTGAGACGCAGAGACTCTGAGACTCTGAGACTCTGAGACGCAGAGACGCAGAGACTCTGAGACGCAGAGATGCAGAGACGCAGAGACTCTGAGAATCTGAGACGCTGAGACGCAGAGACGCAGAGACTCTGAGACGCAGAGACGCTGAGACGCAGAGACTCTGAGACGCAGAGACTCTGAGACGCAGAGACTCTGAGACGCAGAGACTCTGAGACGCAGAGACGCAGAGACTCTGAGACTCTGAGATGCAGAGACGCAGAGACTGTGAGACGCTGAGACGCAGAGACGCAGAGTATCTGAGACGCAGAGACTCACAGACGCAGAGACTCTGAGACTCTGAGACGCAGAGGCGCTGAGACTCTGAGGCGCAGAGACTCTGAGACGCAGACACGCAGAGACTCTGAGATGCAGAGACGCAGAGATGCAGAGACGCAGAGACTCTGAGACGCAGAGACGCAGAGACGCAGAGATGCAGAGACACAGAGATGCAGAGACGCAGAGACGCAGAGACTCTGAGACGCAGAGACTCTGAGATGCAGAGACGCAGAGACGCAGAGATGCAGAGACGCAGAGATGCAGAGACTCTGAGACGCAGAGACACAGAGACTCTGAGACGCAGAGACGCAGAGATGCAGAGATGCAGAGACGCAGAGATGCAGAGACTCTGAGACGCAGAGACACAGAGACTCTGAGACGCAGAGACGCTGAGACGCAGAGACGCTGAGACGCAGAGACACAGAGACTCTGAGATGCAGAGACTCTGAGACGCAGAGACGCTGAGACTCTGAGATGCAGAGACTCTGAGACGCAGAGACGCAGAGACGCTGAGACGCAGAGACTCTGAGACGCAGAGACGCAGATACTCTGAGACGCAGAGACTCTGAGAATCTGAGACGCTGAGACGCAGAGGCGCTGAGACTCTGAGACGCAGAGACTCTGAGACGCAGAGACGCAGAGACTCTGAGACGCAGAGACGCAGAGACTCAGGGACGCAGAGACTCTAATACGCAGAGACGCAGAGATGCAGAGACTCTGAGAATCTGAGACGCTGAGACGCAGAGGCGCTGAGACTCTGAGACGCAGAGACTCTGAGACGCAGAGACTCTGAGACACAGAGACGCAGAGACTCTGAGACGCAGAGACGCAGAGACTCTGAGATGCAGAGACGCAGAGACTCTGATACGCAGAGACGCAGAGATGCAGACACTCTGAGAATCTGAGACGCAGAGGCGCAGAGACTCTGAGACGCAGAGACGCAGAGACTCTGAGACGCAGAGACTCTGAGACGCAGAGACGCAGAGACTCTGAGACGCAGAGACTCTGAGACGCAGAGACGCAGAGACTCTGAGACGCAGAGACGCAGAGACTCTGAGATGCAGAGACGCAGAGACTCTGAGACGCAGAGACGCAGAAACTCTGAGACGCAGAGTCTCTGAGACGCAGAGACACAGAGACTCAGACGCAGAGACTCTGAGACTCTGTGACTCTGAGACGCAGAGTCTCTGAGACGCAGAGACACAGAGACTCTGATACGCAGAGACGCAGAGACTCAGAGACTCTGTGACTCTGAGACGCAGAGACTCTGAGACTTTGAGACGCAATGACTCTGAGACGCAGAGACGCTGAGACGCAGAGACTCTGAGACGCAGAGACTCTGAGACGCAGAGACGCAGAAACTCTGAGACGCAGAGTCTCTGAGACGCAGAGACACAGAGACTCTGAGACGCAGAGACTCTGAGACTCTGTGACTCTGAGACGCAGAGTCTCTGAGACGCAGAGACACAGAGACTCTGATACGCAGAGACGCAGAGACTCTGAGACTCTGTGACTCTGAGACGCAGAGACTCTGAGACTCTGAGACGCAGAGACGCAGAGACTCTGAGACGCAGAGATGCAGAGACGCAGAGACTCTGAGAATCTGAGACGCTGAGACGCAGAGACGCAGAGACTCTGAGACGCAGAGACGCTGAGACGCAGAGACTCTGAGACGCAGAGACTCTGAGACGCAGAGACTCTGAGACGCAGAGACTCTGAGACGCAGAGACGCAGAGACTCTGAGACTCTGAGATGCAGAGACGCAGAGACTGTGAGACGCTGAGACGCAGAGACGCAGAGAATCTGAGACGCAGAGACTCACAGACGCAGAGACTCTGAGACTCTGAGACGCAGAGGCGCTGAGACTCTGAGACGCAGAGACTCTGAGACGCAGACACGCAGAGACTCTGAGATGCAGAGACGCAGAGATGCAGAGACGCAGAGACGCAGAGACTCTGAGACGCAGAGACTCTGAGACGCAGAGACTCTGAGAATCTGAGACGCTGAGACGCAGAGGCGCTGAGACTCTGAGACGCAGAGACTCTGAGACGCAGAGACTCTGAGACGCAGAGACGCCGAGACTCTGAGACGCAGAGACGCAGAGACTCAGAGACGCAGAGACTCTAATACGCAGAGACGCAGAGATGCAGAGACTCTGAGAATCTGAGACGCTGAGACGCAGAGACTCTGAGACGCAGAGACTCTGAGATACAGAGACGCAGAGACGCAGAGACTCTGAGACGCAGAGACGCAGAGACTCTGAGACGCAGAGACGCAGAGACTCTGAGACGCAGACACGCAGAGACTCTGAGACGTAGACACGCAGAGACTCTGAGACTCAGACGCAGAGATGCAGAGACTCTGAGAATCTGAGACGCAGAGACGCAGAGACTCTGAGACGCAGAGACGCAGAGACTCTGAGATGCAGAGACGCAGAGACGCAGAGACTCTGAGACGCAGAGACGCAGAGACTCTGAGACGCAGAGACTCTGAGACGCAGACACGCAGAGACTCTGAGACGCAGACACGCAGAGACTCTGAGACTCAGACGCAGAGATGCAGAGACTCTGAGAATCTGAGACGCAGAGACGCAGAGACTCTGAGACGCAGACACGCAGAGACTCTGAGACTCAGACGCAGAGATGCAGAGACTCTGAGAATCTGAGACGCAGAGACGCAGAGACTCTGAGACGCAGACACGCAGAGACTCTGAGACTCAGACGCAGAGATGCAGAGACTCTGAGAATCTGAGACGCAGACACGCAGAGACTCTGAGACGCAGACACGCAGAGACTCTGAGACTCAGACGCAGAGATGCAGAGACTCTGAGAATCTGAGACGCAGAGACTCTGAGATGCAGAGACGCAGAGACGCAGAGACTCTGAGACGCAGAGACGCAGAGACTCTGAGAATCTGAGACGCAGAGACGCAGAGACTCTGAGACGCAGAGACGCAGAGACTCTGAGAATCTGAGACGCAGAGACGCAGAGACTCTGAGACGCAGAGACGCAGAGACTCTGAGAATCTGAGACGCAGAGACGCAGAGACTCTGAGACGCAGAGACACAGAGACTCTGAGGCGCAGAGACGCAGAGACGCAGAGACTCTGAGACGCAGAGACTCTGATACGCAGAGACTCTGAGACGCAGAGACACAGAGACTCTGATACGCAGAGACGCTGAGACGCAGAGACTCTGAGACGCAGAGACTCTGAGACTCTGAGAATCTGAGACGCTGAGACGCAGAGGCGCTGAGACTCTGAGACGCAGAGACTCTGAGACGCTGAGACGCAGAGACGCAGAGATGCAGAGACTCTGAGACGCAGAGAAACAGAGACTCTGAGACGCAGAGACGCAGAGACTCTGAGACGCAGAGACTCTGAGACTCTGTGACTCTGAGACGCAGAGTCTCTGAGACGCAGAGACACAGAGACTCTGATACGCAGAGACGCAGAGACTCTGAGACTCTGTGACTCTGAGACGCAGAGACTCTGAGACTCTGAGACGCAGAGACGCAGAGACTCTGAGACGCAGAGATGCAGAGACGCAGAGACTCTGAGAATCTGAGACGCTGAGACGCAGAGACGCAGAGACTCTGAGACGCAGAGACGCTGAGACGCAGAGACTCTGAGACGCAGAGACTCTGAGACGCAGAGACTCTGAGACGCAGAGACGCAGAGACTCTGAGACTCTGAGATGCAGAGACGCAGAGACTGTGAGACGCTGAGACGCAGAGACGCAGAGAATCTGAGACGCACAGACTCACAGACGCAGAGACTCTGAGACTCTGAGACGCAGAGGCGCTGAGACTCTGAGACGCAGAGACTCTGAGACGCAGACACGCAGAGACTCTGAGATGCAGAGACGCAGAGATGCAGAGACGCAGAGACGCAGAGACTCTGAGACGCAGAGACTCTGAGACGCAGAGACTCTGAGAATCTGAGATGCTGAGACGCAGAGGCGCTGAGACTCTGAGACGCAGAGACTCTGAGACGCAGAGACTCTGAGACGCAGAGACGCCGAGACTCTGAGACGCAGAGACGCAGAGACTCAGAGACGCAGAGACTCTAATACGCAGAGACGCAGAGATGCAGAGACTCTGAGAATCTGAGACGCTGAGACGCAGAGACTCTGAGACGCAGAGACTCTGAGATACAGAGACGCAGAGACGCAGAGACTCTGAGACGCAGAGACGCAGAGACTCTGAGACGCAGAGACGCAGAGACTCTGAGACGCAGACACGCAGAGACTCTGAGACGCAGACACGCAGAGACTCTGAGACTCAGACGCAGAGATGCAGAGACTATGAGAATCTGAGACGCAGAGACGCAGAGACTCTGAGACGCAGAGACGCAGAGACTCTGAGATGCAGAGACGCAGAGACGCAGAGACTCTGAGACGCAGAGACGCAGAGACTCTGAGACGCAGAGACTCTGAGACGCAGACACGCAGAGACTCTGAGACGCAGACACGCAGAGACTCTGAGACTCAGACGCAGAGATGCAGAGACTCTGAGAATCTGAGACGCAGAGACGCAGAGACTCTGAGACGCAGACACGCAGAGACTCTGAGACTCAGACGCAGAGATGCAGAGACTCTGAGAATCTGAGACGCAGAGACGCAGAGACTCTGAGACGCAGACACGCAGAGACTCTGAGACTCAGACGCAGAGATGCAGAGACTCTGAGAATCTGAGACGCAGACACGCAGAGACTCTGAGACGCAGACACGCAGAGACTCTGAGACTCAGACGCAGAGATGCAGAGACTCTGAGAATCTGAGACGCAGAGACTCTGAGATGCAGAGACGCAGAGACGCAGAGACTCTGAGACGCAGAGACGCAGAGACTCTGAGAATCTGAGACGCAGAGACGCAGAGACTCTGAGACGCAGAGACACAGAGACTCTGAGGCGCAGAGACGCAGAGACGCAGAGACTCTGAGACGCAGAGACTCTGATACGCAGAGACTCTGAGACGCAGAGACACAGAGACTCTGATACGCAGAGACGCTGAGACGCAGAGACTCTGAGACGCAGAGACTCTGAGACTCTGAGAATCTGAGACGCTGAGACGCAGAGGCGCTGAGACTCTGAGACGCAGAGACTCTGAGACGCTGAGACGCAGAGACGCAGAGATGCAGAGACTCTGAGACGCAGAGAAACAGAGACTCTGAGACGCAGAGACGCAGAGACTCTGAGACGCAGAGACGCAGAGACGCTGAGACGCAGAGACGCTGAGACGCAGAGACGCTGAGATGCAGAGACTCTGAGACGCAGAGACGCAGAGACTCTGATACGCAGAGACGCTGAGACGCAGAGACCCTGAGACGCAGAGACGCAGAGACTCTGAGACACAGAGACTCTGAGACGCAGAGACGCTGAGACGCAGAGACGCAGAGACTCTGAGACGCAGAGACGCAGAGACTCAGAGACGCAGAGACTCTAATACGCAGAGACGCAGAGATGCAGAGACTCTGAGAATCTGAGACGCTGAGACGCAGAGGCGCTGAGACTCTGAGACGCAGAGACTCTGAGACGCAGAGACTCTGAGACGCTGAGACGCAGAGACGCAGAGATGCAGAGACTCTGAGACGCACAGACGCAGAGACTCTGAGACGCAGAGACGCAGAGACTCTGAGACGCAGAGACGCAGAGACGCTGAGACGCAGAGACGCTGAGACGCAGAGACGCAGAGACTCTGAGATGCAGAGACTCTGAGACGCAGAGACGCAGAGACTCTGAGACGCAGAGACTCTGAGACGCAGAGACGCAGTGACGCAGAGATGCAGACACTCTTAGAATCTGAGACGCAGAGGCGCTGAGACTCTGAGACGCAGAGACGCAGAGACTCTGAGACGCAGAGACTCTGAGACGCAGAGACTCTGAGACGCAGAGACGCAGAGACTCTGAGACACAGAGACGCAGAAACTCTGAGACGCAGAGTCTCTGAGACGCAGAGACACAGAGACTCTGAGACGCAGAGACTCTGAGACTCTGTGACTCTGAGACGCAGAGTCTCTGAGACGCAGAGACACAGAGACTCTGATACGCAGAGACGCAGAGACTCTGAGACTCTGTGACTCTGAGACGCAGAGACTCTGAGACTCTGAGACGCAGAGACGCAGAGACTCTGAGACGCAGAGATGCAGAGACGCAGAGACTCTGAGAATCTGAGACGCTGAGACGCACAGACGCAGAGACTCTGAGACGCAGAGACGCTGAGACGCAGAGACTCTGAGACGCAGAGACTCTGAGACGCAGAGACTCTGAGACGCAGAGACTCTGAGACGCAGAGACGCAGAGACGCTGATACGCAGAGACGCAGAGACTCTGTGACTCTGTGACTCTGAGACGCAGAGACTCTGAGACTCTGAGACGCAGAGACGCAGAGACTCTGAGACGCAGAGATGCAGAGACGCAGAGACTCTGAGAATCTGAGACGCTGAGACGCAGAGACGCAGAGACTCTGAGACGCAGAGACGCTGAGACGCAGAGACTCTGAGACGCAGAGACTCTGAGACGCAGAGACTCTGAGACGCAGAGACTCTGAGACGCAGAGACGCAGAGACTCTGAGACTCTGAGATGCAGAGACGCAGAGACTGTGAGACGCTGAGACGCAGAGACGCAGAGTATCTGAGACGCAGAGACTCACAGACGCAGAGACTCTGAGACTCTGAGACGCAGAGGCGCTGAGACTCTGAGGCGCAGAGACTCTGAGACGCAGACACGCAGAGACTCTGAGATGCAGAGACGCAGAGATGCAGAGACGCAGAGACTCTGAGACGCAGAGACGCAGAGACGCAGAGATGCAGAGACACAGAGATGCAGAGACGCAGAGACGCAGAGACTCTGAGACGCAGAGACTCTGAGACGCAGAGACTCTGAGATGCAGAGACGCAGAGACGCAGAGATGCAGAGACGCAGAGATGCAGAGACTCTGAGACGCAGAGACTCTGAGACGCAGAGACTCTGAGATGCAGAGACGCAGAGACGCAGTGACTCTGAGACGCAGAGACGCAGAGACTCTGAGACGCAGAGACTCTGAGACGCAGAGACGCAGAGATGCAGACACTCTGAGAATCTGAGACGCAGAGGCGCTGAGACTCTGAGACTCTGAGACTCTGAGACTCTCTGACTCTGAGACGCAGAGACTCTGAGACTCTGAGACGCAGAGACGCAGAGACTCTGAGACGCAGAGACGCAGAGACGCTGAGAATCTGAGACGCAGAGACGCAGAGACGCAGAGACTCTGAGACGCAGAGACGCAGAGACTCTGATACGCAGAGACGCTGAGACGCAGAGACTCTGAGACGCTGAGACGCAGAGACTCTGAGACGCTGAGACTCTGAGAATCTGAGACGCTGAGACGCAGAGACGCAGAGATGCAGAGACGCAGAGATGCAGAGACTCTGAGACGCAGAGACACAGAGACTCTGAGACGCAGAGACGCAGAGATGCAGAGATGCAGCGACGCAGAGATGCAGAGACTCTGAGACGCAGAGACACAGAGACTCTGAGACGCAGAGACGCAGAGACTCAGACGCAGAGACGCAGAGACGCTGAGACGCAGAGACGCTGAGACGCAGAGACACAGAGACTCTGAGATGCAGAGACTCTGAGACGCAGAGACGCAGAGACTCTGAGATGCAGAGACTCTGAGACGCAGAGACGCAGAGACGCTGAGACGCAGAGACTCTGAGACGCAGAGACTCTGAGACGCAGAGACGCAGAGACTCTGAGACGCAGAGACGCAGAGACTCAGGGACGCAGAGACTCTAATACGCAGAGACGCAGAGATGCAGAGACTCTGAGAATCTGAGACGCTGAGACGCAGAGGCGCTGAGACTCTGAGACGCAGAGACTCTGAGACGCACAGACTCTGAGACACAGAGACGCAGAGACTCTGAGGCGCAGAGACGCAGAGACTCTGAGATGCAGAGACGCAGAGACTCTGATACGCAGAGACGCAGAGATGCAGACACTCTGAGAATCTGAGACGCAGAGGCGCTGAGACTCTGAGACTCTGAGACGCAGAGACGCAGAGACTCTGAGACGCTGAGACTCTGAGACGCAGAGACGCAGAGACTCTGAGACGCAGAGACTCTGAGACGCAGAGACGCAGAGACTCTGAGACGCAGAGACGCAGAGACTCTGAGATGCAGAGACGCAGAGACTCTGAGACGCAGAGACGCAGAAACTCTGAGACGCAGAGTCTCTGAGACGCAGAGACACAGAGACTCAGACGCAGAGACTCTGAGACTCTGTGACTCTGAGACGCAGAGTCTCTGAGACGCAGAGACACAGAGACTCTGATACGCAGAGACGCAGAGACTCAGAGACTCTGTGACTCTGAGACGCAGAGACTCTGAGACTTTGAGACGCAGAGACTCTGAGACGCAGAGACGCAGAGACGCTGAGACGCAGAGACTCTGAGACGCAGAGACTCTGAGACGCAGAGACGCAGAAACTCTGAGACGCAGAGTCTCTGAGACGCAGAGACACAGAGACTCTGAGACGCAGAGACTCTGAGACTCTGTGACTCTGAGACGCAGAGTCTCTGAGACGCAGAGACACAGAGACTCTGATACGCAGAGACGCAGAGACTCTGAGACTCTGTGACTCTGAGACGCAGAGACTCTGAGACTCTGAGACGCAGAGACGCAGAGACTCTGAGACGCAGAGATGCAGAGACGCAGAGACTCTGAGAATCTGAGACGCTGAGACGCAGAGACGCAGAGACTCTGAGACGCAGAGACACTGAGACGCAGAGACTCTGAGACGCAGAGACTCTGAGACGCAGAGACTCTGAGACGCAGAGACGCAGAGACTCTGAGACTCTGAGATGCAGAGACGCAGAGACTGTGAGACGCTGAGACGCAGAGACGCAGAGAATCTGAGACGCAGAGACTCACAGACGCAGAGACTCTGAGACTCTGAGACGCAGAGGCGCTGAGACTCTGAGACGCAGAGACTCTGAGACGCAGACACGCAGAGACTCTGAGATGCAGAGACGCAGAGATGCAGAGACGCAGAGACGCAGAGACTCTGAGACGCAGAGACTCTGAGACGCAGAGACTCTGAGAATCTGAGACGCTGAGACGCAGAGGCGCTGAGACTCTGAGACGCAGAGACTCTGAGACGCAGAGACTCTGAGACGCAGAGACACAGAGACTCTGATACGCAGAGACGCAGAGACTCTGAGACTCTGTGACTCTGAGGCGCAGAGACTCTGAGACTCTGAAATGCAGAGACGCAGAGACTCTGAGACGCAGAGACGCAGAGACTCTGAGACGCAGACACGCAGAGACTCTGAGACGCAGACACGCAGAGACTCTGAGACGCAGAGTCTCTGAGACGCAGAGACACAGAGACTCTGAGACGCAGAGACTCTGAGACTCTGTGACTCTGAGACGCAGAGTCTCTGAGACGCAGAGACACAGAGACTCTGATACGCAGAGACGCAGAGACTCTGAGACTCTGTGACTCTGAGACGCAGAGACTCTGAGACTCTGAGACGCAGAGACGCAGAGACTCTGAGACGCAGAGATGCAGAGACGCAGAGACTCTGAGAATCTGAGACGCTGAGACGCAGAGACGCAGAGACTCTGAGACGCAGAGACGCTGAGACGCAGAGACTCTGAGACGCAGAGACTCTGAGACGCAGAGACTCTGAGACGCAGAGACTCTGAGACGCAGAGAAGCAGAGACTCTGAGACGCAGAGACGCAGAGACTCTGTGACTCTGAGATGCAGAGACGCAGAGACTGTGAGACGCTGAGACGCAGAGACGCAGAGTATCTGAGACGCAGAGACTCACAGACGCAGAGACTCTGAGACTCTGAGACGCAGAGGCGCTGAGACTCTGAGGCGCAGAGACTCTGAGACGCAGACACGCAGAGACTCTGAGATGCAGAGACGCAGAGATGCAGAGACGCAGAGACTCTGAGACGCAGAGACGCAGAGACGCAGAGATGCAGAGACACAGAGATGCAGAGACGCAGAGACGCAGAGACTCTGAGACGCAGAGACTCTGAGACGCAGAGACTCTGAGATGCAGAGACGCAGAGACGCAGAGATGCAGAGACGCAGAGATGCAGAGACTCTGAGACGCAGAGACTCTGAGACGCAGAGACTCTGAGATGCAGAGACGCAGAGACGCAGTGACTCTGAGACGCAGAGACGCAGAGACTCTGAGACGCAGAGACTCTGAGACGCAGAGACGCAGAGATGCAGACACTCTGAGAATCTGAGACGCAGAGGCGCTGAGACTCTGAGACTCTGAGACTCTGAGACTCTCTGACTCTGAGACGCAGAGACTCTGAGACTCTGAGACGCAGAGACGCAGAGACTCTGAGACGCAGAGACGCAGAGACGCTGAGAATCTGAGACGCAGAGACGCAGAGACGCAGAGACTCTGAGACGCAGAGACGCAGAGACTCTGATACGCAGAGACGCTGAGACGCAGAGACTCTGAGACGCTGAGACGCAGAGACTCTGAGACGCTGAGACTCTGAGAATCTGAGACGCTGAGACGCAGAGACGCAGAGATGCAGAGACGCAGAGATGCAGAGACTCTGAGACGCAGAGACACAGAGACTCTGAGACGCAGAGACGCAGAGATGCAGAGATGCAGAGACGCAGAGATGCAGAGACTCTGAGACGCAGAGACACAGAGACTCTGAGACGCAGAGACGCAGAGACTCAGACGCAGAGACGCAGAGACGCAGAGACGCTGAGACGCAGAGACACAGAGACTCTGAGATGCAGAGACTCTGAGACGCAGAGACGCAGAGACTCTGAGATGCAGAGACTCTGAGACGCAGAGACGCAGAGACGCTGAGACGCAGAGACTCTGAGACGCAGAGACTCTGAGACGCAGAGACGCAGAGACTCTGAGACGCAGAGACGCAGAGACTCAGGGACGCAGAGACTCTAATACGCAGAGACGCAGAGATGCAGAGACTCTGAGAATCTGAGACGCTGAGACGCAGAGGCGCTGAGACTCTGAGACGCAGAGACTCTGAGACGCACAGACTCTGAGACACAGAGACGCAGAGACTCTGAGACGCAGAGACTCTGAGATGCAGAGACGCAGAGACTCTGATACGCAGAGACGCAGAGATGCAGACACTCTGAGAATCTGAGACGCAGAGGCGCTGAGACTCTGAGACTCTGAGACGCAGAGACGCAGAGACTCTGAGACGCAGAGACTCTGAGACGCAGAGACGCAGAGACGCAGAGACTCTGAGACGCAGAGACTCTGAGACGCAGAGACGCAGAGACTCTGAGACGCAGAGACGCAGAGACTCTGAGATGCAGAGACGCAGAGACTCTGAGACGCAGAGACGCAGAAACTCTGAGACGCAGAGTCTCTGAGACGCAGAGACACAGAGACTCAGACGCAGAGACTCTGAGACTCTGTGACTCTGAGACGCAGAGTCTCTGAGACGCAGAGACACAGAGACTCTGATACGCAGAGACGCAGAGACTCAGAGACTCTGTGACTCTGAGACGCAGAGACTCTGAGACTTTGAGACGCAGAGACTCTGAGACGCAGAGACGCTGAGACGCAGAGACTCTGAGACGCAGAGACTCTGAGACGCAGAGACGCAGAAACTCTGAGACGCAGAGTCTCTGAGACGCAGAGACACAGAGACTCTGAGACGCAGAGACTCTGAGACTCTGTGACTCTGAGACGCAGAGTCTCTGAGACGCAGAGACACAGAGACTCTGATACGCAGAGACGCAGAGACTCTGAGACTCTGTGACTCTGAGACGCAGAGACTCTGAGACTCTGAGACGCAGAGACGCAGAGACTCTGAGACGCAGAGATGCAGAGACGCAGAGACTCTGAGAATCTGAGACGCTGAGACGCAGAGACGCAGAGACTCTGAGACGCAGAGACGCTGAGACGCAGAGACTCTGAGACGCAGAGACTCTGAGACGCAGAGACTCTGAGACGCAGAGACTCTGAGACGCAGAGACGCAGAGACTCTGAGACTCTGAGATGCAGAGACGCAGAGACTGTGAGACGCTGAGACGCAGAGACGCAGAGAATCTGAGACGCAGAGACTCACAGACGCAGAGACTCTGAGACTCTGAGACGCAGAGGCGCTGAGACTCTGAGACGCAGAGACTCTGAGACGCAGACACGCAGAGAATCTGAGATGCAGAGACGCAGAGATGCAGAGACTCTGAGACGCAGAGACTCTGAGACGCAGAGACTCTGAGAATCTGAGACGCTGAGACGCAGAGGCGCTGAGACTCTGAGACGCAGAGACTCTGAGACGCAGAGACTCTGAGACGCAGAGACGCAGAGACTCTGAGACGCAGAGACGCAGAGACTCAGAGACGCAGAGACTCTAATACGCAGAGACGCAGAGATGCAGAGACTCTGAGAATCTGAGACGCTGAGACGCAGAGACTCTGAGACGCAGAGACTCTGAGATACAGAGACGCAGAGACGCAGAGACTCTGAGACGCAGAGACGCAGAGACTCTGAGACGCAGAGACGCAGAGACTCTGAGACGCAGACACGCAGAGACTCTGAGACGCAGACACGCAGAGACTCTGAGACTCAGACGCAGAGATGCAGAGACTCTGAGAATCTGAGACGCAGAGACGCAGAGACTCTGAGACGCAGACACGCAGAGACTCTGAGACGCAGAGACTCTGAGATGCAGAGACGCAGAGACGCAGAGACTCTGAGACGCAGAGACGCAGAGACTCTGAGACGCAGAGACTCTGAGACGCAGACACGCAGAGACTCTGAGACGCAGAGACTCTGAGACGCAGAGACTCTGAGATGCAGAGACGCAGAGACGCAGTGACTCTGAGACGCAGAGACGCAGAGACTCTGAGACGCAGAGACTCTGAGACGCAGAGACGCAGAGATGCAGACACTCTGAGAATCTGAGACGCAGAGGCGCTGAGACTCTGAGACTCTGAGACTCTGAGACTCTCTGACTCTGAGACGCAGAGACTCTGAGACTCTGAGACGCAGAGACGCAGAGACTCTGAGACGCAGAGACGCAGAGACGCTGAGAATCTGAGACGCAGAGACGCAGAGACGCAGAGACTCTGAGACGCAGAGACGCAGAGACTCTGATACGCAGAGACGCTGAGACGCAGAGACTCTGAGACGCTGAGACGCAGAGACTCTGAGACGCTGAGACTCTGAGAATCTGAGACGCTGAGACGCAGAGACGCAGAGATGCAGAGACGCAGAGATGCAGAGACTCTGAGACGCAGAGACACAGAGACTCTGAGACGCAGAGACGCAGAGATGCAGAGATGCAGAGACGCAGAGATGCAGAGACTCTGAGACGCAGAGACACAGAGACTCTGAGACGCAGAGACGCAGAGACTCAGACGCAGAGACGCAGAGACGCAGAGACGCTGAGACGCAGAGACGCTGAGACGCAGAGACACAGAGACTCTGAGATGCAGAGACTCTGAGACGCAGAGACGCAGAGACTCTGAGATGCAGAGACTCTGAGACGCAGAGACGCAGAGACGCTGAGACGCAGAGACTCTGAGACGCAGAGACTCTGAGACGCAGAGACGCAGAGACTCTGAGACGCAGAGACGCAGAGACTCAGGGACGCAGAGACTCTAATACGCAGAGACGCAGAGATGCAGAGACTCTGAGAATCTGAGACGCTGAGACGCAGAGGCGCTGAGACTCTGAGACGCAGAGACTCTGAGACGCACAGACTCTGAGACACAGAGACGCAGAGACTCTGAGACGCAGAGACTCTGAGATGCAGAGACGCAGAGACTCTGATACGCAGAGACGCAGAGATGCAGACACTCTGAGAATCTGAGACGCAGAGGCGCTGAGACTCTGAGACTCTGAGACGCAGAGACGCAGAGACTCTGAGACGCAGAGACTCTGAGACTCTGAGACGCAGAGACGCAGAGACTCTGAGACGCAGAGACTCTGAGACGCAGAGACGCAGAGACTCTGAGACGCAGAGACGCAGAGACTCTGAGATGCAGAGACGCAGAGACTCTGAGACGCAGAGACGCAGAAACTCTGAGACGCAGAGTCTCTGAGACGCAGAGACACAGAGACTCAGACGCAGAGACTCTGAGACTCTGTGACTCTGAGACGCAGAGTCTCTGAGACGCAGAGACACAGAGACTCTGATACGCAGAGACGCAGAGACTCAGAGACTCTGTGACTCTGAGACGCAGAGACTCTGAGACTTTGAGACGCAGAGACTCTGAGACGCAGAGACGCTGAGACGCAGAGACTCTGAGACGCAGAGACTCTGAGACGCAGAGACGCAGAAACTCTGAGACGCAGAGTCTCTGAGACGCAGAGACACAGAGACTCTGAGACGCAGAGACTCTGAGACTCTGTGACTCTGAGACGCAGAGTCTCTGAGACGCAGAGACACAGAGACTCTGATACGCAGAGACGCAGAGACTCTGAGACTCTGTGACTCTGAGACGCAGAGACTCTGAGACTCTGAGACGCAGAGACGCAGAGACTCTGAGACGCAGAGATGCAGAGACGCAGAGACTCTGAGAATCTGAGACGCTGAGACGCAGAGACGCAGAGACTCTGAGACGCAGAGACGCTGAGACGCAGAGACTCTGAGACGCAGAGACTCTGAGACGCAGAGACTCTGAGACGCAGAGACTCTGAGACGCAGAGACGCAGAGACTCTGAGACTCTGAGATGCAGAGACGCAGAGACTGTGAGACGCTGAGACGCAGAGACGCAGAGAATCTGAGACGCAGAGACTCACAGACGCAGAGACTCTGAGACTCTGAGACGCAGAGGCGCTGAGACTCTGAGACGCAGAGACTCTGAGACGCAGACACGCAGAGACTCTGAGATGCAGAGACGCAGAGATGCAGAGACTCTGAGACGCAGAGACTCTGAGACGCAGAGACTCTGAGAATCTGAGACGCTGAGACGCAGAGGCGCTGAGACTCTGAGACGCAGAGACTCTGAGACGCAGAGACTCTGAGACGCAGAGACGCAGAGACTCTGAGACGCAGAGACGCAGAGACTCAGAGACGCAGAGACTCTAATACGCAGAGACGCAGAGATGCAGAGACTCTGAGAATCTGAGACGCTGAGACGCAGAGACTCTGAGACGCAGAGACTCTGAGATACAGAGACGCAGAGACGCAGAGACTCTGAGACGCAGAGACGCAGAGACTCTGAGACGCAGAGACGCAGAGACTCTGAGACGCAGACACGCAGAGACTCTGAGACGCAGACACGCAGAGACTCTGAGACTCAGACGCAGAGATGCAGAGACTCTGAGAATCTGAGACGCAGAGACGCAGAGACTCTGAGACGCAGAGACGCAGAGACTCTGAGATGCAGAGACGCAGAGACGCAGAGACTCTGAGACGCAGAGACGCAGAGACTCTGAGACGCAGAGACTCTGAGACGCAGACACGCAGAGACTCTGAGACGCAGACACGCAGAGACTCTGAGACTCAGACGCAGAGATGCAGAGACTCTGAGAATCTGAGACGCAGAGACGCAGAGACTCTGAGACGCAGACACGCAGAGACTCTGAGACTCAGACGCAGAGATGCAGAGACTCTGAGAATCTGAGACGCAGACACGCAGAGACTCTGAGACGCAGACACGCAGAGACTCTGAGACTCAGACGCAGAGATGCAGAGACTCTGAGAATCTGAGACGCAGAGACTCTGAGATGCAGAGACGCAGAGACGCAGAGACTCTGAGACGCAGAGACGCAGAGACTCTGAGAATCTGAGACGCAGAGACGCAGAGACTCTGAGACGCAGAGACACAGAGACTCTGAGGCGCAGAGACGCAGAGACGCAGAGACTCTGAGACGCAGAGACTCTGATACGCAGAGACTCTGAGACGCAGAGACACAGAGACTCTGATACGCAGAGACGCTGAGACGCAGAGACTCTGAGACGCAGAGACTCTGAGACTCTGAGAATCTGAGACGCTGAGACGCAGAGGCGCTGAGACTCTGAGACGCAGAGACTCTGAGACGCTGAGACGCAGAGACGCAGAGATGCAGAGACTCTGAGACGCAGAGAAACAGAGACTCTGAGACGCAGAGACGCAGAGACTCTGAGACGCAGAGACGCAGAGACGCTGAGACGCAGAGACGCTGAGACGCTGAGACGCAGAGACGCTGAGATGCAGAGACTCTGAGACGCAGAGACGCAGAGACTCTGATACGCAGAGACGCTGAGACGCAGAGACCCTGAGACGCAGAGACGCAGAGACTCTGAGACACAGAGACTTTGAGACGCAGAGACGCTGAGACGCAGAGACGCAGAGACTCTGAGACGCAGAGACGCAGAGACTCAGAGACGCAGAGACTCTAATACGCAGAGACGCAGAGATGCAGAGACTCTGAGAATCTGAGACGCTGAGACGCAGAGGCGCTGAGACTCTGAGACGCAGAGACTCTGAGACGCAGAGACTCTGAGACGCTGAGACGCAGAGACGCAGAGATGCAGAGACTCTGAGACGCACAGACGCAGAGACTCTGAGACGCACAGACGCAGAGACTCTGAGACGCAGAGACGCAGAGACGCTGAGACGCAGAGACACTGAGACGCAGAGACGCAGAGACTCTGAGATGCAGAGACTCTGAGACGCAGAGACGCAGAGACTCTGAGACGCAGAGACTCTGAGACGCAGAGACGCAGAGACGCAGAGATGCAGACACTCTTAGAATCTGAGACGCAGAGGCGCTGAGACTCTGAGACGCAGAGACGCAGAGACTCTGAGACGCAGAGACTCTGAGACGCAGAGACGCAGAGACTCTGAGACACAGAGACGCAGAAACTCTGAGACGCAGAGTCTCTGAGACGCAGAGACACAGAGACTCTGAGACGCAGAGACTCTGAGACTCTGTGACTCTGAGACGCAGAGTCTCTGAGACGCAGAGACACAGAGACTCTGATACGCAGAGACGCAGAGACTCTGAGACTCTGTGACTCTGAGGCGCAGAGACTCTGAGACTCTGAAATGCAGAGACGCAGAGACTCTGAGACGCAGAGACGCAGAGACTCTGAGACGCAGACACGCAGAGACTCTGAGACGCAGACACGCAGAGACTCTGAGACGCAGAGTCTCTGAGACGCAGAGACTCTGAGACGCAGAGACTCTGAGACTCTGTGACTCTGAGACGCAGAGTCTCTGAGACGCAGAGACACAGAGACTCTGATACGCAGAGACGCAGAGACTCTGAGACTCTGTGACTCTGAGACGCAGAGACTCTGAGACTCTGAGACTCTGAGACGCAGAGACTCTGAGACGCAGAGACTCTGAGACGCTGAGACGCAGAGACGCAGAGATGCAGAGACTCTGAGACGCACAGACGCAGAGACTCTGAGACGCAGAGACTCTGAGACGCAGAGACGCAGAGACGCTGAGACGCAGAGACGCTGAGACGCAGAGACGCAGAGACTCTGAGATGCAGAGACTCTGAGACGCAGAGACGCAGAGACTCTGAGACGCAGAGACTCTGAGACGCAGAGACGCAGAGACGCAGAGATGCAGACACTCTTAGAATCTGAGACGCAGAGGCGCTGAGACTCTGAGACGCAGAGACGCAGAGACTCTGAGACGCAGAGACTCTGAGACGCAGAGACGCAGAGACTCTGAGACACAGAGACGCAGAAACTCTGAGACGCAGAGTCTCTGAGACGCAGAGACACAGAGACTCTGAGACGCAGAGACGCAGAGACTCTGAGACTCTGTGACTCTGAGGCGCAGAGACTCTGAGACTCTGAAATGCAGAGACGCAGAGACTCTGAGACGCAGAGACTCTGAGACTCTGAGACGCAGACACGCAGAGACTCTGAGACGCAGACACGCAGAGACTCTGAGACGCAGAGTCTCTGAGACGCAGAGACACAGAGACTCTGAGACGCAGAGACTCTGAGACTCTGTGACTCTGAGACGCAGAGTCTCTGAGACGCAGAGACACAGAGACTCTGATACGCAGAGACGCAGAGACTCTGAGACTCTGTGACTCTGAGATGCAGAGACTCTGAGACTCTAAGACGCAGAGACGCAGAGACTCTGAGACGCAGAGACGCAGAGACGCAGAGACTCTGAGAATCTGAGACGCTGAGACTCTGAGACGCAGAGACTCTGAGACGCAGAGACGCTGAGACGCAGAGACTCTGAGACGCAGAGACTCTGAGACGCAGAGACTCTGAGACGCAGAGACGCAGAGACTCTGAGACGCAGAGATGCAGAGACGCAGAGACGCAGAGACTCTGAGACGCAGAGACGCAGAGACGCAGAGATGCAGAGACACAGAGATGCAGAGACGCAGAGACGCAGAGACTCTGAGACGCAGAGACTCTGAGATGCAGAGACGCAGAGACGCAGAGATGCAGAGACGCAGAGATGCAGAGACGCAGAGACGCAGAGACTCTGAGACGCAGAGACTCTGAGATGCAGAGACGCAGAGACGCAGTGACTCTGAGACGCAGAGACGCAGAGATGCAGACACTCTGAGAATCTGAGACGCAGAGGCGCTGAGACTCTGAGACTCTGAGACTCTGAGACTCTGAGACTCTGTGACTCTGAGACGCAGAGACTCTGAGACTCTGAGACGCAGAGACGCAGAGACTCTGAGACGCAGAGACGCAGAGACTCTGAGACGCAGACACGCAGAGACTCTGAGACGCAGACACGCAGAGACTCTGAGACTCAGACGCAGAGACGCAGAGATGCAGAGAATCGGAGAGGCAGAGACGCAGAGACTCTGAGACGCAGAGACACAGAGACTCTGAGACGCAGAGACTCTGAGAATCTGAGACGCAGAGACGCAGAGACGCTGAGACGCAGAGATGCAGAGACGCTGAGACGCAGAGACTCTGAGACGCAGAGACGCAGAGACTCTGATACGCAGAGACGCTGAGACGCTGAGACGCTGAGACGCAGAGACTCTGAGACGCAGAGACTCTGAGACTCTGAGAATCTGAGACGCTGAGACGCAGAGGCGCTGAGACTCTGAGACGCAGAGACTCTGAGACGCTGAGACGCAGAGACGCAGAGATGCAGAGATGCAGAGACGCAGAGATGCAGAGACTCTGAGACGCAGAGACACAGAGACTCTGAGACGCAGAGACGCAGAGACTCTGAGACACAGAGACGCAGAGACGCAGAGACGCTGAGACGCAGAGACTCTGAGATGCAGAGACTCTGAGACGCAGAGACGCAGAGACTCTGAGACGCAGAGACTCTGAGAATCTGAGACGCTGAGACGCAGAGGCGCTGAGACTCTGAGACGCAGAGACTCTGAGACGCAGAGACTCTGAGACGCAGAGACGCAGAGACTCTGTGACTCTGAGACGCAGAGACTCAGAGACGCTGAGACGCAGAGACTCTGAGACGCAGAGACGCAGAGACGCTGAGACGCAGAGACTCTGAGACGCAGAGACTCTGAGATGCAGAGACTCTGAGACGCAGAGTCTCTGAGACGCAGAGACACAGAGACTCTGAGACTCTGTGACTCTGAGACGCAGAGTCTCTGAGACGCAGAGACACAGAGACTCTGATACGCAGAGACGCAGAGACTCTGAGACTCTGTGACTCTGAGACGCAGAGACTCTGAGACTCTGAAACGCAGAGACGCAGAGACTCTGAGACGCAGAGACGCAGAGACTCTGACACGCAGACACGCAGAGACTCTGAGACGCAGACACGCAGAGACTCTGAGACTCAGATGCAGAGACGCAGAGATGCAGAGACTCTGAGAATCTGAGACGCAGAGACGCAGAGAATCGGAGACGCAGAGACGCAGAGACTCTGAGACGCAGAGACTCTGAGAATCTGAGACGCAGAGACGCAGAGACTCTGAGATGCAGAGACGCAGAGACTCTGAGACGCAGAGACACAGAGACTCTGAGGCGCAGAGACGCAGAGACTCTGAGACGCAGAGACGCAGAGACGCTGAGACGCAGAGACGCAGAGACTCTGAGACGCAGAGACTCTGAGACGCAGAGACTCTGATACGCAGAGACGCTGAGACTCTGAGACGCAGAGACTCTGAGACGCAGAGACTCTGAGACACAGAGACTCTGATACGCAGAGACGCTAAGACGCAGAGACTCTGAGACGCAGAGACGCAGAGACTCTGAGACACAGAGACTCTGAGAATCTGAGACGCAGAGACGCAGAGACGCAGAGACTCTGAGACGCAGAGACGCAGAGACTCTGAGACGCAGAGACTCTGAGACGCAGACACGCAGAGACTCTGAGACGCAGACACGCAGAGACTCTGAGACTCAGACGCAGAGATGCAGAGACTCTGAGAATCTGAGACGCAGAGACGCAGAGACTCTGAGACGCAGACACGCAGAGACTCTGAGACTCAGACGCAGAGATGCAGAGACTCTGAGAATCTGAGACGCAGACACGCAGAGACTCTGAGACGCAGACACGCAGAGACTCTGAGACTCAGACGCAGAGATGCAGAGACTCTGAGAATCTGAGACGCAGAGACGCAGAGATCCTGAGATGCAGAGACGCAGAGACGCAGAGACTCTGAGACGCAGAGACGCAGAGACTCTGAGAATCTGAGACGCAGAGACGCAGAGACTCTGAGACGCAGAGACACAGAGACTCTGAGGCGCAGAGACTCTGAGACGCAGAGACTCTGATACGCAGAGACTCTGAGACGCAGAGACACAGAGACTCTGATACGCAGAGACGCTGAGACGCAGAGACTCTGAGACTCTGAGAATCTGAGACGCTGAGACGGAGAGGCGCTGAGACTCTGAGACGCAGAGACTCTGAGACGCTGAGACGCAGAGACGCAGAGACTCTGAGACGCAGAGACTCTGAGACGCAGAGAAACAGAGACTCTGAGACGCAGAGACGCAGAGACTCTGATACGCAGAGACGCTGAGACGCAGAGACGCTGAGACGCAGAGACGCTGAGATGCAGAGACTCTGAGACGCAGAGACGCAGAGACTCTGATACGCAGAGACGCTGAGACGCAGAGACCCTGAGACGCAGAGACGCAGAGACTCTGAGACACAGAGACTCTGAGACGCAGAGACGCTGAGACGCAGAGACGCAGAGACTCTGAGACGCAGAGACGCAGAGACTCAGAGACGCAGAGACTCTAATACGCAGAGACGCAGAGATGCAGAGACTCTGAGATTCTGAGACGCTGAGACGCAGAGGCGCTGAGACGCTGAGACGCAGAGACTCTGAGACGCAGAGACTCTGAGACGCAGAGACTCTGAGACGCTGAGACGCAGAGACGCAGAGATGCAGAGACTCTGAGACGCAGAGACACAGAGACTCTGAGACGCAGAGACGCAGAGACTCTGAGACGCAGAGACTCTGAGACGCAGAGACGCTGAGACGCAGAGACGCTGAGACGCAGAGACGCAGAGACTCTGAGATGCAGAGACTCTGAGACGCAGAGACGCAGAGACTCTGAGACGCAGAGACTCTGAGACGCAGAGACGCAGAGACGCAGAGACGCAGAGATGCAGACACTCTTAGAATCTGAGACGCAGAGGCGCTGAGACGCAGAGACGCAGAGACGCAGAGACTCTGAGACGCAGAGACTCTGAGACTCTGAGACGCAGAGACGCAGAGACTCTGAGACACAGAGACGCAGAAACTCTGAGACGCAGAGTCTCTGAGACGCAGAGACACAGAGACTCTGAGACGCAGAGACTCTGAGACTCTGTGACTCTGAGACGCAGAGTCTCTGAGACGCAGAGACACAGAGACTCTGATACGCAGAGACGCAGAGACTCTGAGACTCTGTGACTCTGAGGCGCAGAGACTCTGAGACTCTGAAATGCAGAGACGCAGAGACTCTGAGACGCAGAGACGCAGAGACTCTGAGACGCAGACACGCAGAGACTCTGAGACGCAGACACGCAGAGACTCTGAGACGCAGAGTCTCTGAGACGCAGAGACTCTGAGACGCAGAGACTCTGAGACTCTGTGACTCTGAGACGCAGAGTCTCTGAGACGCAGAGACACAGAGACTCTGATACGCAGAGACGCAGAGACTCTGAGACTCTGTGACTCTGAGACGCAGAGACTCTGAGACTCTGAGACTCTGAGACGCAGAGACTCTGAGACGCAGAGACTCTGAGACGCTGAGACGCAGAGACGCAGAGATGCAGAGACTCTGAGACGCACAGACGCAGAGACTCTGAGACGCAGAGACTCTGAGACGCAGAGACGCAGAGACGCTGAGACGCAGAGACGCTGAGACGCAGAGACGCAGAGACTCTGAGATGCAGAGACTCTGAGACGCAGAGACGCAGAGACTCTGAGACGCAGAGACTCTGAGACGCAGAGACGCAGAGATGCAGACACTCTTAGAATCTGAGACGCAGAGGCGCTGAGACTCTGAGACGCAGAGACGCAGAGACTCTGAGACGCAGAGACTCTGAGACGCAGAGACGCAGAGACTCTGAGACACAGAGACGCAGAAACTCTGAGACGCAGAGTCTCTGAGACGCAGAGACACAGAGACTCTGAGACGCAGAGACGCAGAGACTCTGAGACGCAGAGATGCAGAGACGCAGAGACTCTGAGAATCTGAGACGCTGAGACGCAGAGACGCAGAGACTCTGAGACGCAGAGACGCTGAGACGCAGAGACTCTGAGACGCAGAGACTCTGAGACGCAGAGACTCTGAGACGCAGAGACGCAGAGACTCTGAGACGCAGAGATGCAGAGACGCAGAGACGCAGAGACTCTGAGACGCAGAGACGCAGAGACGCAGAGATGCAGAGACACAGAGATGCAGAGACGCAGAGACGCAGAGACTCTGAGACGCAGAGACTCTGAGATGCAGAGACGCAGAGACGCAGAGATGCAGAGACGCAGAGATGCAGAGACGCAGAGACGCAGAGACTCTGAGACGCAGAGACTCTGAGATGCAGAGACGCAGTGACTCTGAGACGCAGAGACGCAGAGATGCAGACACTCTGAGAATCTGAGACGCAGAGGCGCTGAGACTCTGAGACTCTGAGACTCTGAGACTCTGAGACTCTGTGACTCTGAGACGCAGAGACTCTGAGACTCTGAGACGCAGAGACGCAGAGACTCTGAGACGCAGAGACGCAGAGACTCTGAGACGCAGACACGCAGAGACTCTGAGACGCAGACACGCAGAGACTCTGAGACTCAGACGCAGAGACGCAGAGATGCAGAGAATCGGAGAGGCAGAGACGCAGAGACTCTGAGACGCAGAGACGCAGAGACGCTGAGACGCAGAGATGCAGAGACGCTGAGACGCAGAGACTCTGAGACGCAGAGACGCAGAGACTCTGATACGCAGAGACGCTGAGACGCAGAGACTCTGAGACGCAGAGACGCAGAGACTCTGAGACGCAGAGACTCTGAGAATCTGAGACGCTGAGATGCAGAGGCGCTGAGACTCTGAGACGCAGAGACTCTGAGACGCTGAGACGCAGAGACACAGAGATGCAGAGATGCAGAGACGCAGAGACGCAGAGATGCAGAGACTCTGAGACGCAGAGACACAGAGACTCTGAGACGCAGAGACGCAGAGACTCTGAGACGCAGAGACGCAGAGACGCAGAGACACTGAGACGCAGAGACGCTGAGACGCAGAGACGCAGAGACTCTGAGATGCAGAGACTCTGAGACGCAGAGACGCAGACACTCTGAGACGCTGAGACGCAGAGACGCTGAGACGCAGAGACTCTGAGACGCAGAGACTCTGAGACGCAGAGACTCTGAGAATCTGAGACGCTGAGACGCAGAGGCGCTGAGACTCTGAGACGCAGAGACTCTGAGACGCAGAGACTCTGAGACGCAGAGACGCAGAGACTCAGAGACGCAGAGACTCTAATACGCAGAGACGCAGAGATGCAGAGACGCAGAGATGCAGAGACTCTGAGAATCTGAGACGCTGAGACGCAGAGACTCTGAGACGCAGAGACTCTGAGACTCTGAGACGCAGAGACTCTGAGACGCAGACACGCAGAGACTCTGAGACGCAGACACGCACAGACTCTGAGACTCAGACGCAGAGATGCAGACACTCTGAGAATCTGAGACGCAGAGACGCAGAGACTCTGAGATGCAGAGACGCAGAGACGCAGAGACTCTGAGACGCAGAGACGCAGAGACTCTGAGACGCAGAGACTCTGACACGCAGACACGCAGAGACTCTGAGACGCAGACACGCAGAGACTCTGAGACTCAGACGCAGAGATGCAGAGACTCTGAGAATCTGAGACGCAGAGACGCAGAGACTCTGAGACGCAGACACGCAGAGACTCTGAGACTCAGACGCAGAGATGCAGAGACTCTGAGAATCTGAGACGCAGACACGCAGAGACTCTGAGACGCAGACACGCAGAGACTCTGAGACTCAGACGCAGAGATGCAGAGACTCTGAGAATCTGAGACGCAGAGACGCAGAGACTCTGAGATGCAGACACGCAGAGACGCAGAGACTCTGAGACGCAGAGACGCAGAGACTCTGAGAATCTGAGACGCAGAGACGCAGAGACTCTGAGACGCAGAGACACAGAGACTCTGAGGCGCAGAGGCTCTGAGACGCAGAGACTCTGATACGCAGAGACTCTGAGACGCAGAGACACAGAGACTCTGATACGCAGAGACGCTGAGACGCAGAGACTCTGAGACGCAGAGACTCTGAGACTCTGAGAATCTGAGACGCTGAGACGCAGAGGCGCTGAGACTCTGAGACGCAGAGACTCTGAGACGCTGAGACGCAGAGACGCAGAGATGCAGAGACTCTGAGACGCAGAGAAACAGAGACTCTGAGACGCAGAGACGCAGAGACTCTGAGACGCAGAGACGCAGAGACGCTGAGACACAGAGACTCTGAGACGCAGAGACGCAGAGACTCTGAGACGCAGAGACTCTGAGACGCAGAGACGCAGAGACGCTGAGACGCAGAGACGCTGAGACGCAGAGACTCTGAGACGCAGAGAATCGGAGACGCAGAGACGCAGAGACTCTGAGACGCAGAGACTCTGAGAATCTGAGACGCAGAGACGCAGAGACTCTGAGATGCAGAGACGCAGAGACTCAGAGACGCAGAGACACAGAGACTCTGAGGCGCAGAGACGCAGAGACTCAGAGACGCAGAGACTCTGAGATGCAGAGACGCAGAGACGCAGTGACTCTGAGATGCAGAGACGCAGAGATGCAGAGAATCGGAGAGGCAGAGACGCAGAGACTCTGAGATGCAGAGACGCAGAGACTCTGAGACGCAGAGACTCTGAGAATCTGAGACGCAGAGACGCAGAGACGCAGAGACGCTGAGACGCAGAGATGCAGAGACGCTGAGACGCAGAGACTCTGAGACGCAGAGACGCAGAGACTCTGATACGCAGAGACGCTGAGACGCAGAGACTCTGAGACGCAGAGACGCAGAGACTCTGAGACGCAGAGACTCTGAGAATCTGAGACGCTGAGATGCAGAGGCGCTGAGACTCTGAGACGCAGAGACTCTGAGACGCTGAGACGCAGAGACGCAGAGATGCAGAGATGCAGAGACGCAGAGACGCAGAGATGCAGAGACTCTGAGACGCAGAGACACAGAGACTCTGAGACGCAGAGACGCAGAGACTCTGAGACACAGAGACGCAGAGACGCAGAGACACTGAGACGCAGAGACGCTGAGACGCAGAGACGCAGAGACTCTGAGATGCAGAGACTCTGAGACGCAGAGACGCAGACACTCTGAGACGCTGAGACGCAGAGACGCTGAGACGCAGAGACGCAGAGACGCAGAGACTCTGAGACGCAGAGACTCTGAGAATCTGAGACGCTGAGACGCAGAGGCGCTGAGACTCTGAGACGCAGAGACTCTGAGACGCAGAGACTCTGAGACGCAGAGACGCAGAGACTCTGAGACGCAGAGACTCTGAGAATCTGAGACGCTGAGATGCAGAGGCGCTGAGACTCTGAGACGCAGAGACTCTGAGACGCTGAGACGCAGAGACGCAGAGATGCAGAGATGCAGAGACGCAGAGACGCAGAGATGCAGAGACTCTGAGACGCAGAGACACAGAGACTCTGAGACGCAGAGACGCAGAGACGCAGAGACTCTGAGACGCAGAGACGCAGAGACGCAGAGACACTGAGACGCAGAGACGCTGAGACGCAGAGACGCAGAGACTCTGAGATGCAGAGACTCTGAGACGCAGAGACGCAGACACTCTGAGACGCAGAGACGCAGAGACTCTGAGACGCAGAGACTCTGAGAATCTGAGACGCTGAGACGCAGAGGCGCTGAGACTCTGAGACGCAGAGACTCTGAGACGCAGAGACTCTGAGACGCAGAGACTCTGAGACGCAGAGACGCAGAGACTCTGAGACGCAGAGACTCAGAGACGCAGAGACTCTAATACGCAGAGACGCAGAGATGCAGAGACTCTGAGAATCTGAGACGCTGAGACGCAGAGGCGCTGAGACGCAGACACGCAGAGACTCTGAGATGCAGAGACGCAGAGATGCAGAGACGCAGACACTCTGAGATGCAGAGACGCAGAGACGCAGAGACTCTGAGACGCAGAGACGCAGAGACTCTGAGACGCAGAGACTCTGAGACGCAGAGACTCTGAGACGCAGAGACGCAGAGATGCAGACACTCTGAGAATCTGAGACGCAGAGGCGCTGAGACTCTGAGACTCTGAGACTCTGTGACTCTGAGACGCAGAGACTCTGAGACTCTGAGACGCAGAGACGCAGAGACTCTGAGACGCAGAGACGCAGAGACTCTGAGACGCAGACACGCAGAGACTCTGAGACGCAGACACGCAGAGACTCTGAGACTCAGACGCAGAGACGCAGAGATGCAGAGAATCGGAGAGGCAGAGACGCAGAGACTCTGAGACGCAGAGACGCAGAGACGCAGAGACTCTGAGACGCAGAGACTCTGAGAATCTGAGACGCAGAGACGCAGAGACGCAGAGACGCTGAGACGCAGAGATGCAGAGACTCTGAGACGCAGAGACGCAGAGACTCTGATACGCAGAGACGCTGAGACGCAGAGACTCTGAGACGCAGAGACGCAGAGACTCTGAGACGCAGAGACTCTGAGAATCTGAGACGCTGAGATGCAGAGGCGCTGAGACTCTGAGACGCAGAGACACTGAGACGCTGAGACGCAGAGACGCAGAGATGCAGAGATGCAGAGACGCAGAGACACAGAGATGCAGAGACTCTGAGACGCAGAGACACAGAGACTCTGAGACGCAGAGACGCAGAGACTCTGAGACGCAGAGACGCAGAGACGCAGAGACACTGAGACGCAGAGACGCTGAGACGCAGAGACGCAGAGACTCTGAGATGCAGAGACTCTGAGACGCAGAGACGCAGACACTCTGAGACGCTGAGACGCAGAGACGCTGAGACGCAGAGACTCTGAGACGCAGAGACTCTGAGACGCAGAGACTCTGAGAATCTGAGACGCTGAGACGCAGAGGCGCTGAGACTCGGAGACGCAGAGACTCTGAGACGCAGAGACTCTGAGACGCAGAGACGCAGAGACTCTGAGACGCAGAGACGCAGAGACTCAGAGACGCAGAGACTCTAATACGCAGAGACGCAGAGATGCAGAGACTCTGAGACTCTGAGAATCTGAGACGCTGAGACGCAGAGACTCTGAGACGCAGAGACTCTGAGATACAGAGACGCAGAGACGCAGAGACGCAGAGACTCTGAGACGCAGAGACGCAGAGACTCTGAGACGCAGAGACGCAGAGACTCTGAGACGCAGACACGCAGAGACTCTGAGACGCAGACACGCAGAGACTCTGAGACTCAGACGCAGAGATGCAGAGACTCTGAGAATCTGAGACGCAGAGACGCAGAGACTCTGAGACGCAGAGACGCAGAGACTCTGAGATGCAGAGACGCAGAGACGCAGAGACTCTGAGACGCAGAGACGCAGAGACTCTGAGACGCAGAGACTCTGAGACGCAGACACGCAGAGACTCTGAGACGCAGACACGCAGAGACTCTGAGACTCAGACGCAGAGATGCAGAGACTCTGAGAATCTGAGACGCAGAGACGCAGAGACTCTGAGACGCAGACACGCAGAGACTCTGAGACTCAGACGCAGAGATGCAGAGACTCTGAGAATCTGAGACGCAGACACGCAGAGACTCTGAGACGCAGACACGCAGAGACTCTGAGACTCAGACGCAGAGATGCAGAGACTCTGAGAATCTGAGACGCAGAGACTCTGAGATGCAGAGACGCAGAGACGCAGAGACTCTGAGACGCAGAGACGCAGAGACTCTGAGAATCTGAGACGCAGAGACGCAGAGACTCTGAGACGCAGAGACACAGAGACTCTGAGGCGCAGAGACGCAGAGACGCAGAGACTCTGAGACGCAGAGACTCTGATACGCAGAGACTCTGAGACGCAGAGACACAGAGACTCTGATACGCAGAGACGCTGAGACGCAGAGACTCTGAGACGCAGAGACTCTGAGACTCTGAGAATCTGAGACGCTGAGACGCAGAGGCGCTGAGACTCTGAGACGCAGAGACTCTGAGACGCTGAGACGCAGAGACGCAGAGATGCAGAGACTCTGAGACGCAGAGAAACAGAGACTCTGAGACGCAGAGACGCAGAGACTCTGAGACGCAGAGACGCAGAGACGCTGAGACGCAGAGACGCTGAGACGCAGAGACGCTGAGACGCAGAGACTCTGAGACGCAGAGACGCAGAGACTCTGATACGCAGAGACGCTGAGACGCAGAGACCCTGAGACGCAGAGACGCAGAGACTCTGAGACACAGAGACTCTGAGACGCAGAGACGCTGAGACGCTGAGACGCAGAGACGCAGAGGCTCTGAGACGCAGAGACGCAGAGACTCAGAGACGCAGAGACTCTAATACGCAGAGACGCAGAGATGCAGAGACTCTGAGAATCTGAGACGCTGAGACGCAGAGGCGCTGAGACTCTGAGACGCAGAGACTCTGAGACGTAGAGACTCTGAGACGCTGAGACGCAGAGACGCAGAGATGCAGAGACTCTGAGACGCACAGACGCAGAGACTCTGAGACGCAGAGACGCAGAGACTCTGAGACGCAGAGACGCTGAGACGCAGAGACGCTGAGACGCAGAGACGCAGAGACTCTGAGATGCAGAGACTCTGAGACGCAGAGACGCAGAGACTCTGAGACACAGAGACTCTGAGACTCTGTGACTCTGAGACGCAGAGTCTCTGAGACGCAGAGACACAGAGACTCTGATACGCAGAGACTCTGAGACTCTGTGACTCTGAGGCGCAGAGACTCTGAGACTCTGAAATGCAGAGACGCAGAGACTCTGAGACGCAGAGACGCAGAGACTCTGAGACGCAGACACGCAGAGACTCTGAGACGCAGACACGCAGAGACTCTGAGACGCAGAGTCTCTGAGACGCAGAGACACAGAGACTCTGAGACGCAGAGACGCAGAGACTCTGAGACGCAGAGACGCAGAGACTCAGAGACGCAGAGACTCTAATACGCAGAGACGCAGAGATGCAGAGACTCTGAGAATCTGAGACGCTGAGACGCAGAGACTCTGAGACGCAGAGACTCTGAGATACAGAGACGCAGAGACGCAGAGACTCTGAGACGCAGAGACGCAGAGACTCTGAGACGCAGAGACGCAGAGACTCTGAGACGCAGACACGCAGAGACTCTGAGACGCAGACACGCAGAGACTCTGAGACTCAGACGCAGAGATGCAGAGACTCTGAGAATCTGAGACGCAGAGACGCAGAGACTCTGAGACGCAGAGACGCAGAGACTCTGAGATGCAGAGACGCAGAGACGCAGAGACTCTGAGACGCAGAGACTCTGAGACGCAGAGACTCTGAGACGCAGAGACTCTGAGACGCAGACACGCAGAGACTCTGAGACGCAGACACGCAGAGACTCTGAGACTCAGACGCAGAGATGCAGAGACTCTGAGAATCTGAGACGCAGAGACGCAGAGACTCTGAGACGCAGACACGCAGAGACTCTGAGACTCAGACGCAGAGATGCAGAGACTCTGAGAATCTGAGACGCAGACACGCAGAGACTCTGAGACGCAGACACGCAGAGACTCTGAGACTCAGACGCAGAGATGCAGAGACTCTGAGAATCTGAGACGCAGAGACTCTGAGATGCAGAGACGCAGAGACGCAGAGACTCTGAGACGCAGAGACGCAGAGACTCTGAGAATCTGAGACGCAGAGACGCAGAGACTCTGAGACGCAGAGACACAGAGACTCTGAGGCGCAGAGACGCAGAGACGCAGAGACTCTGAGACGCAGAGACGCAGAGACTCTGATACGCAGAGACTCTGAGACGCAGAGACACAGAGACTCTGATACGCAGAGACGCTGAGACGCAGAGACTCTGAGACGCAGAGACTCTGAGACTCTGAGAATCTGAGACGCTGAGACGCAGAGGCGCTGAGACTCTGAGACGCAGAGACTCTGAGACGCTGAGACGCAGAGACGCAGAGATGCAGAGACTCTGAGACGCAGAGAAACAGAGACTCTGAGACGCAGAGACGCAGAGACTCTGAGACGCAGAGACGCAGAGACGCTGAGACGCAGAGACGCTGAGACGCAGAGACGCTGAGATGCAGAGACTCTGAGACGCAGAGACGCAGAGACTCTGATACGCAGAGACGCTGAGACGCAGAGACCCTGAGACGCAGAGACGCAGAGACTCTGAGACACAGAGACTCTGAGACGCAGAGACGCTGAGACGCAGAGACGCAGAGACTCTGAGACGCAGAGACGCAGAGACTCAGAGACGCAGAGACTCTAATACGCAGAGACGCAGAGATGCAGAGACTCTGAGAATCTGAGACGCTGAGACGCAGAGGCGCTGAGACTCTGAGACGCAGAGACTCTGAGACGCAGAGACTCTGAGACGCTGAGACGCAGAGACGCAGAGATGCAGAGACTCTGAGACGCACAGACGCAGAGACTCTGAGACGCAGAGACGCAGAGACTCTGAGACGCAGAGACGCAGAGACGCTGAGACGCAGAGACGCTGAGACGCAGAGACGCAGAGACTCTGAGATGCAGAGACTCTGAGACGCAGAGACGCAGAGACTCTGAGACGCAGAGACGCAGAGATGCAGACACTCTTAGAATCTGAGACGCAGAGGCGCTGAGACTCTGAGACGCAGAGACGCAGAGACTCTGAGACGCAGAGACTCTGAGACGCAGAGACTCTGAGACGCAGAGACGCAGAGACTCTGAGACACAGAGACGCAGAAACTCTGAGACGCAGAGTCTCTGAGACGCAGAGACACAGAGACTCTGAGACGCAGAGACTCTGAGACTCTGTGACTCTGAGACGCAGAGTCTCTGAGACGCAGAGACACAGAGACTCTGATACGCAGAGACGCAGAGACTCTGAGACTCTGTGACTCTGAGGCGCAGAGACTCTGAGACTCTGAAATGCAGAGACGCAGAGACTCTGAGACGCAGAGACGCAGAGACTCTGAGACGCAGACACGCAGAGACTCTGAGACGCAGACACGCAGAGACTCTGAGACTTAGACGCAGAGACGCAGAGATGCAGAGACTCTGAGAATCTGAGACGCAGAGACGCAGAGAATCGGAGATGCAGAGACGCAGAGACTCTGAGACGCAGAGACTCTGAGAATCTGAGACGCAGAGACGCAGAGACTCTGAGATGCAGAGACGCAGAGACTCTGAGACGCAGAGACACAGAGACTCTGAGGCGCAGAGACGCAGAGACTCTGAGACGCAGAGACGCAGAGACGCTGAGACGCAGAGACGCTGAGACGCAGAGACGCAGAGACTCTGAGACGCAGAGACTCTGAGACGCAGAGACTCTGATACGCAGAGACGCTGAGACACAGAGACTCTGAGACGCAGAGACGCAGAGACTCTGAGACGCAGAGACTCTGAGAATCTGAGACGCTGAGACGCAGAGGCGCTGAGACTCTGAGACGCAGAGACTCTGAGACGCTGAGACGCAGAGACGCAGAGATGCAGAGATGCAGAGACGCAGAGACGCAGAGATGCAGAGACTCTGAGACGCAGAGACACAGAGACTCTGAGACGCAGAGACGCAGAGACTCTGAGACACAGAGACGCAGAGACGCAGAGACGCTGAGACGCAGAGACTCTGAGATGCAGAGACTCTGAGACGCAGAGACGCAGAGACTCTGAGACGCAGAGACTCTGAGAATCTGAGACGCTGAGACGCAGAGGCGCTGAGACTCTGAGACGCAGAGACTCTGAGACGCAGAGACTCTGAGACGCAGAGACGCAGAGACTCTGAGACTCTGAGACGCAGAGACTCAGAGACGCTGAGACGCAGAGACTCTGAGACGCAGAGACGCAGAGACGCTGAGACGCAGAGACTCTGAGACGCAGAGACTCTGAGATGCAGAGACTCTGAGACGCAGAGTCTCTGAGACGCAGAGACACAGAGACTCTGAGACTCTGTGACTCTGAGACGCAGAGTCTCTGAGACGCAGAGACACAGAGACTCTGATACGCAGAGACGCAGAGACTCTGAGACTCTGTGACTCTGAGACGCAGAGTCTCTGAGACGCAGAGACACAGAGACTCTGATACGCAGAGACGCAGAGACTCTGAGACTCTGTGACTCTGAGGCGCAGAGACTCTGAGACTCTGAAATGCAGAGACGCAGAGACTCTGAGACGCAGAGACGCAGAGACTCTGAGACGCAGACACGCAGAGACTCTGAGACGCAGACACGCAGAGACTCTGAGACTCAGACGCAGAGACGCAGAGATGCAGAGACTCTGAGAATCTGAGACGCAGAGACGCAGAGAATCGGAGACGCAGAGACGCAGAGACTTTGAGACGCAGAGACTCTGAGAATCTGAGACGCAGAGACGCAGAGACTCTGAGATGCAGAGACGCAGAGACTCTGAGACGCAGAGACACAGAGACTCTGAGGCGCAGAGACGCAGAGACTCTGAGACGCAGAGACGCAGAGACGCTGAGACGCAGAGACGCTGAGACGCAGAGACGCAGAGACTCTGAGACGCAGAGACTCTGAGACGCAGAGACTCTGATACGCAGAGACGCTGAGACACAGAGACTCTGAGACGCAGAGACGCAGAGACTCTGAGACGCAGAGACTCTCAGAATCTGAGACGCTGAGACGCAGAGGCGCTGAGACTCTGAGACGCAGAGACTCTGAGACGCTGAGACGCAGAGACGCAGAGATGCAGAGATGCAGAGACGCAGAGACGCGGAGATGCAGAGACTCTGAGACGCAGAGACACAGAGACACTGAGACGCAGAGACGCAGAGACACTGAGACGCAGAGACGCAGAGACTCTGAGACACAGAGACGCAGAGACGCAGAGACGCTGAGACGCAGAGACTCTGAGATGCAGAGACTCTGAGACGCAGAGACGCAGAGACTCTGAGACGCAGAGACTCTGAGACGCAGAGACTCTGAGAATCTGAGACGCTGAGACGCAGAGGCGCTGAGACTCTGAGACGCAGAGACGCAGAGACTCTGAGACTCTGAGACGCAGAGACTCAGAGACGCTGAGACGCAGAGACTCTGAGACGCAGAGACTCAGAGACGCTGAGAGGCAGAGACTCTGAGACGCAGAGACGCAGAGACTCTGAGATGCAGAGACTCTGAGACGCAGAGACTCTGAGATGCAGAGACTCTGAGACGCAGAGTCTCTGAGACGCAGAGACACAGAGACTCTGAGACTCTGTGACTCTGAGACGCAGAGTCTCTGAGACGCAGAGACACAGAGACTCTGATACGCAGAGACGCAGAGACTCTGAGACTCTGAGACGCAGAGACTCTGAGACTCTGAGACGCAGAGACGCAGAGACTCTGAGACGCAGAGACGCAGAGACTCTGAGACGCAGAGACGCAGAGACTCTGAGACGCAGACACGCAGAGACTCTGAGACTCAGACGCAGAGATGCAGAGACTATGAGAATCTGAGACGCAGAGACGCAGAGAATCGGAGACGCAGAGACGCAGAGACTCTGAGACGCAGAGACTCTGAGAATCTGAGACGCAGAGACGCAGAGACTCTGAGATGCAGAGACGCAGAGATTCTGAGACGCAGAGACGCAGAGACTCTGAGGCGCAGAGACGCAGAGACTCTGAGACGCAGAGACGCAGAGACGCTGAGACGCAGAGACGCAGAGACTCTGAGACGCAGAGACGCTGAGACGCAGAGACTCTGAGACGCAGAGACTCTGAGACGCAGAGACTCTGAGACGCAGAGACGCAGAGACTCTGAGACGCAGAGATGCAGAGACGCAGAGACGCAGAGACTCTGAGACGCAGAGACGCAGAGACGCAGAGATGCAGAGACACAGAGATGCAGAGACGCAGAGACGCAGAGACTCTGAGACGCAGAGACTCTGAGATGCAGAGACGCAGAGACGCAGAGATGCAGAGACGCAGAGATGCAGAGACGCAGAGACGCAGAGACTCTGAGACGCAGAGACTCTGAGATGCAGAGACGCAGTGACTCTGAGACGCAGAGACGCAGAGATGCAGACACTCTGAGAATCTGAGACGCAGAGGCGCTGAGACTCTGAGACTCTGAGACTCTGAGACTCTGAGACTCTGTGACTCTGAGACGCAGAGACTCTGAGACTCTGAGACGCAGAGACGCAGAGACTCTGAGACGCAGAGACGCAGAGACTCTGAGACGCAGACACGCAGAGACTCTGAGACGCAGACACGCAGAGACTCTGAGACTCAGACGCAGAGACGCAGAGATGCAGAGAATCGGAGAGGCAGAGACGCAGAGACTCTGAGACGCAGAGACGCAGAGACGCTGAGACGCAGAGATGCAGAGACGCTGAGACGCAGAGACTCTGAGACGCAGAGACGCAGAGACTCTGATACGCAGAGACGCTGAGACGCAGAGACTCTGAGACGCAGAGACGCAGAGACTCTGAGACGCAGAGACTCTGAGAATCTGAGACGCTGAGATGCAGAGGCGCTGAGACTCTGAGACGCAGAGACTCTGAGACGCTGAGACGCAGAGACACAGAGATGCAGAGATGCAGAGACGCAGAGACGCAGAGATGCAGAGACTCTGAGACGCAGAGACACAGAGACTCTGAGACGCAGAGACGCAGAGACTCTGAGACGCAGAGACGCAGAGACGCAGAGACACTGAGACGCAGAGACGCTGAGACGCAGAGACGCAGAGACTCTGAGATGCAGAGACTCTGAGACGCAGAGACGCAGACACTCTGAGACGCTGAGACGCAGAGACGCTGAGACGCAGAGACTCTGAGACGCAGAGACTCTGAGACGCAGAGACTCTGAGAATCTGAGACGCTGAGACGCAGAGGCGCTGAGACTCTGAGACGCAGAGACTCTGAGACGCAGAGACTCTGAGACGCAGAGACGCAGAGACTCAGAGACGCAGAGACTCTAATACGCAGAGACGCAGAGATGCAGAGACGCAGAGATGCAGAGACTCTGAGAATCTGAGACGCTGAGACGCAGAGACTCTGAGACGCAGAGACTCTGAGACTCTGAGACGCAGAGACTCTGAGACGCAGACACGCAGAGACTCTGAGACGCAGACACGCACAGACTCTGAGACTCAGACGCAGAGATGCAGACACTCTGAGAATCTGAGACGCAGAGACGCAGAGACTCTGAGATGCAGAGACGCAGAGACGCAGAGACTCTGAGACGCAGAGACGCAGAGACTCTGAGACGCAGAGACTCTGACACGCAGACACGCAGAGACTCTGAGACGCAGACACGCAGAGACTCTGAGACTCAGACGCAGAGATGCAGAGACTCTGAGAATCTGAGACGCAGAGACGCAGAGACTCTGAGACGCAGACACGCAGAGACTCTGAGACTCAGACGCAGAGATGCAGAGACTCTGAGAATCTGAGACGCAGACACGCAGAGACTCTGAGACGCAGACACGCAGAGACTCTGAGACTCAGACGCAGAGATGCAGAGACTCTGAGAATCTGAGACGCAGAGACGCAGAGACTCTGAGATGCAGACACGCAGAGACGCAGAGACTCTGAGACGCAGAGACGCAGAGACTCTGAGAATCTGAGACGCAGAGACGCAGAGACTCTGAGACGCAGAGACACAGAGACTCTGAGGCGCAGAGGCTCTGAGACGCAGAGACTCTGATACGCAGAGACTCTGAGACGCAGAGACACAGAGACTCTGATACGCAGAGACGCTGAGACGCAGAGACTCTGAGACGCAGAGACTCTGAGACTCTGAGAATCTGAGACGCTGAGACGCAGAGGCGCTGAGACTCTGAGACGCAGAGACTCTGAGACGCTGAGACGCAGAGACGCAGAGATGCAGAGACTCTGAGACGCAGAGAAACAGAGACTCTGAGACGCAGAGACGCAGAGACTCTGAGACGCAGAGACGCAGAGACGCTGAGACACAGAGACTCTGAGACGCAGAGACGCAGAGACTCTGAGACGCAGAGACTCTGAGACGCAGAGACGCAGAGACGCTGAGACGCAGAGACGCTGAGACGCAGAGACGCAGAGACTCTGAGATGCAGAGACTCTGAGACGCAGAGACGCAGAGACTCTGAGACGCAGAGACTCTGAGACGCAGAGACGCAGAGACGCAGAGACGCAGAGATGCAGACACTCTTAGAATCTGAGACGCAGAGGCGCTGAGACTCTGAGACGCAGAGACGCAGAGACTCTGAGACGCAGAGACTCTGAGACTCTGAGACGCAGAGACGCAGAGACTCTGAGACACAGAGACGCAGAAACTCTGAGACGCAGAGTCTCTGAGACGCAGAGACACAGAGACTCTGAGACGCAGAGACTCTGAGACTCTGTGACTCTGAGACGCAGAGTCTCTGAGACGCAGAGACACAGAGACTCTGATACGCAGAGACGCAGAGACTCTGAGACTCTGTGACTCTGAGGCGCAGAGACTCTGAGACTCTGAAATGCAGAGACGCAGAGACTCTGAGACGCAGAGACGCAGAGACTCTGAGACGCAGACACGCAGAGACTCTGAGACGCAGACACGCAGAGACTCTGAGACGCAGACACGCAGAGACTCTGAGACTCAGACGCAGAGACGCAGAGATGCAGAGACTCTGAGAATCTGAGACGCAGAGACGCAGAGAATCGGAGACGCAGAGACGCAGAGACTCTGAGACGCAGAGACTCTGAGAATCTGAGACGCAGAGACGCAGAGACTCTGAGATGCAGAGACGCAGAGACTCAGAGACGCAGAGACACAGAGACTCTGAGGCGCAGAGACGCAGAGACTCTGAGACGCAGAGACTCTGAGATGCAGAGACGCAGAGACGCAGTGACTCTGAGATGCAGAGACGCAGAGATGCAGAGAATCGGAGAGGCAGAGACGCAGAGACTCTGAGATGCAGAGACGCAGAGACTCTGAGACGCAGAGACTCTGAGAATCTGAGACGCAGAGACGCAGAGACGCAGAGACGCTGAGACGCAGAGATGCAGAGACGCTGAGACGCAGAGACTCTGAGACGCAGAGACGCAGAGACTCTGATACGCAGAGACGCTGAGACGCAGAGACTCTGAGACGCAGAGACGCAGAGACTCTGAGACGCAGAGACTCTGAGAATCTGAGACGCTGAGATGCAGAGGCGCTGAGACTCTGAGACGCAGAGACTCTGAGACGCTGAGACGCAGAGACGCAGAGATGCAGAGATGCAGAGACGCAGAGACGCAGAGATGCAGAGACTCTGAGACGCAGAGACACAGAGACTCTGAGACGCAGAGACGCAGAGACTCTGAGACACAGAGACGCAGAGACGCAGAGACACTGAGACGCAGAGACGCTGAGACGCAGAGACGCAGAGACTCTGAGATGCAGAGACTCTGAGACGCAGAGACGCAGACACTCTGAGACGCTGAGACGCAGAGACGCTGAGACGCAGAGACGCAGAGACGCAGAGACTCTGAGACGCAGAGACTCTGAGAATCTGAGACGCTGAGACGCAGAGGCGCTGAGACTCTGAGACGCAGAGACTCTGAGACGCAGAGACTCTGAGACGCAGAGACGCAGAGACTCTGAGACGCAGAGACTCTGAGAATCTGAGACGCTGAGATGCAGAGGCGCTGAGACTCTGAGACGCAGAGACTCTGAGACGCTGAGACGCAGAGACGCAGAGATGCAGAGATGCAGAGACGCAGAGACGCAGAGATGCAGAGACTCTGAGACGCAGAGACACAGAGACTCTGAGACGCAGAGACGCAGAGACGCAGAGACTCTGAGACGCAGAGACGCAGAGACGCAGAGACACTGAGACGCAGAGACGCTGAGACGCAGAGACGCAGAGACTCTGAGATGCAGAGACTCTGAGACGCAGAGACGCAGACACTCTGAGACGCAGAGACGCAGAGACTCTGAGACGCAGAGACTCTGAGAATCTGAGACGCTGAGATGCAGAGGCGCTGAGACTCTGAGACGCAGAGACTCTGAGACGCAGAGACTCTGAGACGCAGAGACTCTGAGACGCAGAGACGCAGAGACTCTGAGACGCAGAGACTCAGAGACGCAGAGACTCTAATACGCAGAGACGCAGAGATGCAGAGACTCTGAGAATCTGAGACGCTGAGACGCAGAGGCGCTGAGACGCAGACACGCAGAGACTCTGAGATGCAGAGACGCAGAGATGCAGAGACGCAGACACTCTGAGATGCAGAGACGCAGAGACGCAGAGACTCTGAGACGCAGAGACGCAGAGACTCTGAGACGCAGAGACTCTGAGACGCAGAGACTCTGAGACGCAGAGACGCAGAGATGCAGACACTCTGAGAATCTGAGACGCAGAGGCGCTGAGACTCTGAGACTCTGAGACTCTGTGACTCTGAGACGCAGAGACTCTGAGACTCTGAGACGCAGAGACGCAGAGACTCTGAGACGCAGAGACGCAGAGACTCTGAGACGCAGACACGCAGAGACTCTGAGACGCAGACACGCAGAGACTCTGAGACTCAGACGCAGAGACGCAGAGATGCAGAGAATCGGAGAGGCAGAGACGCAGAGACTCTGAGACGCAGAGACGCAGAGACGCAGAGACTCTGAGACGCAGAGACTCTGAGAATCTGAGACGCAGAGACGCAGAGACGCAGAGACGCTGAGACGCAGAGATGCAGAGACTCTGAGACGCAGAGACGCAGAGACTCTGATACGCAGAGACGCTGAGACGCAGAGACTCTGAGACGCAGAGACGCAGAGACTCTGAGACGCAGAGACTCTGAGAATCTGAGACGCTGAGATGCAGAGGCGCTGAGACTCTGAGACGCAGAGACACTGAGACGCTGAGACGCAGAGACGCAGAGATGCAGAGATGCAGAGACGCAGAGACACAGAGATGCAGAGACTCTGAGACGCAGAGACACAGAGACTCTGAGACGCAGAGACGCAGAGACTCTGAGACGCAGAGACGCAGAGACGCAGAGACACTGAGACGCAGAGACGCTGAGACGCAGAGACGCAGAGACTCTGAGATGCAGAGACTCTGAGACGCAGAGACGCAGACACTCTGAGACGCTGAGACGCAGAGACGCTGAGACGCAGAGACTCTGAGACGCAGAGACTCTGAGACGCAGAGACTCTGAGAATCTGAGACGCTGAGACGCAGAGGCGCTGAGACTCGGAGACGCAGAGACTCTGAGACGCAGAGACTCTGAGACGCAGAGACGCAGAGACTCTGAGACGCAGAGACGCAGAGACTCAGAGACGCAGAGACTCTAATACGCAGAGACGCAGAGATGCAGAGACTCTGAGACTCTGAGAATCTGAGACGCTGAGACGCAGAGACTCTGAGACGCAGAGACTCTGAGATACAGAGACGCAGAGACGCAGAGACGCAGAGACTCTGAGACGCAGAGACGCAGAGACTCTGAGACGCAGAGACGCAGAGACTCTGAGACGCAGACACGCAGAGACTCTGAGACGCAGACACGCAGAGACTCTGAGACTCAGACGCAGAGATGCAGAGACTCTGAGAATCTGAGACGCAGAGACGCAGAGACTCTGAGACGCAGAGACGCAGAGACTCTGAGATGCAGAGACGCAGAGACGCAGAGACTCTGAGACGCAGAGACGCAGAGACTCTGAGACGCAGAGACTCTGAGACGCAGACACGCAGAGACTCTGAGACGCAGACACGCAGAGACTCTGAGACTCAGACGCAGAGATGCAGAGACTCTGAGAATCTGAGACGCAGAGACGCAGAGACTCTGAGACGCAGACACGCAGAGACTCTGAGACTCAGACGCAGAGATGCAGAGACTCTGAGAATCTGAGACGCAGACACGCAGAGACTCTGAGACGCAGACACGCAGAGACTCTGAGACTCAGACGCAGAGATGCAGAGACTCTGAGAATCTGAGACGCAGAGACTCTGAGATGCAGAGACGCAGAGACGCAGAGACTCTGAGACGCAGAGACGCAGAGACTCTGAGAATCTGAGACGCAGAGACGCAGAGACTCTGAGACGCAGAGACACAGAGACTCTGAGGCGCAGAGACGCAGAGACGCAGAGACTCTGAGACGCAGAGACTCTGATACGCAGAGACTCTGAGACGCAGAGACACAGAGACTCTGATACGCAGAGACGCTGAGACGCAGAGACTCTGAGACGCAGAGACTCTGAGACTCTGAGAATCTGAGACGCTGAGACGCAGAGGCGCTGAGACTCTGAGACGCAGAGACTCTGAGACGCTGAGACGCAGAGACGCAGAGATGCAGAGACTCTGAGACGCAGAGAAACAGAGACTCTGAGACGCAGAGACGCAGAGACTCTGAGACGCAGAGACGCAGAGACGCTGAGACGCAGAGACGCTGAGACGCAGAGACGCTGAGATGCAGAGACTCTGAGACGCAGAGACGCAGAGACTCTGATACGCAGAGACGCTGAGACGCAGAGACCCTGAGACGCAGAGACGCAGAGACTCTGAGACACAGAGACTCTGAGACGCAGAGACGCTGAGACGCTGAGACGCAGAGACGCAGAGGCTCTGAGACGCAGAGACGCAGAGACTCAGAGACGCAGAGACTCTAATACGCAGAGACGCAGAGATGCAGAGACTCTGAGAATCTGAGACGCTGAGACGCAGAGGCGCTGAGACTCTGAGACGCAGAGACTCTGAGACGTAGAGACTCTGAGACGCTGAGACGCAGAGACGCAGAGATGCAGAGACTCTGAGACGCACAGACGCAGAGACTCTGAGACGCAGAGACGCAGAGACTCTGAGACGCAGAGACGCTGAGACGCAGAGACGCTGAGACGCAGAGACGCAGAGACTCTGAGATGCAGAGACTCTGAGACGCAGAGACGCAGAGACTCTGAGACACAGAGACTCTGAGACTCTGTGACTCTGAGACGCAGAGTCTCTGAGACGCAGAGACACAGAGACTCTGATACGCAGAGACTCTGAGACTCTGTGACTCTGAGGCGCAGAGACTCTGAGACTCTGAAATGCAGAGACGCAGAGACTCTGAGACGCAGAGACGCAGAGACTCTGAGACGCAGACACGCAGAGACTCTGAGACGCAGACACGCAGAGACTCTGAGACGCAGAGTCTCTGAGACGCAGAGACACAGAGACTCTGAGACGCAGAGACGCAGAGACTCTGAGACGCAGAGACGCAGAGACTCAGAGACGCAGAGACTCTAATACGCAGAGACGCAGAGATGCAGAGACTCTGAGAATCTGAGACGCTGAGACGCAGAGACTCTGAGACGCAGAGACTCTGAGATACAGAGACGCAGAGACGCAGAGACTCTGAGACGCAGAGACGCAGAGACTCTGAGACGCAGAGACGCAGAGACTCTGAGACGCAGACACGCAGAGACTCTGAGACGCAGACACGCAGAGACTCTGAGACTCAGACGCAGAGATGCAGAGACTCTGAGAATCTGAGACGCAGAGACGCAGAGACTCTGAGACGCAGAGACGCAGAGACTCTGAGATGCAGAGACGCAGAGACGCAGAGACTCTGAGACGCAGAGACGCAGAGACTCTGAGACGCAGAGACTCTGAGACGCAGAGACTCTGAGACGCAGACACGCAGAGACTCTGAGACGCAGACACGCAGAGACTCTGAGACTCAGACGCAGAGATGCAGAGACTCTGAGAATCTGAGACGCAGAGACGCAGAGACTCTGAGACGCAGACACGCAGAGACTCTGAGACTCAGACGCAGAGATGCAGAGACTCTGAGAATCTGAGACGCAGACACGCAGAGACTCTGAGACGCAGACACGCAGAGACTCTGAGACTCAGACGCAGAGATGCAGAGACTCTGAGAATCTGAGACGCAGAGACTCTGAGATGCAGAGACGCAGAGACGCAGAGACTCTGAGACGCAGAGACGCAGAGACTCTGAGAATCTGAGACGCAGAGACGCAGAGACTCTGAGACGCAGAGACACAGAGACTCTGAGGCGCAGAGACGCAGAGACGCAGAGACTCTGAGACGCAGAGACTCTGATACGCAGAGACTCTGAGACGCAGAGACACAGAGACTCTGATACGCAGAGACGCTGAGACGCAGAGACTCTGAGACGCAGAGACTCTGAGACTCTGAGAATCTGAGACGCTGAGACGCAGAGGCGCTGAGACTCTGAGACGCAGAGACTCTGAGACGCTGAGACGCAGAGACGCAGAGATGCAGAGACTCTGAGACGCAGAGAAACAGAGACTCTGAGACGCAGAGACGCAGAGACTCTGAGACGCAGAGACGCAGAGACGCTGAGACGCAGAGACGCTGAGACGCAGAGACGCTGAGATGCAGAGACTCTGAGACGCAGAGACGCAGAGACTCTGATACGCAGAGACGCTGAGACGCAGAGACCCTGAGACGCAGAGACGCAGAGACTCTGAGACACAGAGACTCTGAGACGCAGAGACGCTGAGACGCAGAGACGCAGAGACTCTGAGACGCAGAGACGCAGAGACTCAGAGACGCAGAGACTCTAATACGCAGAGACGCAGAGATGCAGAGACTCTGAGAATCTGAGACGCTGAGACGCAGAGGCGCTGAGACTCTGAGACGCAGAGACTCTGAGACGCAGAGACTCTGAGACGCTGAGACGCAGAGACGCAGAGATGCAGAGACTCTGAGACGCACAGACGCAGAGACTCTGAGACGCAGAGACGCAGAGACTCTGAGACGCAGAGACGCAGAGACGCTGAGACGCAGAGACGCTGAGACGCAGAGACGCAGAGACTCTGAGATGCAGAGACTCTGAGACGCAGAGACGCAGAGACTCTGAGACGCAGAGACGCAGAGATGCAGACACTCTTAGAATCTGAGACGCAGAGGCGCTGAGACTCTGAGACGCAGAGACGCAGAGACTCTGAGACGCAGAGACTCTGAGACGCAGAGACTCTGAGACGCAGAGACGCAGAGACTCTGAGACACAGAGACGCAGAAACTCTGAGACGCAGAGTCTCTGAGACGCAGAGACACAGAGACTCTGAGACGCAGAGACTCTGAGACTCTGTGACTCTGAGACGCAGAGTCTCTGAGACGCAGAGACACAGAGACTCTGATACGCAGAGACGCAGAGACTCTGAGACTCTGTGACTCTGAGGCGCAGAGACTCTGAGACTCTGAAATGCAGAGACGCAGAGACTCTGAGACGCAGAGACGCAGAGACTCTGAGACGCAGACACGCAGAGACTCTGAGACGCAGACACGCAGAGACTCTGAGACTCAGACGCAGAGACGCAGAGATGCAGAGACTCTGAGAATCTGAGACGCAGAGACGCAGAGAATCGGAGATGCAGAGACGCAGAGACTCTGAGACGCAGAGACTCTGAGAATCTGAGACGCAGAGACGCAGAGACTCTGAGATGCAGAGACGCAGAGACTCTGAGACGCAGAGACACAGAGACTCTGAGGCGCAGAGACGCAGAGACTCTGAGACGCAGAGACGCAGAGACGCTGAGACGCAGAGACGCTGAGACGCAGAGACGCAGAGACTCTGAGACGCAGAGACTCTGAGACGCAGAGACTCTGATACGCAGAGACGCTGAGACACAGAGACTCTGAGACGCAGAGACGCAGAGACTCTGAGACGCAGAGACTCTGAGAATCTGAGACGCTGAGACGCAGAGGCGCTGAGACTCTGAGACGCAGAGACTCTGAGACGCTGAGACGCAGAGACGCAGAGATGCAGAGATGCAGAGACGCAGAGACGCAGAGATGCAGAGACTCTGAGACGCAGAGACACAGAGACTCTGAGACGCAGAGACGCAGAGACTCTGAGACACAGAGACGCAGAGACGCAGAGACGCTGAGACGCAGAGACTCTGAGATGCAGAGACTCTGAGACGCAGAGACGCAGAGACTCTGAGACGCAGAGACTCTGAGAATCTGAGACGCTGAGACGCAGAGGCGCTGAGACTCTGAGACGCAGAGACTCTGAGACGCAGAGACTCTGAGACGCAGAGACGCAGAGACTCTGAGACTCTGAGACGCAGAGACTCAGAGACGCTGAGACGCAGAGACTCTGAGACGCAGAGACGCAGAGACGCTGAGACGCAGAGACTCTGAGACGCAGAGACTCTGAGATGCAGAGACTCTGAGACGCAGAGTCTCTGAGACGCAGAGACACAGAGACTCTGAGACTCTGTGACTCTGAGACGCAGAGTCTCTGAGACGCAGAGACACAGAGACTCTGATACGCAGAGACGCAGAGACTCTGAGACTCTGTGACTCTGAGACGCAGAGTCTCTGAGACGCAGAGACACAGAGACTCTGATACGCAGAGACGCAGAGACTCTGAGACTCTGTGACTCTGAGGCGCAGAGACTCTGAGACTCTGAAATGCAGAGACGCAGAGACTCTGAGACGCAGAGACGCAGAGACTCTGAGACGCAGACACGCAGAGACTCTGAGACGCAGACACGCAGAGACTCTGAGACTCAGACGCAGAGACGCAGAGATGCAGAGACTCTGAGAATCTGAGACGCAGAGACGCAGAGAATCGGAGACGCAGAGACGCAGAGACTTTGAGACGCAGAGACTCTGAGAATCTGAGACGCAGAGACGCAGAGACTCTGAGATGCAGAGACGCAGAGACTCTGAGACGCAGAGACACAGAGACTCTGAGGCGCAGAGACGCAGAGACTCTGAGACGCAGAGACGCAGAGACGCTGAGACGCAGAGACGCTGAGACGCAGAGACGCAGAGACTCTGAGACGCAGAGACTCTGAGACGCAGAGACTCTGATACGCAGAGACGCTGAGACACAGAGACTCTGAGACGCAGAGACGCAGAGACTCTGAGACGCAGAGACTCTCAGAATCTGAGACGCTGAGACGCAGAGGCGCTGAGACTCTGAGACGCAGAGACTCTGAGACGCTGAGACGCAGAGACGCAGAGATGCAGAGATGCAGAGACGCAGAGACGCGGAGATGCAGAGACTCTGAGACGCAGAGACACAGAGACACTGAGACGCAGAGACGCAGAGACACTGAGACGCAGAGACGCAGAGACTCTGAGACACAGAGACGCAGAGACGCAGAGACGCTGAGACGCAGAGACTCTGAGATGCAGAGACTCTGAGACGCAGAGACGCAGAGACTCTGAGACGCAGAGACTCTGAGACGCAGAGACTCTGAGAATCTGAGACGCTGAGACGCAGAGGCGCTGAGACTCTGAGACGCAGAGACGCAGAGACTCTGAGACTCTGAGACGCAGAGACTCAGAGACGCTGAGACGCAGAGACTCTGAGACGCAGAGACTCAGAGACGCTGAGAGGCAGAGACTCTGAGACGCAGAGACGCAGAGACTCTGAGATGCAGAGACTCTGAGACGCAGAGACTCTGAGATGCAGAGACTCTGAGACGCAGAGTCTCTGAGACGCAGAGACACAGAGACTCTGAGACTCTGTGACTCTGAGACGCAGAGTCTCTGAGACGCAGAGACACAGAGACTCTGATACGCAGAGACGCAGAGACTCTGAGACTCTGAGACGCAGAGACTCTGAGACTCTGAGACGCAGAGACGCAGAGACTCTGAGACGCAGAGACGCAGAGACTCTGAGACGCAGAGACGCAGAGACTCTGAGACGCAGACACGCAGAGACTCTGAGACTCAGACGCAGAGATGCAGAGACTATGAGAATCTGAGACGCAGAGACGCAGAGAATCGGAGACGCAGAGACGCAGAGACTCTGAGACGCAGAGACTCTGAGAATCTGAGACGCAGAGACGCAGAGACTCTGAGATGCAGAGACGCAGAGATTCTGAGACGCAGAGACGCAGAGACTCTGAGGCGCAGAGACGCAGAGACTCTGAGACGCAGAGACGCAGAGACGCTGAGACGCAGAGACGCAGAGACTCTGAGACGCAGAGACTCTGAGACGCAGAGACTCTGATACGCAGAGACGCTGAGACGCAGAGACGCAGAGACTCTGAGACGCAGAGACTCTGAGACGCAGAGACTCAGAGACGCAGAGACTCTGATACGCAGAGACGCTGAGACGCAGAGACTCTGAGACGCAGAGACGCAGAGACTCTGAGACACAGAGACTCTGAGAATCTGAGACGCTGAGACGCAGAGGCGCTGAGGCTCTGAGACGCAGCGACTCTGAGACGCTGAGACGCAGAGACGCAGAGATGCAGAGACGCAGAGACGCAGAGATGCAGAGACTCTGAGACGCAGAGACACAGAGACTCTGAGACGCAGAGACTCTGAGACACAGAGACGCAGAGACGCAGAGACTCTGAGACGCAGAGACTCTGAGAATCTGAGACGCTGAGACGCAGAGGCGCTGAGACGCAGAGGCGCTGAGACTCTGAGACGCAGAGACTCTGAGACGCAGAGACTCTGAGACGCAGAGACTCTGAGACGCAGAGACGCAGAGACTCTGAGACGCAGAGACTCAGAGACGCAGAGACTCTAATACGCAGAGACGCAGAGATGCAGACACTCTGAGAATCTGAGACGCAGAGGCGCTGAGACTCTGAGACGCAGAGACGCAGAGACTCTGAGACTCTGAGACGCAGAGACTCTGAGACTCTGAGACGCAGAGACGCAGAGACTCTGAGACGCAGAGACGCAGAGACTCTGAGACGCAGACATGCAGAGACTCTGAGACGCAGACACGCAGAGACTCTGAGACTCAGATGCAGAGATGCAGAGACTCTGAGAATCTGAGACGCAGAGACGCAGAGAATCGGAGAGGCAGAGACGCAGAGACTCTGAGACGCAGAGACGCAGAGACGCAGAGAATCGGAGAGGCAGAGACGCAGAGACTCTGAGACGCAGAGACGCAGAGACGCAGAGACGCAGACACTCTGAGAATCTGAGACGCAGAGACGCAGAGACGCTGAGAATCTGAGACGCAGAGACGCAGAGACGCAGAGACTCTGAGACGCAGAGACGCAGAGACTCTGATACGCAGAGACGCTGAGACGCAGAGACTCTGAGACGCTGAGACGCAGAGACTCTGAGACGCTGAGACTCTGAGAATCTGAGACGCTGAGACGCAGAGACGCAGAGATGCAGAGACGCAGAGATGCAGAGACTCTGAGACGCAGAGACACAGAGACTCTGAGACGCAGAGACGCAGAGATGCAGAGATGCAGAGACGCAGAGATGCAGAGACTCTGAGACGCAGAGACACAGAGACTCTGAGACGCAGAGACGCAGAGACTCAGACGCAGAGACGCAGAGACGCAGAGACGCTGAGACGCAGAGACGCTGAGACGCAGAGACACAGAGACTCTGAGATGCAGAGACTCTGAGACGCAGAGACGCAGAGACTCTGAGATGCAGAGACTCTGAGACGCAGAGACGCAGAGACGCTGAGACGCAGAGACTCTGAGACGCAGAGACGCAGATACTCTGAGACGCAGAGACTCTGAGAATCTGAGACGCTGAGACGCAGAGGCGCTGAGACTCTGAGACGCAGAGACTCTGAGACGCAGAGACTCTGAGACGCAGAGACTCTGAGACGCAGAGACGCAGAGACTCTGAGACGCAGAGACGCAGAGACTCAGGGACGCAGAGACTCTAATACGCAGAGACGCAGAGATGCAGAGACTCTGAGAATCTGAGACGCTGAGACGCAGAGGCGCTGAGACTCGGAGACGCAGAGACTCTGAGACGCAGAGACTCTGAGACACAGAGACGCAGAGACTCTGAGACGCAGAGACGCAGAGACTCTGAGATGCAGAGACGCAGAGACTCTGAGACGCTGAGACGCAGAGACTCTGAGACGCAGAGACTCTGATACGCAGAGACGCAGAGATGCAGACACTCTGAGAATCTGAGACGCAGAGGCGCTGAGACTCTGAGACGCAGAGACGCAGAGACTCTGAGACGCAGAGACTCTGAGACGCAGAGACGCAGAGACTCTGAGACGCAGAGACTCTGAGACGCAGAGACGCAGAGACTCTGAGACGCAGAGACGCAGAGACTCTGAGACGCAGAGACGCAGAAACTCTGAGACGCAGAGTCTCTGAGACGCAGAGACACAGAGACTCAGACGCAGAGACTCTGAGACTCTGTGACTCTGAGACGCAGAGTCTCTGAGACGCAGAGACACAGAGACTCTGATACGCAGAGACGCAGAGACTCAGAGACTCTGTGACTCTGAGACGCAGAGACGCAGACACTCTGAGACGCTGAGACGCAGAGACGCTGAGACGCAGAGACGCAGAGACGCAGATACTCTGAGACGCAGAGACTCTGAGAATCTGAGACGCTGAGACGCAGAGGCGCTGAGACTCTGAGACGCAGAGACTCTGAGACGCAGAGACTCTGAGACGCAGAGACGCAGAGACTCTGAGACGCAGAGACTCTGAGAATCTGAGACGCTGAGATGCAGAGGCGCTGAGACTCTGAGACGCAGAGACTCTGAGACGCTGCGACACAGAGACGCAGAGATGCAGAGATGCAGAGACGCAGAGACGCAGAGATGCAGAGACTCTGAGACGCAGAGACACAGAGACTCTGAGACGCAGAGACGCAGAGACGCAGAGACTCTGAGACGCAGAGACGCAGAGACGCAGAGACACTGAGACGCAGAGACGCTGAGACGCAGAGACGCAGAGACTCTGAGATGCAGAGACTCTGAGACGCAGAGACGCAGACACTCTGAGACGCAGAGACGCAGAGACTCTGAGACGCAGAGACTCTGAGAATCTGAGACGCTGAGACGCAGAGGCGCTGAGACTCTGAGACGCAGAGACTCTGAGACGCAGAGACTCTGAGACGCAGAGACTCTGAGACGCAGAGACGCAGAGACTCTGAGACGCAGAGACTCAGAGACGCAGAGACTCTAATACGCAGAGACGCAGAGATGCAGAGACTCTGAGAATCTGAGACGCTGAGACGCAGAGGCGCTGAGACGCAGACACGCAGAGACTCTGAGATGCAGAGACGCAGAGATGCAGAGACGCAGACACTCTGAGATGCAGAGACGCAGAGACGCAGAGACTCTGAGACGCAGAGACGCAGAGACTCTGAGACGCAGAGACTCTGAGACGCAGAGACGCAGAGACGCAGAGACTCTGAGACGCAGAGACTCTGAGACGCAGACACTCTGAGAATCTGAGACGCAGAGGCGCTGAGACTCTGAGACTCTGAGACTCTGTGACTCTGAGACGCAGAGACTCTGAGACTCTGAGACGCAGAGACGCAGAGACTCTGAGACGCAGAGACGCAGAGACTCTGAGACGCAGACACGCAGAGACTCTGAGACGCAGACACGCAGAGACTCTGAGACTCAGACGCAGAGACGCAGAGATGCAGAGAATCGGAGAGGCAGAGACGCAGAGACTCTGAGACGCAGAGACGCAGAGACGCAGAGACTCTGAGACGCAGAGACTCTGAGAATCTGAGACGCAGAGACGCAGAGACGCTGAGACGCAGAGATGCAGAGACTCTGAGACGCAGAGACGCAGAGACTCTGATACGCAGAGACGCTGAGACGCAGAGACTCTGAGACGCAGAGACGCAGAGACTCTGAGACGCAGAGACTCTGAGAATCTGAGACGCTGAGATGCAGAGGCGCTGAGACTCTGAGACGCAGAGACTCTGAGACGCTGAGACGCAGAGACGCAGAGATGCAGAGATGCAGAGACGCAGAGACGCAGAGATGCAGAGACTCTGAGACGCAGAGACACAGAGACTCTGAGACGCAGAGACGCAGAGACTCTGAGACGCAGAGACGCAGAGACGCAGAGACACTGAGACGCAGAGACGCAGAGACGCAGAGACGCAGAGATGCAGAGACTCTGAGACGCAGAGACACAGAGACTCTGAGACGCAGAGACGCAGAGACTCTGAGACGCAGAGACGCAGAGACGCAGAGACACTGAGACGCAGAGACGCTGAGACGCAGAGACGCAGAGACTCTGAGATGCAGAGACTCTGAGACGCAGAGACGCAGACACTCTGAGACGCTGAGACGCAGAGACGCTGAGACGCAGAGACTCTGAGACGCAGAGACTCTGAGACGCAGAGACTCTGAGAATCTGAGACGCTGAGACGCAGAGGCGCTGAGACTCTGAGACGCAGAGACTCTGAGACGCAGAGACTCTGAGACTCTGAGACGCAGAGACGCAGAGACTCTGAGACGCAGAGACGCAGAGACTCAGAGACGCAGAGACTCTAATACGCAGAGACGCAGAGATGCAGAGACTCTGAGAATCTGAGACGCTGAGACGCAGAGACTCTGAGACGCAGAGACTCTGAGATACAGAGACGCAGAGACGCAGAGACTCTGAGACGCAGAGACGCAGAGACTCTGAGACGCAGAGACGCAGAGACTCTGAGACGCAGACACGCAGAGACTCTGAGACGCAGACACGCAGAGACTCTGAGACTCAGACGCAGAGATGCAGAGACTCTGAGAATCTGAGACGCAGAGACGCAGAGACTCTGAGACGCAGAGACTCTGAGATGCAGAGACGCAGAGACGCAGAGACTCTGAGACGCAGAGACGCAGAGACTCTGAGACGCAGAGACTCTGAGACGCAGACACGCAGAGACTCTGAGACGCAGACACGCAGAGACTCTGAGACTCAGACGCAGAGATGCAGAGACTCTGAGAATCTGAGACGCAGAGACGCAGAGACTCTGAGACGCAGACACGCAGAGACTCTGAGACTCAGACGCAGAGATGCAGAGACTCTGAGAATCTGAGACGCAGACACGCAGAGACTCTGAGACGCAGACACGCAGAGACTCTGAGACTCAGACGCAGAGATGCAGAGACTCTGAGAATCTGAGACGCAGAGACTCTGAGATGCAGAGACGCAGAGACGCAGAGACTCTGAGACGCAGAGACGCAGAGACTCTGAGAATCTGAGACGCAGAGACGCAGAGACTCTGAGACGCAGAGACACAGAGACTCTGAGGCGCAGAGACGCAGAGACTCTGAGACGCAGAGACTCTGATACGCAGAGACTCTGAGACGCAGAGACACAGAGACTCTGATACGCAGAGACGCTGAGACGCAGAGACTCTGAGACTCTGAGAATCTGAGACGCTGAGACGCAGAGGCGCTGAGACTCTGAGACGCAGAGACTCTGAGACGCTGAGACGCAGAGACGCAGAGATGCAGAGACTCTGAGACGCAGAGAAACAGAGACTCTGAGACGCAGAGACGCAGAGACTCTGAGACGCAGAGACGCAGAGACGCTGAGACGCAGAGACGCTGAGACGCAGAGACGCTGAGATGCAGAGACTCTGAGACGCAGAGACGCAGAGACTCTGATACGCAGAGACGCTGAGACGCAGAGACCCTGAGACGCAGAGACGCAGAGACTCTGAGACACAGAGACTCTGAGACGCAGAGACACTGAGACGCAGAGACGCAGAGACTCTGAGACGCAGAGACGCTGAGACTCAGAGACGCAGAGACTCTAATACGCAGAGACGCAGAGATGCAGAGACTCTGAGAATCTGAGACGCTGAGACGCAGAGGCGCTGAGACTCTGAGACGCAGAGACTCTGAGACGCAGAGACTCTGAGACGCTGAGACGCAGAGACGCAGAGATGCAGAGACTCTGAGACGCACAGACGCAGAGACTCTGAGACGCAGAGACGCAGAGACTCTGAGACGCAGAGACGCAGAGACGCTGAGACGCAGAGACGCTGAGACGCAGAGACGCAGAGACTCTGAGATGCAGAGACTCTGAGACGCAGAGACGCAGAGACGCAGAGATGCAGACACTCTTAGAATCTGAGACGCAGAGGCGCTGAGACTCTGAGACGCAGAGACGCAGAGACTCTGAGACGCAGAGACTCTGAGACGCAGAGACTCTGAGACGCAGAGACGCAGAGACGCAGAGACTCTGAGACACAGAGACGCAGAAACTCTGAGACGCAGAGTCTCTGAGACGCAGAGACACAGAGACTCTGAGACGCAGAGACTCTGAGACTCTGTGACTCTGAGACGCAGAGTCTCTGAGACGCAGAGACACAGAGACTCTGATACGCAGAGACGCAGAGACTCTGAGACTCTGTGACTCTGAGGCGCAGAGACTCTGAGACTCTGAAATGCAGAGACGCAGAGACTCTGAGATGCAGAGACGCAGAGACTCTGAGACGCAGACACGCAGAGACTCTGAGACGCAGACACGCAGAGACTCTGAGACGCAGAGTCTCTGAGACGCAGAGACACAGAGACTCTGAGACGCAGACACTCTGAGACTCTGTGACTCTGAGACGCAGAGTCTCTGAGACGCAGAGACACAGAGACTCTGATACGCAGAGACGCAGAGACTCTGAGACTCTGTGACTCTGAGACGCAGAGACTCTGAGACTCTGAGACTCTGAGACGCAGAGACGCAGAGACTCTGAGACGCAGAGATGCAGAGACGCAGAGACTCTGAGAATCTGAGACGCTGAGACGCAGAGACGCAGAGACTCTGAGACGCAGAGACTCTGAGACGCAGAGACTCTGAGACGCAGAGACTCTGAGACGCAGAGACGCAGAGACTCTGAGACTCTGAGATGCAGAGACGCAGAGACTGTGAGACGCTGAGACGCAGAGACGCAGAGTATCTGAGACGCAGAGACTCACAGACGCAGAGACTCTGAGACTCTGAGACGCAGAGGCGCTGAGACTCTGAGGCGCAGAGACTCTGAGACGCAGACACGCAGAGACTCTGAGATGCAGAGACGCAGAGATGCAGAGACGCAGAGACTCTGAGACGCAGAGACGCAGAGACGCAGAGATGCAGAGACACAGAGATGCAGAGACGCAGAGACGCAGAGACTCTGAGACGCAGAGACTCTGAGATGCAGAGACGCAGAGACGCAGAGATGCAGAGACGCAGAGATGCAGAGACGCAGAGACGCAGAGACTCTGAGACGCAGAGACTCTGAGATGCAGAGACGCAGAGACGCAGTGACTCTGAGACGCAGAGACGCAGAGACTCTGAGACGCAGAGACTCTGAGACGCAGAGACGCAGAGATGCAGACACTCTGAGAATCTGAGACGCAGAGGCGCTGAGACTCTGAGACTCTGAGACTCTGAGACTCTGTGACTCTGAGACGCAGAGACTCTGAGACTCTGAGACGCAGAGACGCAGAGACTCTGAGACGCAGAGACGCAGAGACGCTGAGAATCTGAGACGCAGAGACGCAGAGACGCAGAGACTCTGAGACGCAGAGACGCAGAGACTCTGATACGCAGAGACGCTGAGACGCAGAGACTCTGAGACGCTGAGACGCAGAGACTCTGAGACGCTGAGACTCTGAGAATCTGAGACGCTGAGACGCAGAGACGCAGAGATGCAGAGACGCAGAGATGCAGAGACTCTGAGACGCAGAGACACAGAGACTCTGAGACGCAGAGACGCAGATACTCTGAGACGCAGAGACTCTGAGAATCTGAGACGCTGAGACGCAGAGGCGCTGAGACTCTGAGACGCAGAGACTCTGAGACGCAGAGACTCTGAGACGCAGAGACGCAGAGACTCTGAGACGCAGAGACGCAGAGACTCAGGGACGCAGAGACTCTAATACGCAGAGACGCAGAGATGCAGAGACTCTGAGAATCTGAGACGCTGAGACGCAGAGGCGCTGAGACTCTGAGACGCAGAGACTCTGAGACGCACAGACTCTGAGACACAGAGACGCAGAGACTCTGAGACGCAGAGACGCAGAGACTCTGAGATGCAGAGACGCAGAGACTCTGATACGCAGAGACGCAGAGATGCAGACACTCTGAGAATCTGAGACGCAGAGGCGCTGAGACTCTGAGACGCAGAGACGCAGAGACTCTGAGACGCAGAGACTCTGAGACGCAGAGACGCAGAGACTCTGAGACGCAGAGACTCTGAGACGCAGAGACGCAGAGACTCTGAGACGCAGAGACGCAGAGACTCTGAGATGCAGAGAGGCAGAGACTCTGAGACGCAGAGACGCAGAAACTCTGAGACGCAGAGTCTCTGAGACGCAGAGACACAGAGACTCAGACGCAGAGACTCTGAGACTCTGTGACTCTGAGACGCAGAGTCTCTGAGACGCAGAGACACAGAGACTCTGATACGCAGAGACGCAGAGACTCAGAGACTCTGTGACTCTGAGACGCAGAGACTCTGAGACTTTGAGACGCAGAGACTCTGAGACGCAGAGACGCTGAGACGCAGAGACTCTGAGACGCAGAGACTCTGAGACGCAGAGACGCAGAAACTCTGAGACGCAGAGTCTCTGAGACGCAGAGACACAGAGACTCTGAGACGCAGAGAGTCTGAGACTCTGTGACTCTGAGACGCAGAGTCTCTGAGACGCAGAGACACAGAGACTCTGATACGCAGAGACGCAGAGACTCTGAGACTCTGTGACTCTGAGACGCAGAGACTCTGAGACTCTGAGACGCAGAGACGCAGAGACTCTGAGACGCAGAGATGCAGAGACGCAGAGACTCTGAGAATCTGAGACGCTGAGACGCAGAGACGCAGAGACTCTGAGACGCAGAGACGCTGAGACGCAGAGACTCTGAGACGCAGAGACTCTGAGACGCAGAGACTCTGAGACGCAGAGACTCTGAGACGCAGAGACGCAGAGACTCTGAGACTCTGAGATGCAGAGACGCAGAGACTGTGAGACGCTGAGACGCAGAGACGCAGAGAATCTGAGACGCAGAGACTCACAGACGCAGAGACTCTGAGACTCTGAGACGCAGAGGCGCTGAGACTCTGAGACGCAGAGACTCTGAGACGCAGACACGCAGAGACTCTGAGATGCAGAGACGCAGAGATGCAGAGATGCAGAGACGCAGAGACGCAGAGACTCTGAGACGCAGAGACGCAGAGACGCAGAGATGCAGAGACACAGAGATGCAGAGACGCAGAGACGCAGAGACTCTGAGACGCAGAGACTCTGAGACGCAGAGACGCAGAGACTCTGAGACGCAGAGACGCAGAGACTCTGAGATGCAGAGACGCAGAGACTCTGAGACGCAGAGACGCAGAAACTCTGAGACGCAGAGTCTCTGAGACGCAGAGACACAGAGACTCAGACGCAGAGACTCTGAGACTCTGTGACTCTGAGACGCAGAGTGTCTGAGACGCAGAGACACAGAGACTCTGAGACGCAGAGACGCAGAGACTCTGAGACGCAGAGGCGCTGAGACTCTGAGACGCAGAGACGCAGAGACTCTGAGACGCAGAGACTCTGAGACGCAGAGACGCAGAGACGCAGAGACGCAGAGACGCAGAGACTCTGAGACGCAGAGACGCAGAGACTCTGAGATGCAGAGACGCAGAGACTCTGAGACGCAGAGACGCAGAAACTCTGAGACGCAGAGTCTCTGAGACGCAGAGACACAGAGACTCAGACGCAGAGACTCTGAGACTCTGTGACTCTGAGACGCAGAGTCTCTGAGACGCAGAGACACAGAGACTCTGATACGCAGAGACGCAGAGACTCAGAGACTCTGTGACTCTGAGACGCAGAGACTCTGAGACTTTGAGACGCAGAGACTCTGAGACGCAGAGACGCTGAGACGCAGAGACTCTGAGACGCAGAGACTCTGAGACGCAGAGACGCAGAAACTCTGAGACTCTGTGACTCTGAGACGCAGAGACTCTGAGACTCTGAGACGCAGAGACGCAGAGACTCTGAGACGCAGAGATGCAGAGACGCAGAGACTCTGAGAATCTGAGACGCTGAGACGCAGAGACGCAGAGACTCTGAGACGCAGAGACGCTGAGACGCAGAGACTCTGAGACGCAGAGACTCTGAGACGCAGAGACTCCGAGACGCAGAGACGCAGAGACTCTGAGACTCTGAGATGCAGAGACGCAGAGACTGTGAGACGCTGAGACGCAGAGACGCAGAGAATCTGAGACGCAGAGACTCACAGACGCAGAGACTCTGAGACTCTGAGACGCAGAGGCGCTGAGACTCTGAGACGCAGAGACTCTGAGACGCAGACACGCAGAGACTCTGAGATGCAGAGACGCAGAGATGCAGAGACGCAGAGACGCAGAGACTCTGAGACGCAGAGACGCAGAGATGCAGAGACACAGAGATGCAGAGACGCAGAGACGCAGAGACTCTGAGACGCAGAGACTCTGAGATGCAGAGACGCAGAGACGCAGAGATGCAGAGACGCAGAGATGCAGAGACGCAGAGACGCAGAGACTCTGAGACGCAGAGACTCTGAGATGCAGAGACGCAGAGACGCAGAGACTCTGAGACGCAGAGACGCAGAGACTCTGAGACGCAGAGACTCTGAGACGCAGAGACTCTGAGACGCAGAGACGCAGAGATGCAGACACTCTGAGAATCTGAGACGCAGAGGCGCTGAGACTCTGAGACTCTGAGACTCTGAGACTCTGAGACTCTGTGACTCTGAGACGCAGAGACACAGAGACTCTGAGACTCTGTGACTCTGAGACGCAGAGACTCTGAGACTCTGAGACGCAGAGACGCAGAGACTCTGAGACGCAGAGATGCAGAGACGCAGAGACTCTGAGAATCTGAGACGCTGAGACGCAGAGACGCAGAGACTCTGAGACGCAGAGACGCTGAGACGCAGAGACTCTGAGACGCCGAGACTCTGAGACGCAGAGACTCTGAGACGCAGAGACGCAGAGACTCTGAGACTCTGAGATGCAGAGACGCAGAGACTGTGAGACGCTGAGACGCAGAGACGCAGAGTATCTGAGACGCAGAGACTCACAGACGCAGAGACTCTGAGACTCTGAGACGCAGAGGCGCTGAGACTCTGAGGCGCAGAGACTCTGAGACGCAGACACGCAGAGACTCTGAGATGCAGAGACGCAGAGATGCAGAGACGCAGAGACTCTGAGACGCAGAGACGCAGAGACGCAGAGATGCAGAGACACAGAGATGCAGAGACACAGAGACGCAGAGACTCTGAGACGCAGAGACGCAGAGATGCAGAGACACAGAGACGCAGAGACGCAGAGACGCAGAGACTCTGAGACGCAGAGACTCTGAGATGCAGAGACGCAGAGACGCAGAGATGCAGAGACGCAGAGACGCAGAGACTCTGAGACGCAGAGACTCTGAGATGCAGAGACGCAGAGACGCAGTGACTCTGAGACGCAGAGACGCAGAGACTCTGAGACGCAGAGACTCTGAGACGCAGAGACGCAGAGATGCAGACACTCTGAGAATCTGAGACGCAGAGGCGCTGAGACTCTGAGACTCTGAGACTCTGAGACTCTGTGACTCTGAGACGCAGAGACTCTGAGACTCTGAGACGCAGAGACGCAGAGACTCTGAGACGCAGAGACGCAGAGACGCTGAGAATCTGAGACGCAGAGACGCAGAGACGCAGAGACTCTGAGACGCAGAGACGCAGAGACTCTGATACGCAGAGACGCTGAGACGCAGAGACTCTGAGACGCTGAGACGCAGAGACTCTGAGACGCTGAGACTCTGAGAATCTGAGACGCTGAGACGCAGAGACGCAGAGATGCAGAGACGCAGAGATGCAGAGACTCTGAGACGCAGAGACACAGAGACTCTGAGACGCAGAGACGCAGAGATGCAGAGATGCAGAGACGCAGAGATGCAGAGACTCTGAGACGCAGAGACACAGAGACTCTGAGACGCAGAGACGCAGAGACTCAGACGCAGAGACGCAGAGACGCAGAGACGCTGAGACGCAGAGACGCTGAGACGCAGAGACACAGAGACTCTGAGATGCAGAGACTCTGAGACGCAGAGACGCAGAGACTCTGAGATGCAGAGACTCTGAGACGCAGAGACGCAGAGACGCTGAGACGCAGAGACTCTGAGACGCAGAGACGCAGATACTCTGAGACGCAGAGACTCTGAGAATCTGAGACGCTGAGACGCAGAGGCGCTGAGACTCTGAGACGCAGAGACTCTGAGACGCAGAGACTCTGAGACGCAGAGACGCAGAGACTCTGAGACGCAGAGACGCAGAGACTCAGGGATGCAGAGACTCTAATACGCAGAGACGCAGAGATGCAGAGACTCTGAGAATCTGAGACGCAGAGGCGCTGAGACCCTGAGACGCAGAGACGCAGAGACTCTGAGACGCAGAGACTCTGAGACGCAGAGACGCAGAGACGCAGAGACTCTGAGACGCAGAGACTCTGAGACGCAGAGACTCTGAGACGCAGAGACGCAGAGACTCTGAGACGCAGAGACGCAGAGACTCAGGGACGCAGAGACTCTGATACGCAGAGACGCAGAGATGCAGACACTCTGAGAATCTGAGACGCAGAGGCGCTGAGACTCTGAGACGCAGAGACGCAGAGACTCTGAGACGCAGAGACTCTGAGACGCAGAGACGCAGAGACGCAGAGACTCTGAGACGCAGAGACGCAGAGACGCAGAGACGCAGAGACTCTGAGACGCAGAGACGCAGAGACTCTGAGATGCAGAGACGCAGAGACTCTGAGACGCAGAGACGCAGAAACTCTGAGACGCAGAGTCTCTGAGACGCAGAGACACAGAGACTCAGACGCAGAGACTCTGAGACTCTGTGACTCTGAGACGCAGAGTCTCTGAGACGCAGAGACACAGAGACTCTGATACGCAGAGACGCAGAGACTCAGAGACCCTGTGACTCTGAGACGCAGAGACTCTGAGACTTTGAGACGCAGAGACTCTGAGACGCAGAGACGCTGAGACGCAGAGACTCTGAGACGCAGAGACTCTGAGACGCAGAGACGCAGAAACTCTGAGACGCAGAGTCTCTGAGACGCAGAGACACAGAGACTCTGAGACGCAGAGACTCTGAGACTCTGTGACTCTGAGACGCAGAGTCTCTGAGACGCAGAGACACAGAGACTCTGATACGCAGAGACGCAGAGACTCTGAGACTCTGTGACTCTGAGACGCAGAGACTCTGAGACGCTGAGACGCAGAGACGCAGAGACTCTGAGACGCAGAGATGCAGAGACGCAGAGACTCTGAGAATCTGAGACGCTGAGACGCAGAGACGCAGAGACTCTGAGACGCAGAGACGCTGAGACGCAGAGACTCTGAGACGCAGAGACTCTGAGACGCAGAGACTCTGAGACGCAGAGACTCTGAGACGCAGAGACGCAGAGACTCTGAGACTCTGAGATGCAGAGACGCAGAGACTGTGAGACGCTGAGACGCAGAGACGCAGAGTATCTGAGACGCAGAGACTCACAGACGCAGAGACTCTGAGACTCTGAGACGCAGAGGCGCTGAGACTCTGAGGCGCAGAGACTCTGAGACGCAGACACGCAGAGACTCTGAGATGCAGAGACGCAGAGATGCAGAGACGCAGAGACTCTGAGACGCAGAGACGCAGAGACGCAGAGATGCAGAGACACAGAGATGCAGAGACGCAGAGACGCAGAGACTCTGAGACGCAGAGACTCTGAGATGCAGAGACGCAGAGGCGCAGAGATGCAGAGACGCAGAGATGCAGAGACGCAGAGACGCAGAGACTCTGAGACGCAGAGACTCTGAGATGCAGAGACGCAGAGACGCAGTGACTCTGAGACGCAGAGACGCAGAGACTCTGAGACGCAGAGACTCTGAGACGCAGAGACGCAGAGATGCAGACACTCTGAGAATCTGAGACGCAGAGGCGCTGAGACTCTGAGACTCTGAGACTCTGAGACTCTGAGACTCTGAGACTCTGTGACTCTGAGACGCAGAGACTCTGAGACTCTGAGACGCAGAGACGCAGAGACTCTGAGACGCAGAGACGCAGAGACGCTGAGAATCTGAGACGCAGAGACGCAGAGACGCAGAGACTCTGAGACGCAGAGACGCAGAGACTCTGATACGCAGAGACGCTGAGACGCAGAGACTCTGAGACGCTGAGACGCAGAGACTCTGAGACGCTGAGACTCTGAGAATCTGAGACGCTGAGACGCAGAGACGCAGAGATGCAGAGACGCAGAGATGCAGAGACTCTGAGACGCAGAGACACAGAGACTCTGAGACGCAGAGACGCAGAGATGCAGAGATGCAGAGACGCAGAGATGCAGAGACTCTGAGACGCAGAGACACAGAGACTCTGAGACGCAGAGACGCAGAGACTCAGACGCAGAGACGCAGAGACGCTGAGACGCAGAGACGCTGAGACGCAGAGACACAGAGACTCTGAGATGCAGAGACTCTGAGACGCAGAGACGCAGAGACTCTGAGATGCAGAGACTCTGAGACGCAGAGACGCAGAGACGCTGAGACGCAGAGACTCTGAGACGCAGAGACGCAGATACTCTGAGACGCAGAGACTCTGAGAATCTGAGACGCTGAGACGTAGAGGCGCTGAGACTCTGAGACGCAGAGACTCTGAGACGCAGAGACTCTGAGACGCAGAGACGCAGAGACTCTGAGACGCAGAGACGCAGAGACTCAGGGACGCAGAGACTCTAATACGCAGAGACGCAGAGATGCAGAGACTCTGAGAATCTGAGACGCTGAGACGCAGAGGCGCTGAGACTCTGAGACGCAGAGACTCTGAGACGCACAGACTCTGAGACACAGAGACGCAGAGACTCTGAGACGCAGAGACGCAGAGACTCTGAGATGCAGAGACGCAGAGACTCTGATACGCAGAGACGCAGAGATGCAGACACTCTGAGAATCTGAGACGCAGAGGCGCTGAGACTCTGAGACGCAGAGACGCAGAGACTCTGAGACGCAGAGACTCTGAGACGCAGAGACGCAGAGACTCTGAGACGCAGAGACTCTGAGACGCAGAGACTCTGAGACGCAGAGACGCAGAGACTCTGAGACGCAGAGACGCAGAGACTCTGAGATGCAGAGACGCAGAGACTCTGAGACGCAGAGACGCAGAAACTCTGAGACGCAGAGTCTCTGAGACGCAGAGACACAGAGACTCAGACGCAGAGACTCTGAGACTCTGTGACTCTGAGACGCAGAGTCTCTGAGACGCAGAGACACAGAGACTCTGATACGCAGAGACGCAGAGACTCAGAGACTCTGTGACTCTGAGACGCAGAGACTCTGAGACTTTGAGACGCAGAGACTCTGAGACGCAGAGACGCTGAGACGCAGAGACTCTGAGACGCAGAGACTCTGAGACGCAGAGACGCAGAAACTCTGAGACGCAGAGTCTCTGAGACGCAGAGACACAGAGACTCTGAGACGCAGAGACTCTGAGACTCTGTGACTCTGAGACGCAGAGTCTCTGAGACGCAGAGACACAGAGACTCTGATACGCAGAGACGCAGAGACTCTGAGACGCAGAGATGCAGAGACGCAGAGACTCTGAGAATCTGAGACGCTGAGACGCAGAGACGCAGAGACTCTGAGACGCAGAGACGCTGAGACGCAGAGACTCTGAGACGCAGAGACTCTGAGACGCAGAGACTCTGAGACGCAGAGACTCTGAGACGCAGAGACGCAGAGACTCTGAGACTCTGAGATGCAGAGACGCAGAGACTGTGAGACGCTGAGACGCAGAGACGCAGAGAATCTGAGACGCAGAGACTCACAGACGCAGAGACTCTGAGACTCTGAGACGCAGAGGCGCTGAGACTCTGAGACGCAGAGACTCTGAGACGCAGACACGCAGAGACTCTGAGATGCAGAGACGCAGAGATGCAGAGACGCAGAGACGCAGAGACTCTGAGACGCAGAGACGCAGAGACGCAGAGACGCAGAGACGCAGAGATGCAGAGACGCAGAGATGCAGAGACGCAGAGACGCAGAGACGCAGAGACTCTGAGACGCAGAGACTCTGAGATGCAGAGACGCAGAGACGCAGTGACTCTGAGACGCAGAGACGCAGAGACTCTGAGACGCAGAGACTCTGAGACGCAGAGACGCAGAGATGCAGACACTCTGAGAATCTGAGACGCAGAGGCGCTGAGACTCTGAGACTCTGAGACTCTGAGACTCTGAGACTCTGTGACTCTGAGACGCAGAGACGCAGAGACTCTGAGACGCAGAGACACAGAGACTCTGAGACGCAGACACGCAGAGACTCTGAGACGCAGACACGCAGAGACTCTGAGACTCAGACGCAGAGACGCAGAGATGCAGAGAATCGGAGAGGCAGAGACGCAGAGACTCTGAGACGCAGAGACGCAGAGACTCTGAGACGCAGAGACTCTGAGAATCTGAGACGCAGAGACGCAGAGACGCAGAGACGCTGAGACGCAGAGATGCAGAGACGCTGAGACGCAGAGACTCAGAGACGCAGAGACTCTGATACGCAGAGACGCTGAGACGCAGAGACTCTGAGACGCAGAGACGCAGAGACGCAGAGACTCTGAGACGCAGAGACTCTGAGAATCTGAGACGCTGAGATGCAGAGGCGCTGAGACTCTGAGACGCAGAGACTCTGAGACGCTGAGACGCAGACACGCAGAGATGCAGAGATGCAGAGACGCAGAGACGCAGAGATGCAGAGACTCTGAGACGCAGAGACACAGAGACTCTGAGACGCAGAGACGCAGAGACTCTGAGACGCAGAGACGCAGAGACGCAGAGGCACTGAGACGCAGACACGCTGAGACGCAGAGACGCAGAGACTCTGAGATGCAGAGACTCTGAGACGCAGAGACGCAGACACTCTGAGACGCTGAGACGCAGAGACGCTGAGACGCAGAGACTCTGAGACGCAGAGACGCAGAGACTCTGAGACGCAGAGACTCTGAGAATCTGAGACGCTGAGACGCAGAGGCGCTGAGACTCTGAGACGCAGAGACTCTGAGACGCAGAGACTCTGAGACGCAGAGACGCAGAGACTCAGAGACGCAGAGACTCTAATACGCAGAGACGCAGAGATGCAGAGACGCAGAGATGCAGAGACTCTGAGAATCTGAGACGCTGAGACTCTGAGACTCTGAGACGCAGAGACTCTGAGACGCAGAGACGCAGAGACTCTGAGACGCAGAGACGCAGAGACTCTGAGACGCAGACACGCAGAGACTCTGAGACGCAGACACGCACAGACTCTGAGACTCAGACGCAGAGATGCAGACACTCTGAGAATCTGAGACGCAGAGACGCAGAGACTCTGAGATGCAGAGACGCAGAGACGCAGAGACTCTGAGACGCAGAGACGCAGAGACTCTGAGACGCAGAGACTCTGACACGCAGACACGCAGAGACTCTGACACGCAGACACGCAGAGACTCTGAGACTCAGACGCAGAGATGCAGAGACTCTGAGAATCTGAGACGCAGAGACGCAGAGACTCTGAGACGCAGACACGCAGAGACTCTGAGACTCAGACGCAGAGATGCAGAGACTCTGAGAATCTGAGACGCAGACACGCAGAGACTCTGAGACGCAGACACGCAGAGACTCTGAGACTCAGACGCAGAGATGCAGAGACTCTGAGAATCTGAGACGCAGAGACGCAGAGACTCTGAGATGCAGAGACGCAGAGACGCAGAGACTCTGAGACGCAGAGACGCAGAGACTCTGAGAATCTGAGACGCAGAGACGCAGAGACTCTGAGACGCAGAGACACAGAGACTCTGAGGCGCAGAGACTCTGAGACGCAGAGACTCTGATACGCAGAGACTCTGAGACGCAGAGACACAGAGACTCTGATACGCAGAGACGCTGAGACGCAGAGACTCTGAGACGCAGAGACTCTGAGACTCTGAGAATCTGAGACGCTGAGACGCAGAGGCGCTGAGACTCTGAGACGCAGAGACTCTGAGACGCTGAGACGCAGAGACGCAGAGATGCAGAGACTCTGAGACGCAGAGAAACAGAGACTCTGAGACGCAGAGACGCAGAGACTCTGAGACGCAGAGACGCAGAGACGCTGAGACGCAGAGACGCTGAGACGCAGAGACGCTGAGATGCAGAGACTCTGAGACGCAGGGACGCAGAGACTCTGATACGCAGAGACGCTGAGACGCAGAGACCCTGAGACGCAGAGACGCAGAGACTCTGAGACACAGAGACTCTGAGACGCAGAGACGCTGAGACGCAGAGACGCAGAGACTCTGAGACGCAGAGACGCTGAGACGCAGAGACGCAGAGACTCTGAGACGCAGAGACGCAGAGACTCAGAGACGCAGAGACTCTAATACGCAGAGACGCAGAGATGCAGAGACTCTGAGATTCTGAGACGCTGAGACGCAGAGGCGCTGAGACGCTGAGACGCAGAGACGCAGAGACTCTGAGACGCAGAGACACAGAGACTCTGAGACGCAGAGACGCAGAGACTCTGAGACGCAGAGACTCTGAGACGCAGAGACGCAGAGACTCTGAGACGCAGAGACGCAGAGACGCTGAGACGCAGAGACGCTGAGACGCAGAGACGCAGAGACTCTGAGATGCAGAGACTCTGAGACGCAGAGACGCAGAGACTCTGAGACGCAGAGACTCTGAGACGCAGAGACGCAGAGACGCAGAGATGCAGACACTCTTAGAATCTGAGACGCAGAGGCGCTGAGACTCTGAGACGCAGAGACGCAGAGACTCTGAGACGCAGAGACTCTGAGACGCAGAGACTCTGAGACGCAGAGACTCTGAGACGCAGAGACGCAGAGACGCAGAGACTCTGAGACACAGAGACGCAGAAACTCTGAGACGCAGAGTCTCTGAGACGCAGAGACACAGAGACTCTGAGACGCAGAGACTCTGAGACTCTGTGACTCTGAGACGCAGAGTCTCTGAGACGCAGAGACACAGAGACTCTGATACGCAGAGACGCAGAGACTCTGAGACTCTGTGACTCTGAGGCGCAGAGACTCTGAGACTCTGAAATGCAGAGACTCTGAGACGCAGAGACGCAGAGACTCTGAGACGCAGACACGCAGAGACTCTGAGACGCAGACACGCAGAGACTCTGAGACTCAGACGCAGAGACGCAGAGATGCAGAGACTCTGAGAATCTGAGACGCAGAGACGCAGAGAATCGGAGACGCAGAGACGCAGAGACTCTGAGACGCAGAGACTCTGAGAATCTGAGACGCAGAGACGCAGAGACGCAGAGACACTGAGACGCAGAGACGCAGAGACGCAGAGACGCAGAGATGCAGAGACTCTGAGACGCAGAGACACAGAGACTCTGAGACGCAGAGACGCAGAGACTCTGAGACGCAGAGACGCAGAGACGCAGAGACACTGAGACGCAGAGACGCTGAGACGCAGAGACGCAGAGACTCTGAGATGCAGAGACTCTGAGACGCAGAGACGCAGACACTCTGAGACGCTGAGACGCAGAGACGCTGAGACGCAGAGACTCTGAGACGCAGAGACTCTGAGACGCAGAGACTCTGAGAATCTGAGACGCTGAGACGCAGAGGCGCTGAGACTCTGAGACGCAGAGACTCTGAGACGCAGAGACTCTGAGACGCAGAGACGCAGAGACTCTGAGACGCAGAGACGCAGAGACTCAGAGACGCAGAGACTCTAATACGCAGAGATGCAGAGATGCAGAGACTCAGAGAATCTGAGACGCAGAGACTCTGAGACGCAGAGACTCTGAGATACAGAGACGCAGAGACGCAGAGACTCTGAGACGCAGAGACGCAGAGACTCTGAGACGCAGAGACGCAGAGACTCTGAGACGCAGACACGCAGAGACTCTGAGACGCAGACACGCAGAGACTCTGAGACTCAGACGCAGAGATGCAGAGACTCTGAGAATCTGAGACGCAGAGACGCAGAGACTCTGAGACGCAGAGACGCAGAGACTCTGAGATGCAGAGACGCAGAGACGCAGAGACTCTGAGACGCAGAGACGCAGAGACTCTGAGACGCAGAGACTCTGAGACGCAGACACGCAGAGACTCTGAGACGCAGACACGCAGAGACTCTGAGACTCAGACGCAGAGATGCAGAGACTCTGAGAATCTGAGACGCAGAGACGCAGAGACTCTGAGACGCAGACACGCAGAGACTCTGAGACTCAGACGCAGAGATGCAGAGACTCTGAGAATCTGAGACGCAGACACGCAGAGACTCTGAGACGCAGACACGCAGAGACTCTGAGACTCAGACGCAGAGATGCAGAGACTCTGAGAATCTGAGACGCAGAGACTCTGAGATGCAGAGACGCAGAGACGCAGAGACTCTGAGACGCAGAGACGCAGAGACTCTGAGAATCTGAGACGCAGAGACGCAGAGACTCTGAGACGCAGAGACACAGAGACTCTGAGGCGCAGAGGCGCAGAGACGCAGAGACTCTGAGACGCAGAGACTCTGATACGCAGAGACTCTGAGACGCAGAGACACAGAGACTCTGATACGCAGAGACGCTGAGACGCAGAGACTCTGAGACTCTGAGAATCTGAGACGCTGAGACGCAGAGGCGCTGAGACTCTGAGACGCAGAGACTCTGAGACGCTGAGACGCAGAGACGCAGAGATGCAGAGACTCTGAGACGCAGAGAAACAGAGACTCTGAGACGCAGAGACGCAGAGACTCTGAGACGCAGAGACGCAGAGACGCTGAGACGCAGAGACGCTGAGACGCAGAGACGCTGAGATGCAGAGACTCTGAGACGCAGAGACGCAGAGACTCTGATACGCAGAGACGCTGAGACGCAGAGACCCTGAGACGCAGACACGCAGAGACTCTGAGACACAGAGACTCTGAGACGCAGAGACACTGAGACGCAGAGACGCAGAGACTCTGAGACGCAGAGACGCTGAGACTCAGAGACGCAGAGACTCTAATACGCAGAGACGCAGAGATGCAGAGACTCTGAGAATCTGAGACGCTGAGACGCAGAGGCGCTGAGACTCTGAGACGCAGAGACTCTGAGACGCAGAGACTCTGAGACGCTGAGACGCAGAGACGCAGAGATGCAGAGACTCTGAGACGCACAGACGCAGAGACTCTGAGACGCAGAGACGCAGAGACTCTGAGACGCAGAGACGCAGAGACGCTGAGACGCAGAGACGCTGAGACGCAGAGACGCAGAGACTCTGAGATGCAGAGACTCTGAGACGCAGAGACGCAGAGACTCTGAGACGCAGAGACTCTGAGACGCAGAGACGCAGAGATGCAGACACTCTTAGAATCTGAGACGCAGAGGCGCTGTGACTCTGAGACGCAGAGACGCAGAGACTCTGAGACGCAGAGACTCTGAGACGCAGAGACGCAGAGACGCAGAGACTCTGAGACACAGAGACGCAGAAACTCTGAGACGCAGAGTCTCTGAGACGCAGAGACACAGAGACTCTGAGACGCAGAGACTCTGAGACTCTGTGACTCTGAGACGCAGAGTCTCTGAGACGCAGAGACACAGAGACTCTGATACGCAGAGACGCAGAGACTCTGAGACTCTGTGACTCTGAGGCGCAGAGACTCTGAGACTCTGAAATGCAGAGACGCAGAGACTCTGAGATGCAGAGACGCAGAGACTCTGAGACGCAGACACGCAGAGACTCTGAGACGCAGACACGCAGAGACTCTGAGACGCAGAGTCTCTGAGACGCAGAGACACAGAGACTCTGAGACGCAGAGACTCTGAGACTCTGTGACTCTGAGACGCAGAGTCTCTGAGACGCAGAGACACAGAGACTCTGATACGCAGAGACGCAGAGACTCTGAGACTCTGTGACTCTGAGACGCAGAGACTCTGAGACTCTGAGACTCTGAGACGCAGAGACGCAGAGACTCTGAGACGCAGAGATGCAGAGACGCAGAGACTCTGAGAATCTGAGACGCTGAGACGCAGAGACGCAGAGACTCTGAGACGCAGAGACTCTGAGACGCAGAGACTCTGAGACGCAGAGACTCTGAGACGCAGAGACGCAGAGACTCTGAGACTCTGAGATGCAGAGACGCAGAGACTGTGAGACGCTGAGACGCAGAGACGCAGAGTATCTGAGACGCAGAGACTCACAGACGCAGAGACTCTGAGACTCTGAGACGCAGAGGCGCTGAGACTCTGAGGCGCAGAGACTCTGAGACGCAGACACGCAGAGACTCTGAGATGCAGAGACGCAGAGATGCAGAGACGCAGAGACTCTGAGACGCAGAGACGCAGAGACGCAGAGATGCAGAGACACAGAGATGCAGAGACGCAGAGACGCAGAGACTCTGAGACGCAGAGACTCTGAGATGCAGAGACGCAGAGACGCAGAGATGCAGAGACGCAGAGATGCAGAGACGCAGAGACGCAGAGACTCTGAGACGCAGAGACTCTGAGATGCAGAGACGCAGAGACGCAGTGACTCTGAGACGCAGAGACGCAGAGACTCTGAGACGCAGAGACTCTGAGACGCAGAGACGCAGAGATGCAGACACTCTGAGAATCTGAGACGCAGAGGCGCTGAGACTCTGAGACTCTGAGACTCTGAGACTCTCTGACTCTGAGACGCAGAGACTCTGAGACTCTGAGACGCAGAGACGCAGAGACTCTGAGACGCAGAGACGCAGAGACGCTGAGAATCTGAGACGCAGAGACGCAGAGACGCAGAGACTCTGAGACGCAGAGACGCAGAGACTCTGATACGCAGAGACGCTGAGACGCAGAGACTCTGAGACGCTGAGACGCAGAGACTCTGAGACGCTGAGACTCTGAGAATCTGAGACGCTGAGACGCAGAGACGCAGAGATGCAGAGACGCAGAGATGCAGAGACTCTGAGACGCAGAGACACAGAGACTCTGAGACGCAGAGACGCAGATACTCTGAGACGCAGAGACTCTGAGAATCTGAGACGCTGAGACGCAGAGGCGCTGAGACTCTGAGACGCAGAGACTCTGAGACGCAGAGACTCTGAGACGCAGAGACGCAGAGACTCTGAGACGCAGAGACGCAGAGACTCAGGGACGCAGAGACTCTAATACGCAGAGACGCAGAGATGCAGAGACTCTGAGAATCTGAGACGCTGAGACGCAGAGACTCTGAGACGCAGAGACGCAGAGACTCTGATACGCAGAGACTCTGATACGCAGAGACGCTGAGACGCAGAGACTCTGAGACGCTGAGACGCAGAGACTCTGAGACGCTGAGACTCTGAGAATCTGAGACGCTGAGACGCAGAGACGCAGAGATGCAGAGACGCAGAGATGCAGAGACACAGAGACTCTGAGACGCAGAGACGCAGATACTCTGAGACGCAGAGACTCTGAGAATCTGAGACGCTGAGACGCAGAGGCGCTGAGACTCTGAGACGCAGAGACTCTGAGACGCAGAGACTCTGAGACGCAGAGACGCAGAGACTCTGAGACGCAGAGACGCAGAGACTCAGGGACGCAGAGACTCTAATACGCAGAGACGCAGAGATGCAGAGACTCTGAGAATCTGAGACGCTGAGACGCAGAGGCGCTGAGACTCTGAGACGCAGAGACTCTGAGACGCACAGACTCTGAGACACAGAGACGCAGAGACTCTGAGACGCAGAGACGCAGAGACTCTGAGATGCAGAGACGCAGAGACTCTGATACGCAGAGACGCAGAGATGCAGACACTCTGAGAATCTGAGACGCAGAGGCGCTGAGACTCTGAGACGCAGAGACGCAGAGACTCTGAGACGCAGAGACTCTGAGACGCAGAGACGCAGAGACTCTGAGACGCAGAGACTCTGAGACGCAGAGACGCAGAGACTCTGAGACGCAGAGACGCAGAGACTCTGAGATGCAGAGACGCAGAGACTCTGAGACGCAGAGACGCAGAAACTCTGAGACGCAGAGTCTCTGAGACGCAGAGACACAGAGACTCAGACGCAGAGACTCTGAGACTCTGTGACTCTGAGACGCAGAGTCTCTGAGACGCAGAGACACAGAGACTCTGATACGCAGAGACGCAGAGACTCAGAGACTCTGTGACTCTGAGACGCAGAGACTCTGAGACTTTGAGACGCAGAGACTCTGAGACGCAGAGACGCTGAGACGCAGAGACTCTGAGACGCAGAGACTCTGAGACGCAGAGACGCAGAAACTCTGAGACGCAGAGTCTCTGAGACGCAGAGACACAGAGACTCTGAGACGCAGAGACTCTGAGACTCTGTGACTCTGAGACGCAGAGTCTCTGAGACGCAGAGACACAGAGACTCTGATACGCAGAGACGCAGAGACTCTGAGACTCTGTGACTCTGAGACGCAGAGACTCTGAGACTCTGAGACGCAGAGACGCAGAGACTCTGAGACGCAGAGATGCAGAGACGCAGAGACTCTGAGAATCTGAGACGCTGAGACGCAGAGACGCAGAGACTCTGAGACGCAGAGACGCTGAGACGCAGAGACTCTGAGACGCAGAGACTCTGAGACGCAGAGACTCTGAGACGCAGAGACTCTGAGACGCAGAGACTCTGAGACGCAGAGACGCAGAGACTCTGAGACTCTGAGATGCAGAGACGCAGAGACTGTGAGACGCTGAGACGCAGAGACGCAGAGAATCTGAGACGCAGAGACTCACAGACGCAGAGACTCTGAGACTCTGAGACGCAGAGGCGCTGAGACTCTGAGACGCAGAGACTCTGAGACGCAGACACGCAGAGACTCTGAGATGCAGAGACGCAGAGATGCAGAGATGCAGAGACGCAGAGACGCAGAGACTCTGAGACGCAGAGACGCAGAGACGCAGAGATGCAGAGACACAGAGATGCAGAGACGCAGAGACGCAGAGACTCTGAGACGCAGAGACTCTGAGACGCAGAGACGCAGAGACTCTGAGACGCAGAGACTCTGAGATGCAGAGACGCAGAGACTCTGAGACGCAGAGACGCAGAAACTCTGAGACGCAGAGTCTCTGAGACGCAGAGACACAGAGACTCAGACGCAGAGACTCTGAGACTCTGTGACTCTGAGACGCAGAGTGTCTGAGACGCAGAGACACAGAGACTCTGAGACGCAGAGACGCAGAGACTCTGAGACGCAGAGGCGCTGAGACTCTGAGACGCAGAGACGCAGAAACTCTGAGACGCAGAGACTCTGAGACGCAGAGACGCAGAGACGCAGAGACGCAGAGACTCTGAGACGCAGAGACGCAGAGACTCTGAGATGCAGAGACGCAGAGACTCTGAGACGCAGAGACGCAGAAACTCTGAGACGCAGAGTCTCTGAGACGCAGAGACACAGAGACTCAGACGCAGAGACTCTGAGACTCTGTGACTCTGAGACGCAGAGTCTCTGAGACGCAGAGACACAGAGACTCTGATACGCAGAGACGCAGAGACTCAGAGACTCTGTGACTCTGAGACGCAGAGACTCTGAGACTTTGAGACGCAGAGACTCTGAGACGCAGAGACGCTGAGACGCAGAGACTCTGAGACGCAGAGACTCTGAGACGCAGAGACGCAGAAACTCTGAGACTCTGTGACTCTGAGACGCAGAGACTCTGAGACTCTGAGACGCAGAGACGCAGAGACTCTGAGACGCAGAGATGCAGAGACGCAGAGACTCTGAGAATCTGAGACGCTGAGACGCAGAGACGCAGAGACTCTGAGACGCAGAGACGCTGAGACGCAGAGACTCTGAGACGCAGAGACTCTGAGACGCAGAGACTCTGAGACGCAGAGACTCCGAGACGCAGAGACGCAGAGACTCTGAGACTCTGAGATGCAGAGGCGCAGAGACTGTGAGACGCTGAGACGCAGAGACGCAGAGAATCTGAGACGCAGAGACTCACAGACGCAGAGACTCTGAGACTCTGAGACGCAGAGGCGCTGAGACTCTGAGACGCAGAGACTCTGAGACGCAGACACGCAGAGACTCTGAGATGCAGAGACGCAGAGATGCAGAGACGCAGAGACGCAGAGACTCTGAGACGCAGAGACGCAGAGATGCAGAGACACAGAGATGCAGAGACGCAGAGACGCAGAGACTCTGAGACGCAGAGACTCTGAGATGCAGAGACGCAGAGACGCAGAGATGCAGAGACGCAGAGATGCAGAGACGCAGAGACGCAGAGACTCTGAGACGCAGAGACTCTGAGATGCAGAGACGCAGAGACGCAGAGACTCTGAGACGCAGAGACGCAGAGACTCTGAGACGCAGAGACTCTGAGACGCAGAGACGCAGAGATGCAGACACTCTGAGAATCTGAGACGCAGAGGCGCTGAGACTCTGAGACTCTGAGACTCTGAGACTCTGAGACTCTGAGACTCTGTGACTCTGAGACGCAGAGACACAGAGACTCTGAGACTCTGTGACTCTGAGACGCAGAGACTCTGAGACTCTGAGACGCAGAGACGCAGAGACTCTGAGACGCAGAGATGCAGAGACGCAGAGACTCTGAGAATCTGAGACGCTGAGACGCAGAGACGCAGAGACTCTGAGACGCAGAGACGCTGAGACGCAGAGACTCTGAGACGCCGAGACTCTGAGACGCAGAGACTCTGAGACGCAGAGACGCAGAGACTCTGAGACTCTGAGATGCAGAGACGCAGAGACTGTGAGACGCTGAGACGCAGAGACGCAGAGTATCTGAGACGCAGAGACTCACAGACGCAGAGACTCTGAGACTCTGAGACGCAGAGGCGCTGAGACTCTGAGGCGCAGAGACTCTGAGACGCAGACACGCAGAGACTCTGAGATGCAGAGACGCAGAGATGCAGAGACGCAGAGACTCTGAGACGCAGAGACGCAGAGACGCAGAGATGCAGAGACACAGAGATGCAGAGACACAGAGACGCAGAGACTCTGAGACGCAGAGACGCAGAGATGCAGAGACACAGAGATGCAGAGACGCAGAGACGCAGAGACTCTGAGACGCAGAGACTCTGAGACGCAGAGACGCAGAGACGCAGAGATGCAGAGACACAGAGACGCAGAGACGCAGAGACGCAGAGACTCTGAGACGCAGAGACTCTGAGATGCAGAGACGCAGAGACGCAGAGATGCAGAGACGCAGAGACGCAGAGATGCAGAGACGCAGAGACGCAGAGACTCTGAGACGCAGAGACTCTGAGATGCAGAGACGCAGAGACGCAGTGACTCTGAGACGCAGAGACGCAGAGACTCTGAGACGCAGAGACTCTGAGACGCAGAGACGCAGAGATGCAGACACTCTGAGAATCTGAGACGCAGAGGCGCTGAGACTCTGAGACTCTGAGACTCTGAGACTCTGAGACTCTGTGACTCTGAGACGCAGAGACTCTGAGACTCTGAGACGCAGAGACGCAGAGACTCTGAGACGCAGAGACGCAGAGACGCTGAGAATCTGAGACGCAGAGACGCAGAGACGCAGAGACTCTGAGACGCAGAGACGCAGAGACTCTGATACGCAGAGACGCTGAGACGCAGAGACTCTGAGACGCTGAGACGCAGAGACTCTGAGACGCTGAGACTCTGAGAATCTGAGACGCTGAGACGCAGAGACGCAGAGATGCAGAGACGCAGAGATGCAGAGACTCTGAGACGCAGAGACACAGAGACTCTGAGACGCAGAGACGCAGAGATGCAGAGATGCAGAGACGCAGAGATGCAGAGACTCTGAGACGCAGAGACACAGAGACTCTGAGACGCAGAGACGCAGAGACTCAGACGCAGAGACGCAGAGACGCAGAGACGCTGAGACGCAGAGACGCTGAGACGCAGAGACACAGAGACTCTGAGATGCAGAGACTCTGAGACGCAGAGACGCAGAGACTCTGAGATGCAGAGACTCTGAGACGCAGAGACGCAGAGACGCTGAGACGCAGAGACTCTGAGACGCAGAGACGCAGATACTCTGAGACGCAGAGACTCTGAGAATCTGAGACGCTGAGACGCAGAGGCGCTGAGACTCTGAGACGCAGAGACTCTGAGACGCAGAGACTCTGAGACGCAGAGACGCAGAGACTCTGAGACGCAGAGACGCAGAGACTCAGGGATGCAGAGACTCTAATACGCAGAGACGCAGAGATGCAGAGACTCTGAGAATCTGAGACGCAGAGGCGCTGAGACCCTGAGACGCAGAGACGCAGAGACTCTGAGACGCAGAGACTCTGAGACGCAGAGACGCAGAGACGCAGAGACTCTGAGACGCAGAGACTCTGAGACGCAGAGACTCTGAGACGCAGAGACGCAGAGACTCTGAGACGCAGAGACGCAGAGACTCAGGGACGCAGAGACTCTGATACGCAGAGACGCAGAGATGCAGACACTCTGAGAATCTGAGACGCAGAGGCGCTGAGACTCTGAGACGCAGAGACGCAGAGACTCTGAGACGCAGAGACTCTGAGACGCAGAGACGCAGAGACGCAGAGACTCTGAGACGCAGAGACTCTGAGACGCAGAGACGCAGAGACTCTGAGACGCAGAGACGCAGAGACTCTGAGATGCAGAGACGCAGAGACTCTGAGACGCAGAGACGCAGAAACTCTGAGACGCAGAGTCTCTGAGACGCAGAGACACAGAGACTCAGACGCAGAGACTCTGAGACTCTGTGACTCTGAGACGCAGAGTCTCTCAGACGCAGAGACACAGAGACTCTGAGACGCAGAGACGCAGAGACTCTGAGACGCAGAGACGCAGAGACTCAGGGATGCAGAGACTCTAATACGCAGAGACGCAGAGATGCAGAGACTCTGAGAATCTGAGACGCAGAGGCGCTGAGACCCTGAGACGCAGAGACGCAGAGACTCTGAGACGCAGAGACTCTGAGACGCAGAGACGCAGAGACGCAGAGACTCTGAGACGCAGAGACTCTGAGACGCAGAGACTCTGAGACGCAGAGACGCAGAGACTCTGAGACGCAGAGACGCAGAGACTCAGGGACGCAGAGACTCTGATACGCAGAGACGCAGAGATGCAGACACTCTGAGAATCTGAGACGCAGAGGCGCTGAGACTCTGAGACGCAGAGACGCAGAGACTCTGAGACGCAGAGACTCTGAGACGCAGAGACGCAGAGACGCAGAGATGCAGAGACACAGAGACGCAGAGACGCAGAGACGCAGAGACTCTGAGACGCAGAGACTCTGAGATGCAGAGACGCAGAGACGCAGAGATGCAGAGACGCAGAGATGCAGAGACGCAGAGACGCAGAGACTCTGAGACGCAGAGACTCTGAGATGCAGAGACGCAGAGACGCAGTGACTCTGAGACGCAGAGACGCAGAGACTCTGAGACGCAGAGACTCTGAGACGCAGAGACGCAGAGATGCAGACACTCTGAGAATCTGAGACGCAGAGGCGCTGAGACTCTGAGACTCTGAGACTCTGAGACTCTGAGACTCTGTGACTCTGAGACGCAGAGACTCTGAGACTCTGAGACGCAGAGACGCAGAGACTCTGAGACGCAGAGACGCAGAGACGCTGAGAATCTGAGACGCAGAGACGCAGAGACGCAGAGACTCTGAGACGCAGAGACGCAGAGACTCTGATACGCAGAGACGCTGAGACGCAGAGACTCTGAGACGCTGAGACGCAGAGACTCTGAGACGCTGAGACTCTGAGAATCTGAGACGCTGAGACGCAGAGACGCAGAGATGCAGAGACGCAGAGATGCAGAGACTCTGAGACGCAGAGACACAGAGACTCTGAGACGCAGAGACGCAGAGATGCAGAGATGCAGAGACGCAGAGATGCAGAGACTCTGAGACGCAGAGACACAGAGACTCTGAGACGCAGAGACGCAGAGACTCAGACGCAGAGACGCAGAGACGCAGAGACGCTGAGACGCAGAGACGCTGAGACGCAGAGACACAGAGACTCTGAGATGCAGAGACTCTGAGACGCAGAGACGCAGAGACTCTGAGATGCAGAGACTCTGAGACGCAGAGACGCAGAGACGCTGAGACGCAGAGACTCTGAGACGCAGAGACGCAGATACTCTGAGACGCAGAGACTCTGAGAATCTGAGACGCTGAGACGCAGAGGCGCTGAGACTCTGAGACGCAGAGACTCTGAGACGCAGAGACTCTGAGACGCAGAGACGCAGAGACTCTGAGACGCAGAGACGCAGAGACTCAGGGATGCAGAGACTCTAATACGCAGAGACGCAGAGATGCAGAGACTCTGAGAATCTGAGACGCAGAGGCGCTGAGACCCTGAGACGCAGAGACGCAGAGACTCTGAGACGCAGAGACTCTGAGACGCAGAGACGCAGAGACGCAGAGACTCTGAGACGCAGAGACTCTGAGACGCAGAGACTCTGAGACGCAGAGACGCAGAGACTCTGAGACGCAGAGACGCAGAGACTCAGGGACGCAGAGACTCTGATACGCAGAGACGCAGAGATGCAGACACTCTGAGAATCTGAGACGCAGAGGCGCTGAGACTCTGAGACGCAGAGACGCAGAGACTCTGAGACGCAGAGACTCTGAGACGCAGAGACGCAGAGACGCAGAGACTCTGAGACGCAGAGACTCTGAGACGCAGAGACGCAGAGACTCTGAGACGCAGAGACGCAGAGACTCTGAGATGCAGAGACGCAGAGACTCTGAGACGCAGAGACGCAGAAACTCTGAGACGCAGAGTCTCTGAGACGCAGAGACACAGAGACTCAGACGCAGAGACTCTGAGACTCTGTGACTCTGAGACGCAGAGTCTCTGAGACGCAGAGACACAGAGACTCTGATACGCAGAGGCGCAGAGACTCAGAGACCCTGTGACTCTGAGACGCAGAGACTCTGAGACTTTGAGACGCAGAGACTCTGAGACGCAGAGACGCTGAGACGCAGAGACTCTGAGACGCAGAGACTCTGAGACGCAGAGACGCAGAAACTCTGAGACGCAGAGTCTCTGAGACGCAGAGACACAGAGACTCTGAGACGCAGAGACTCTGAGACTCTGTGACTCTGAGACGCAGAGTCTCTGAGACGCAGAGACACAGAGACTCTGAAACGCAGAGACGCAGAGACTCTGAGACTCTGTGACTCTGAGACGCAGAGACTCTGAGACTCTGAGACGCAGAGACGCAGAGACTCTGAGACGCAGAGATGCAGAGACGCAGAGACTCTGAGAATCTGAGACGCTGAGACGCAGAGACGCAGAGACTCTGAGACGCAGAGACGCTGAGACGCAGAGACTCTGAGACGCAGAGACTCTGAGACGCAGAGACTCTGAGACGCAGAGACTCTGAGACGCAGAGACGCAGAGACTCTGAGACTCTGAGATGCAGAGACGCAGAGACTGTGAGACGCTGAGACGCAGAGACGCAGAGTATCTGAGACGCAGAGACTCACAGACGCAGAGACTCTGAGACTCTGAGACGCAGAGGCGCTGAGACTCTGAGGCGCAGAGACTCTGAGACGCAGACACGCAGAGACTCTGAGATGCAGAGACGCAGAGATGCAGAGACGCAGAGACTCTGAGACGCAGAGACGCAGAGACGCAGAGATGCAGAGACACAGAGATGCAGAGACGCAGAGACGCAGAGACTCTGAGACGCAGAGACTCTGAGATGCAGAGACGCAGAGGCGCAGAGATGCAGAGACGCAGAGATGCAGAGACGCAGAGACGCAGAGACTCTGAGACGCAGAGACTCTGAGATGCAGAGACGCAGAGACGCAGTGACTCTGAGACGCAGAGACGCAGAGACTCTGAGACGCAGAGACTCTGAGACGCAGAGACGCAGAGATGCAGACACTCTGAGAATCTGAGACGCAGAGGCGCTGAGACTCTGAGACTCTGAGACTCTGAGACTCTGAGACTCTGAGACTCTGTGACTCTGAGACGCAGAGACTCTGAGACTCTGAGACGCAGAGACGCAGAGACTCTGAGACGCAGAGACGCAGAGACGCTGAGAATCTGAGACGCAGAGACGCAGAGACGCAGAGACTCTGAGACGCAGAGACGCAGAGACTCTGATACGCAGAGACGCTGAGACGCAGAGACTCTGAGACGCTGAGACGCAGAGACTCTGAGACGCTGAGACTCTGAGAATCTGAGACGCTGAGACGCAGAGACGCAGAGATGCAGAGACGCAGAGACGCAGAGACTCTGAGACGCAGAGACACAGAGACTCTGAGACGCAGAGACGCAGAGATGCAGAGATGCAGAGACGCAGAGATGCAGAGACTCTGAGACGCAGAGACACAGAGACTCTGAGACGCAGAGACGCAGAGACTCAGACGCAGAGACGCAGAGACGCTGAGACGCAGAGACGCTGAGACGCAGAGACACAGAGACTCTGAGATGCAGAGACTCTGAGACGCAGAGACGCAGAGACTCTGAGATGCAGAGACTCTGAGACGCAGAGACGCAGAGACGCTGAGACGCAGAGACTCTGAGACGCAGAGACGCAGATACTCTGAGACGCAGAGACTCTGAGAATCTGAGACGCTGAGACGTAGAGGCGCTGAGACTCTGAGACGCAGAGACTCTGAGACGCAGAGACTCTGAGACGCAGAGACGCAGAGACTCTGAGACGCAGAGACGCAGAGACTCAGGGACGCAGAGACTCTAATACGCAGAGACGCAGAGATGCAGAGACTCTGAGAATCTGAGACGCTGAGACGCAGAGGCGCTGAGACTCTGAGACGCAGAGACTCTGAGACGCACAGACTCTGAGACACAGAGACGCAGAGACTCTGAGACGCAGAGACGCAGAGACTCTGAGATGCAGAGACGCAGAGACTCTGATACGCAGAGACGCAGAGATACAGACACTCTGAGAATCTGAGACGCAGAGGCGCTGAGACTCTGAGACGCAGAGACGCAGAGACTCTGAGACGCAGAGACTCTGAGACGCAGAGACGCAGAGACTCTGAGACGCAGAGACTCTGAGACGCAGAGACTCTGAGACGCAGAGACGCAGAGACTCTGAGACGCAGAGACGCAGAGACTCTGAGATGCAGAGACGCAGAGACTCTGAGACGCAGAGACGCAGAAACTCTGAGACGCAGAGTCTCTGAGACGCAGAGACACAGAGACTCAGACGCAGAGACTCTGAGACTCTGAGACGCAGAGTCTCTGAGACGCAGAGACACAGAGACTCTGATACGCAGAGACGCAGAGACTCAGAGACTCTGTGACTCTGAGACGCAGAGACTCTGAGACTTTGAGACGCAGAGACTCTGAGACGCAGAGACGCTGAGACGCAGAGACTCTGAGACGCAGAGACTCTGAGACGCAGAGACGCAGAAACTCTGAGACGCAGAGTCTCTGAGACGCAGAGACACAGAGACTCTGAGACGCAGAGACTCTGAGACTCTGTGACTCTGAGACGCAGAGTCTCTGAGACGCAGAGACACAGAGACTCTGATACGCAGAGACGCAGAGACTCTGAGACGCAGAGATGCAGAGACGCAGAGACTCTGAGAATCTGAGACGCTGAGACGCAGAGACGCAGAGACTCTGAGACGCAGAGACGCTGAGACGCAGAGACGCAGAGATGCAGAGATGCAGAGACGCAGAGATGCAGAGACTCTGAGACGCAGAGACGCAGAGATGCAGAGATGCAGAGACGCAGAGATGCAGAGACTCTGAGACGCAGAGACACAGAGACTCTGAGACGCAGAGACGCAGAGACTCAGACGCAGAGACGCAGAGACGCAGAGACGCTGAGACGCAGAGACGCTGAGACGCAGAGACACAGAGACTCTGAGATGCAGAGACTCTGAGACGCAGAGACGCAGAGACTCTGAGATGCAGAGACTCTGAGACGCAGAGACGCAGAGACGCTGAGACGCAGAGACTCTGAGACGCAGAGACGCAGATACTCTGAGACGCAGAGACTCTGAGAATCTGAGACGCTGAGACGCAGAGGCGCTGAGACTCTGAGACGCAGAGACTCTGAGACGCAGAGACTCTGAGACGCAGAGACGCAGAGACTCTGAGACGCAGAGACGCAGAGACTCAGGGATGCAGAGACTCTAATACGCAGAGACGCAGAGATGCAGAGACTCTGAGAATCTGAGACGCAGAGGCGCTGAGACCCTGAGACGCAGAGACGCAGAGACTCTGAGACGCAGAGACTCTGAGACGCAGAGACGCAGAGACGCAGAGACTCTGAGACGCAGAGACTCTGAGACGCAGAGACTCTGAGACGCAGAGACGCAGAGACTCTGAGACGCAGAGACGCAGAGACTCAGGGACGCAGAGACTCTGATACGCAGAGACGCAGAGATGCAGACACTCTGAGAATCTGAGACGCAGAGGCGCTGAGACTCTGAGACGCAGAGACGCAGAGACTCTGAGACGCAGAGACTCTGAGACGCAGAGACGCAGAGACGCAGAGACTCTGAGACGCAGAGACTCTGAGACGCAGAGACGCAGAGACTCTGAGACGCAGAGACGCAGAGACTCTGAGATGCAGAGACGCAGAGACTCTGAGACGCAGAGACGCAGAAACTCTGAGACGCAGAGTCTCTGAGACGCAGAGACACAGAGACTCAGACGCAGAGACTCTGAGACTCTGTGACTCTGAGACGCAGAGTCTCTGAGACGCAGAGACACAGAGACTCTGAGACGCAGAGACGCAGAGACTCTGAGACGCAGAGACGCAGAGACTCAGGGATGCAGAGACTCTAATACGCAGAGACGCAGAGATGCAGAGACTCTGAGAATCTGAGACGCAGAGGCGCTGAGACCCTGAGACGCAGAGACGCAGAGACTCTGAGACGCAGAGACTCTGAGACGCAGAGACGCAGAGACGCAGAGACTCTGAGACGCAGAGACTCTGAGACGCAGAGACTCTGAGACGCAGAGACGCAGAGACTCTGAGACGCAGAGACGCAGAGACTCAGGGACGCAGAGACTCTGATACGCAGAGACGCAGAGATGCAGACACTCTGAGAATCTGAGACGCAGAGGCGCTGAGACTCTGAGACGCAGAGACGCAGAGACTCTGAGACGCAGAGACTCTGAGACGCAGAGACGCAGAGACGCAGAGATGCAGAGACACAGAGACGCAGAGACGCAGAGACGCAGAGACTCTGAGACGCAGAGACTCTGAGATGCAGAGACGCAGAGACGCAGAGATGCAGAGACGCAGAGATGCAGAGACGCAGAGACGCAGAGACTCTGAGACGCAGAGACTCTGAGATGCAGAGACGCAGAGACGCAGTGACTCTGAGACGCAGAGACGCAGAGACTCTGAGACGCAGAGACTCTGAGACGCAGAGACGCAGAGATGCAGACACTCTGAGAATCTGAGACGCAGAGGCGCTGAGACTCTGAGACTCTGAGACTCTGAGACTCTGAGACTCTGTGACTCTGAGACGCAGAGACTCTGAGACTCTGAGACGCAGAGACGCAGAGACTCTGAGACGCAGAGACGCAGAGACGCTGAGAATCTGAGACGCAGAGACGCAGAGACGCAGAGACTCTGAGACGCAGAGACGCAGAGACTCTGATACGCAGAGACGCTGAGACGCAGAGACTCTGAGACGCTGAGACGCAGAGACTCTGAGACGCTGAGACTCTGAGAATCTGAGACGCTGAGACGCAGAGACGCAGAGATGCAGAGACGCAGAGATGCAGAGACTCTGAGACGCAGAGACACAGAGACTCTGAGACGCAGAGACGCAGAGATGCAGAGATGCAGAGACGCAGAGATGCAGAGACTCTGAGACGCAGAGACACAGAGACTCTGAGACGCAGAGACGCAGAGACTCAGACGCAGAGACGCAGAGACGCAGAGACGCTGAGACGCAGAGACGCTGAGACGCAGAGACACAGAGACTCTGAGATGCAGAGACTCTGAGACGCAGAGACGCAGAGACTCTGAGATGCAGAGACTCTGAGACGCAGAGACGCAGAGACGCTGAGACGCAGAGACTCTGAGACGCAGAGACGCAGATACTCTGAGACGCAGAGACTCTGAGAATCTGAGACGCTGAGACGCAGAGGCGCTGAGACTCTGAGACGCAGAGACTCTGAGACGCAGAGACTCTGAGACGCAGAGACGCAGAGACTCTGAGACGCAGAGACGCAGAGACTCAGGGATGCAGAGACTCTAATACGCAGAGACGCAGAGATGCAGAGACTCTGAGAATCTGAGACGCAGAGGCGCTGAGACCCTGAGACGCAGAGACGCAGAGACTCTGAGACGCAGAGACTCTGAGACGCAGAGACGCAGAGACGCAGAGACTCTGAGACGCAGAGACTCTGAGACGCAGAGACTCTGAGACGCAGAGACGCAGAGACTCTGAGACGCAGAGACGCAGAGACTCAGGGACGCAGAGACTCTGATACGCAGAGACGCAGAGATGCAGACACTCTGAGAATCTGAGACGCAGAGGCGCTGAGACTCTGAGACGCAGAGACGCAGAGACTCTGAGACGCAGAGACTCTGAGACGCAGAGACGCAGAGACGCAGAGACTCTGAGACGCAGAGACTCTGAGACGCAGAGACGCAGAGACTCTGAGACGCAGAGACGCAGAGACTCTGAGATGCAGAGACGCAGAGACTCTGAGACGCAGAGACGCAGAAACTCTGAGACGCAGAGTCTCTGAGACGCAGAGACACAGAGACTCAGACGCAGAGACTCTGAGACTCTGTGACTCTGAGACGCAGAGTCTCTGAGACGCAGAGACACAGAGACTCTGATACGCAGAGGCGCAGAGACTCAGAGACCCTGTGACTCTGAGACGCAGAGACTCTGAGACTTTGAGACGCAGAGACTCTGAGACGCAGAGACGCTGAGACGCAGAGACTCTGAGACGCAGAGACTCTGAGACGCAGAGACGCAGAAACTCTGAGACGCAGAGTCTCTGAGACGCAGAGACACAGAGACTCTGAGACGCAGAGACTCTGAGACTCTGTGACTCTGAGACGCAGAGTCTCTGAGACGCAGAGACACAGAGACTCTGATACGCAGAGACGCAGAGACTCTGAGACTCTGTGACTCTGAGACGCAGAGACTCTGAGACTCTGAGACGCAGAGACGCAGAGACTCTGAGACGCAGAGATGCAGAGACGCAGAGACTCTGAGAATCTGAGACGCTGAGACGCAGAGACGCAGAGACTCTGAGACGCAGAGACGCTGAGACGCAGAGACTCTGAGACGCAGAGACTCTGAGACGCAGAGACTCTGAGACGCAGAGACTCTGAGACGCAGAGACGCAGAGACTCTGAGACTCTGAGATGCAGAGACGCAGAGACTGTGAGACGCTGAGACGCAGAGACGCAGAGTATCTGAGACGCAGAGACTCACAGACGCAGAGACTCTGAGACTCTGAGACGCAGAGGCGCTGAGACTCTGAGGCGCAGAGACTCTGAGACGCAGACACGCAGAGACTCTGAGATGCAGAGACGCAGAGATGCAGAGACGCAGAGACTCTGAGACGCAGAGACGCAGAGACGCAGAGATGCAGAGACACAGAGATGCAGAGACGCAGAGACGCAGAGACTCTGAGACGCAGAGACTCTGAGATGCAGAGACGCAGAGGCGCAGAGATGCAGAGACGCAGAGATGCAGAGACGCAGAGACGCAGAGACTCTGAGACGCAGAGACTCTGAGATGCAGAGACGCAGAGACGCAGTGACTCTGAGACGCAGAGACGCAGAGACTCTGAGACGCAGAGACTCTGAGACTCTGAGACTCTGAGACTCTGTGACTCTGAGACGCAGAGACTCTGAGACTCTGAGACGCAGAGACGCAGAGACTCTGAGACGCAGAGACGCAGAGACGCTGAGAATCTGAGACGCAGAGACGCAGAGACGCAGAGACTCTGAGACGCAGAGACGCAGAGACTCTGATACGCAGAGACGCTGAGACGCAGAGACTCTGAGACGCTGAGACGCAGAGACTCTGAGACGCTGAGACTCTGAGAATCTGAGACGCTGAGACGCAGAGACGCAGAGATGCAGAGACGCAGAGACGCAGAGACTCTGAGACGCAGAGACACAGAGACTCTGAGACGCAGAGACGCAGAGATGCAGAGATGCAGAGACGCAGAGATGCAGAGACTCTGAGACGCAGAGACACAGAGACTCTGAGACGCAGAGACGCAGAGACTCAGACGCAGAGACGCAGAGACGCTGAGACGCAGAGACGCTGAGACGCAGAGACACAGAGACTCTGAGATGCAGAGACTCTGAGACGCAGAGACGCAGAGACTCTGAGATGCAGAGACTCTGAGACGCAGAGACGCAGAGACGCTGAGACGCAGAGACTCTGAGACGCAGAGACGCAGATACTCTGAGACGCAGAGACTCTGAGAATCTGAGACGCTGAGACGTAGAGGCGCTGAGACTCTGAGACGCAGAGACTCTGAGACGCAGAGACTCTGAGACGCAGAGACGCAGAGACTCTGAGACGCAGAGACGCAGAGACTCAGGGACGCAGAGACTCTAATACGCAGAGACGCAGAGATGCAGAGACTCTGAGAATCTGAGACGCTGAGACGCAGAGGCGCTGAGACTCTGAGACGCAGAGACTCTGAGACGCACAGACTCTGAGACACAGAGACGCAGAGACTCTGAGACGCAGAGACGCAGAGACTCTGAGATGCAGAGACGCAGAGACTCTGATACGCAGAGACGCAGAGATGCAGACACTCTGAGAATCTGAGACGCAGAGGCGCTGAGACTCTGAGACGCAGAGACGCAGAGACTCTGAGACGCAGAGACTCTGAGACGCAGAGACGCAGAGACTCTGAGACGCAGAGACTCTGAGACGCAGAGACTCTGAGACGCAGAGACGCAGAGACTCTGAGACGCAGAGACGCAGAGACTCTGAGATGCAGAGACGCAGAGACTCTGAGACGCAGAGACGCAGAAACTCTGAGACGCAGAGTCTCTGAGACGCAGAGACACAGAGACTCAGACGCAGAGACTCTGAGACTCTGTGACTCTGAGACGCAGAGTCTCTGAGACGCAGAGACACAGAGACTCTGATACGCAGAGACGCAGAGACTCAGAGACTCTGTGACTCTGAGACGCAGAGACTCTGAGACTTTGAGACGCAGAGACTCTGAGACGCAGAGACGCTGAGACGCAGAGACTCTGAGACGCAGAGACTCTGAGACGCAGAGACGCAGAAACTCTGAGACGCAGAGTCTCTGAGACGCAGAGACACAGAGACTCTGAGACGCAGAGACTCTGAGACTCTGTGACTCTGAGACGCAGAGTCTCTGAGACGCAGAGACACAGAGACTCTGATACGCAGAGACGCAGAGACTCTGAGACGCAGAGATGCAGAGACGCAGAGACTCTGAGAATCTGAGACGCTGAGACGCAGAGACGCAGAGACTCTGAGACGCAGAGACGCTGAGACGCAGAGACTCTGAGACGCAGAGACTCTGAGACGCAGAGACTCTGAGACGCAGAGACTCTGAGACGCAGAGACTCTGAGACGCAGAGACGCAGAGACTCTGAGACTCTGAGATGCAGAGACGCAGAGACTGTGAGACGCTGAGACGCAGAGACGCAGAGAATCTGAGACGCAGAGACTCACAGACGCAGAGACTCTGAGACTCTGAGACGCAGAGGCGCTGAGACTCTGAGACGCAGAGACTCTGAGACGCAGACACGCAGAGACTCTGAGATGCAGAGACGCAGAGATGCAGAGACGCAGAGACGCAGAGACTCTGAGACGCAGAGACGCAGAGACGCAGAGACGCAGAGACGCAGAGATGCAGAGACGCAGAGATGCAGAGACGCAGAGACGCAGAGACTCTGAGACGCAGAGACTCTGAGATGCAGAGACGCAGAGACGCAGTGACTCTGAGACGCAGAGACGCAGAGACTCTGAGACGCAGAGACTCTGAGACGCAGAGACGCAGAGATGCAGACACTCTGAGAATCTGAGACGCAGAGGCGCTGAGACTCTGAGACTCTGAGACTCTGAGACTCTGAGACTCTGTGACTCTGAGACGCAGAGACTCTGAGACTCTGAGACGCAGAGACGCAGAGACTCTGAGACGCAGAGACGCAGAGACTCTGAGACGCAGACACGCAGAGACTCTGAGACGCAGACACGCAGAGACTCTGAGACTCAGACGCAGAGACGCAGAGATGCAGAGAATCGGAGAGGCAGAGACGCAGAGACTCTGAGACGCAGAGACGCAGAGACTCTGAGACGCAGAGACTCTGAGAATCTGAGACGCAGAGACGCAGAGACGCAGAGACGCTGAGACGCAGAGATGCAGAGACGCTGAGACGCAGAGACTCAGAGACGCAGAGACTCTGATACGCAGAGACGCTGAGACGCAGAGACTCTGAGACGCAGAGACGCAGAGACTCTGAGACGCAGAGACTCTGAGAATCTGAGACGCTGAGATGCAGAGGCGCTGAGACTCTGAGACGCAGAGACTCTGAGACGCTGAGACGCAGACACGCAGAGATGCAGAGATGCAGAGACGCAGAGACGCAGAGATGCAGAGACTCTGAGACGCAGAGACACAGAGACTCTGAGACGCAGAGACGCAGAGACTCTGAGACGCAGAGACGCAGAGACGCAGAGACACTGAGACGCAGACACGCTGAGACGCAGAGACGCAGAGACTCTGAGATGCAGAGACTCTGAGACGCAGAGACGCAGACACTCTGAGACGCTGAGACGCAGAGACGCTGAGACGCAGAGACTCTGAGACGCAGAGACGCAGAGACTCTGAGACGCAGAGACTCTGAGAATCTGAGACGCTGAGACGCAGAGGCGCTGAGACTCTGAGACGCAGAGACTCTGAGACGCAGAGACTCTGAGACGCAGAGACTCTGAGACGCAGAGACGCAGAGACTCAGAGACGCAGAGACTCTAATACGCAGAGACGCAGAGATGCAGAGACGCAGAGATGCAGAGACTCTGAGAATCTGAGACGCTGAGACGCAGAGACTCTGAGACGCAGAGACTCTGAGACTCTGAGACGCAGAGACTCTGAGACGCAGAGACGCAGAGACTCTGAGACGCAGAGACGCAGAGACTCTGAGACGCAGACACGCAGAGACTCTGAGACGCAGACACGCACAGACTCTGAGACTCAGACGCAGAGATGCAGACACTCTGAGAATCTGAGACGCAGAGACGCAGAGACTCTGAGATGCAGAGACGCAGACACGCAGAGACTCTGAGACGCAGACACGCAGAGACTCTGAGACTCAGACGCAGAGATGCAGAGACTCTAAGAATCTGAGACGCAGAGACGCAGAGACTCTGAGATGCAGAGACGCAGAGACGCAGAGACTCTGAGACGCAGAGACGCAGAGACTCTGAGAATCTGAGACGCAGAGACTCTGAGACGCAGAGACACAGAGACTCTGAGGCGCAGAGACTCTGAGACGCAGAGACTCTGATACGCAGAGACTCTGAGACGCAGAGACACAGAGACTCTGATACGCAGAGACGCTGAGACGCAGAGACTCTGAGACGCAGAGACTCTGAGACTCTGAGAATCTGAGACGCTGAGACGCAGAGGCGCTGAGACTCTGAGACGCAGAGACTCTGAGACGCTGAGACGCAGAGATGCAGAGACTCTGAGACGCAGAGAAACAGAGACTCTGAGACGCAGAGACGCAGAGACTCTGAGACGCAGAGACGCAGAGACGCTGAGACGCAGAGACGCTGAGACGCAGAGACGCTGAGATGCAGAGACTCTGAGACGCAGGGACGCAGAGACTCTGATACGCAGAGACGCTGAGACGCAGAGACCCTGAGACGCAGAGACGCAGAGACTCTGAGACACAGAGACTCTGAGACGCAGAGACGCTGAGACGCAGAGACGCAGAGACTCTGAGACGCAGAGACGCTGAGACGCAGAGACGCAGAGACTCTGAGACGCAGAGACGCAGAGACTCAGAGACGCAGAGACTCTAATACGCAGAGACGCAGAGATGCAGAGACTCTGAGATTCTGAGACGCTGAGACGCAGAGGCGCTGAGACGCAGAGACGCAGAGACTCTGAGACGCAGAGACACAGAGACTCTGAGACGCAGAGACGCAGAGACTCTGAGACGCAGAGACTCTGAGACGCAGAGACGCAGAGACTCTGAGACGCAGAGACGCTGAGACGCAGAGACGCTGAGACGCAGAGACGCAGAGACTCTGAGATGCAGAGACTCTGAGACGCAGAGACGCAGAGACTCTGAGACGCAGAGACTCTGAGACGCAGAGACGCAGAGACGCAGAGATGCAGACACTCTTAGAATCTGAGACGCAGAGGCGCTGAGACTCTGAGACGCAGAGACGCAGAGACTCTGAGACGCAGAGACTCTGAGACGCAGAGACTCTGAGACGCAGAGACTCTGAGACGCAGAGACGCAGAGACGCAGAGACTCTGAGACACAGAGACGCAGAAACTCTGAGACGCAGAGTCTCTGAGACGCAGAGACACAGAGACTCTGAGACGCAGAGACTCTGAGACTCTGTGACTCTGAGACGCAGAGTCTCTGAGACGCAGAGACACAGAGACTCTGATACGCAGAGACGCAGAGACTCTGAGACTCTGTGACTCTGAGGCGCAGAGACTCTGAGACTCTGAAATGCAGAGACGCAGAGACTCTGAGACGCAGAGACGCAGAGACTCTGAGACGCAGACACGCAGAGACTCTGAGACGCAGACACGCAAAGACTCTGAGACTCAGACGCAGAGACGCAGAGATGCAGAGACTCTGAGAATCTGAGACGCAGAGACGCAGAGAATCGGAGACGCAGAGACGCAGAGACTCTGAGACGCAGAGACTCTGAGAATCTGAGACGCAGAGACGCAGAGACTCTGAGATGCAGAGACGCAGAGACTCTGAGACGCAGAGACACAGAGACTCTGAGGCGCAGAGACGCAGAGACTCTGAGACGCAGAGACGCAGAGACGCAGAGACGCTGAGACGCAGAGACGCTGAGACGCAGAGACGCTGAGACGCAGAGACGCAGAGACGCTGAGACGCAGAGACGCTGAGACGCAGAGACTCTGAGACGCAGAGACTCTGAGACGCAGAGACTCTGATACGCAGAGACGCTGAGACACAGAGACTCTGAGACGCAGAGACGCAGAGACTCTGAGACGCAGAGACTCTGAGAATCTGAGACGCTGAGACGCAGAGGCGCTGAGACTCTGAGACGCAGAGACTCTGAGACGCTGAGACGCAGAGACGCAGAGATGCAGAGATGCAGAGACGCAGAGACGCAGAGATGCAGAGACTCTGAGACGCAGAGACACAGAGACTCTGAGACGCAGAGACGCAGAGACTCTGACACACAGAGACGCAGAGACGCAGAGACGCTGAGACGCAGAGACTCTGAGATGCAGAGACTCTGAGACGCAGAGACGCAGAGACTCTGAGACGCAGAGACTCTGAGACGCTGAGACGCAGAGGCGCTGAGACTCTGAGACGCAGAGACTCTGAGACGCAGAGACTCTGAGACGCAGAGACGCAGAGACTCTGAGACTCTGAGACGCAGAGACTCAGAGACGCTGAGACGCAGAGACTCTGAGACGCAGAGACGCAGAGACGCTGAGACGCAGAGACGCAGAGACGCTGAGACGCAGAGACTCTGAGACGCAGAGACTCTGAGATGCAGAGACTCTGAGACGCAGAGTCTCTGAGACGCAGAGACACAGAGACTCTGAGACTCTGTGACTCTGAGACGCAGAGTCTCTGAGACGCAGAGACACAGAGACTCTGATACGCAGAGACGCAGAGACTCTGAGACTCTGTGACTCTGAGACGCAGAGACTCTGAGACTCTGAAACGCAGAGACGCAGAGACTCTGAGACGCAGAGACGCAGAGACTCTGAGACGCAGACACGCAGAGACTCTGAGACGCAGACACGCAGAGACTCTGAGACTCAGATGCAGAGACGCAGAGATGCAGAGACTCTGAGAATCTGAGACGCAGAGACGCAGAGAATCGGAGATGCAGAGACGCAGAGACTCTGAGACGCAGAGACTCTGAGAATCTGAGACGCAGAGACGCAGAGACTCTGAGATGCAGAGACGCAGAGACTCTGAGACGCAGAGACACAGAGACTCTGAGGCGCAGAGACGCAGAGACTCTGAGACGCAGAGACGCAGAGACGCTGAGACGCAGAGACGCAGAGACTCTGAGACGCAGAGACTCTGAGACGCAGAGACTCTGATACGCAGAGACGCTGAGACGCAGAGACGCAGAGACTCTGAGACGCAGAGACTCTGAGACGCAGAGACTCTGAGACACAGAGACTCTGATACGCAGAGACGCTAAGACGCAGAGACGCAGAGACGCAGAGACGCAGAGACTCTGAGACACAGAGACTCTGAGAATCTGAGACGCAGAGACGCAGAGACGCAGAGACTCTGAGACGCAGAGACGCAGAGACTCTGAGACGCAGAGACTCTGAGACGCAGACACGCAGAGACTCTGAGACGCAGACACGCAGAGACTCTGAGACTCAGACGCAGAGATGCAGAGACTCTGAGAATCTGAGACGCAGAGACGCAGAGACTCTGAGACGCAGACACGCAGAGACTCTGAGACTCAGACGCAGAGATGCAGAGACTCTGAGAATCTGAGACGCAGACACGCAGAGACTCTGAGACGCAGACACGCAGAGACTCTGAGACTCAGACGCAGAGATGCAGAGACTCTGAGAATCTGAGACGCAGAGACGCAGAGATCCTGAGATGCAGAGACGCAGAGACGCAGAGACTCTGAGACGCAGAGACGCAGAGACTCTGAGAATCTGAGACGCAGAGACGCAGAGACTCTGAGACGCAGAGACACAGAGACTCTGAGGCGCAGAGACTCTGAGACGCAGAGACTCTGATACGCAGAGACTCTGAGACGCAGAGACACAGAGACTCTGATACGCAGAGACGATGAGACGCAGAGACTCTGAGACGCAGAGACTCTGAGACTCTGAGAATCTGAGACGCTGAGACGCAGAGGCGCTGAGACTCTGAGACGCAGAGACTCTGAGACGCTGAGACGCAGAGACGCAGAGACTCTGAGACGCAGAGAAACAGAGACTCTGAGACGCAGAGACGCAGAGACTCTGATACGCAGAGACGCTGAGACGCAGAGACGCTGAGACGCAGAGACGCTGAGATGCAGAGACTCTGAGACGCAGAGACGCAGAGACTCTGATACGCAGAGACGCTGAGACGCAGAGACCCTGAGACGCAGAGACGCAGAGACTCTGAGACACAGAGACTCTGAGACGCAGAGACGCTGAGACGCAGAGACGCAGAGACTCTGAGACGCAGAGACGCAGAGACGCAGAGACTCAGAGACGCAGAGACTCTAATACGCAGAGACGCAGAGATGCAGAGACTCTGAGATTCTGAGACGCTGAGACGCAGAGGCGCTGAGACGCTGAGACGCAGAGACTCTGAGACGCAGAGACTCTGAGACGCTGAGACGCAGAGACGCAGAGATGCAGAGACTCTGAGACGCAGAGACACAGAGACTCTGAGACGCAGAGACGCAGAGACTCTGAGACGCAGAGACTCTGAGACGCAGAGACGCAGAGACGCTGAGACGCAGAGACGCAGAGACGCAGAGACGCAGAGACTCTGAGATGCAGAGACTCTGAGACGCAGAGACGCAGAGACTCTGAGATGCAGAGACTCTGAGACGCAGAGACGCAGAGACGCAGAGACGCAGAGATGCAGACACTCTTAGAATCTGAGACGCAGAGGCGCTGAGACTCTGAGACGCAGAGACGCAGAGACTCTGAGACGCAGAGACTCTGAGACTCTGAGACGCAGAGACGCAGAGACTCTGAGACACAGAGACGCAGAAACTCTGAGACGCAGAGTCTCTGAGACGCAGAGACACAGAGACTCTGAGACGCAGAGACTCTGAGACTCTGTGACTCTGAGACGCAGAGTCTCTGAGACGCAGAGACACAGAGACTCTGATACGCAGAGACGCAGAGACTCTGAGACTCTGTGACTCTGAGGCGCAGAGACTCTGAGACTCTGAAATGCAGAGACGCAGAGACTCTGAGACGCAGAGACGCAGAGACTCTGAGACGCAGACACGCAGAGACTCTGAGACGCAGACACGCAGAGACTCTGAGACTCAGACGCAGAGACGCAGAGATGCAGAGACTCTGAGAATCTGAGACGCAGAGACGCAGAGAATCGGAGACGCAGAGACGCAGAGACTCTGAGACGCAGAGACTCTGAGAATCAGAGACGCAGAGACTCTGAGATGCAGAGACGCAGAGACTCTGAGACGCAGAGACACAGAGACTCTGAGGCGCAGAGACGCAGAGACTCTGAGACGCAGAGACGCAGAGACGCAGAGACGCTGAGACGCAGAGACGCTGAGACGCAGAGACGCAGAGACGCAGAGATGCAGAGACTCTGAGACGCAGAGACACAGAGACTCTGAGACGCAGAGACGCAGAGACTCTGAGACGCAGAGACGCAGAGACGCTGAGACGCAGAGACTCTGAGATGCAGAGACTCTGAGACGCAGAGACGCAGAGACTCTGAGAATCTGAGACGCTGAGACGCAGAGGCGCTGAGACTCTGAGACGCAGAGACTCTGGGACGCAGAGACTCTGAGACGCAGAGACGCAGAGACTCTGAGACTCTGAGACGCAGAGACTCAGAGACGCTGAGACGCAGAGACTCTGAGACGCAGAGACGCAGAGACGCTGAGACGCAGAGACTCTGAGACGCAGAGACTCTGAGATGCAGAGACTCTGAGACGCAGAGTCTCTGAGACGCAGAGACACAGAGACTCTGAGACTCTGTGACTCTGAGACGCAGAGTCTCTGAGACGCAGAGACACAGAGACTCTGATACGCAGAGACGCAGAGACTCTGAGACTCTGTGACTCTGAGACGCAGAGACTCTGAGACTCTGAAACGCAGAGACGCAGAGACTCTGAGACGCAGAGACGCAGAGACGCAGAGACTCTGAGACGCAGAGACTCTGAGACGCAGAGACGCAGAGATACAGACACTCTGAGAATCTGAGACGCAGAGGCGCTGAGACTCTGAGACGCAGAGACGCAGAGACTCTGAGACGCAGAGACTCTGAGACGCAGAGACGCAGAGACTCTGAGACGCAGAGACTCTGAGACGCAGAGACGCAGAGACTCTGAGACGCAGAGACGCAGAGACTCTGAGATGCAGAGACGCAGAGACTCTGAGACGCAGAGACGCAGAAACTCTGAGACGCAGAGTCTCTGAGACGCAGAGACACAGAGACTCAGACGCAGAGACTCTGTGACTCTGAGACGCAGAGTCTCTGAGACGCAGAGACACAGAGACTCTGATACGCAGAGACGCAGAGACTCAGAGACTCTGTGACTCTGAGACGCAGAGACTCTGAGACTTTGAGACGCAGAGACGCAGAGACGCAGAGACGCTGAGACGCAGAGACTCTGAGACGCAGAGACTCTGAGACGCAGAGACGCAGAAACTCTGAGACGCAGAGTCTCTGAGACGCAGAGACACAGAGACTCTGAGACGCAGAGACTCTGAGACTCTGTGACTCTGAGACGCAGAGTCTCTGAGACGCAGAGACACAGAGACTCTGATACGCAGAGACGCAGAGACTCTGAGACTCTGAGACTCTGTGACTCTGAGACGCAGAGACTCTGAGACTCTGAGACGCAGAGACGCAGAGACTCTGAGACGCAGAGATGCAGAGGCGCAGAGACTCTGAGAATCTGAGACGCTGAGACGCAGAGACGCAGAGACTCTGAGACGCAGAGACGCTGAGACGCAGAGACGCAGAGACTCTGAGACGCAGAGACTCTGAGACGCAGAGACTCTGAGACGCAGAGACTCTGAGACGCAGAGACGCAGAGACTCTGAGACTCTGAGATGCAGAGACGCAGAGACTGTGAGACGCTGAGACGCAGAGACGCAGAGAATCTGAGACGCAGAGACTCACAGACGCAGAGACTCTGAGACGCAGAGGCGCTGAGACTCTGAGACGCAGAGACTCTGAGACGCAGACACGCAGAGACTCTGAGATGCAGAGACGCAGAGATGCAGAGACGCAGAGACGCAGAGACTCTGAGACGCAGAGACGCAGAGATGCAGAGACACAGAGATGCAGAGACGCAGAGACGCAGAGACTCTGAGACGCAGAGACTCTGAGATGCAGAGACGCAGAGACGCAGAGATGCAGAGACGCAGAGATGCAGAGACGCAGAGACGCAGAGACTCTGAGACGCAGAGACTCTGAGATGCAGAGACGCAGAGACGCAGAGACTCTGAGACGCAGAGACGCAGAGACTCTGAGACGCAGAGACTCTGAGACGCAGAGACGCAGAGATGCAGACACTCTGAGAATCTGAGACGCAGAGGCGCTGAGACTCTGAGACTCTGAGACTCTGAGACTCTGTGACTCTGAGACGCAGAGACTCTGAGACTCTGAGACGCAGAGACGCAGAGACTCTGAGACTCTGAGACGCAGAGACTCTGAGACGCAGAGACTCTGATACGCAGAGACGCTGAGACACAGAGACTCTGAGACGCAGAGACGCAGAGACTCTGAGACGCAGAGACTCTGAGAATCTGAGACGCTGAGACGCAGAGGCGCTGAGACTCTGAGACGCAGAGACTCTGAGACGCTGAGACGCAGAGACGCAGAGATGCAGAGATGCAGAGACGCAGAGACGCAGAGATGCAGAGACTCTGAGACGCAGAGACACAGAGACTCCGAGACGCAGAGACGCAGAGACTCTGAGACACAGAGACGCAGAGACGCAGAGACGCTGAGACTCTGAGATGCAGAGACTCTGAGACGCAGAGACGCAGAGACTCTGAGACGCAGAGACTCTGAGAATCTGAGACGCTGAGACGCAGAGGCGCTGAGACTCTGAGACGCAGAGACTCTGAGACGCAGAGACTCTGAGACGCAGAGACGCAGAGACTCTGAGACTCTGAGACGCAGAGACTCAGAGACGCTGAGACGCAGAGACTCTGAGAATCTGAGACGCTGAGACGCAGAGGCGCTGAGACTCTGAGACGCAGAGACTCTGAGACGCAGAGACTCTGAGACGCAGAGACGCAGAGACTCTGAGACTCTGAGACGCAGAGACTCAGAGACGCTGAGACGCAGAGACTCTGAGACGCAGAGACGCAGAGACGCTGAGACGCAGAGACTCTGAGACGCAGAGACTCTGAGATGCAGAGACTCTGAGACGCAGAGTCTCTGAGACGCAGAGACACAGAGACTCTGAGACTCTGTGACTCTGAGACGCAGAGTCTCTGAGACGCAGAGACACAGAGACTCTGATACGCAGAGACGCAGAGACTCTGAGACTCTGTGACTCTGAGACGCAGAGACTCTGAGACTCTGAAACGCAGAGACGCAGAGACTCTGAGACGCAGAGACGCAGAGACTCTGAGACGCAGACACGCAGAGACTCTGAGACGCAGACACGCAGAGACTCTGAGACTCAGATGCAGAGACGCAGAGATGCAGAGACTCTGAGAATCTGAGACGCAGAGAATCGGAGACGCAGAGACGCAGAGACTCTGAGACGCAGAGACTCTGAGAATCTGAGACGCAGAGACGCAGAGACTCTGAGACGCAGAGACACAGAGACTCTGAGACGCAGAGACTCTGAGAATCTGAGACGCAGAGACTCTGAGATGCAGAGACGCAGAGACTCTGAGACGCAGAGACACAGAGACTCTGAGGCGCAGAGACGCAGAGACTCTGAGACGCAGAGACGCAGAGACGCTGAGACGCAGAGACGCAGAGACTCTGAGACGCAGAGACTCTGAGACGCAGAGACTCTGAGAATCTGAGACGCAGAGACGCAGAGACGCAGAGACTCTGAGACGCAGAGACGCAGAGACTCTGAGACGCAGAGACTCTGAGACGCAGACACGCAGAGACTCTGAGACGCAGACACGCAGAGACTCTGAGACTCAGACGCAGAGATGCAGAGACTCTGAGAATCTGAGACGCAGAGACGCAGAGACTCTGAGACGCAGACACGCAGAGACTCTGAGACTCAGACGCAGAGATGCAGAGACTCTGAGAATCTGAGACGCAGACACGCAGAGACTCTGAGACGCAGACACGCAGAGACTCTGAGACTCAGACGCAGAGATGCAGAGACTCTGAGAATCTGAGACGCAGAGACTCTGAGATGCAGAGACGCAGAGACTCTGAGACGCAGAGACGCAGAGACTCTGAGAATCTGAGACGCAGAGACGCAGAGACTCTGAGACGCAGAGACACAGAGACTCTGAGGCGCAGAGACGCAGAGACGCAGAGACTCTGATACGCAGAGACTCTGATACGCAGAGACTCTGAGACGCAGAGACACAGAGACTCTGATACGCAGAGACGCTGAGACGCAGAGACTCTGAGACGCAGAGACTCTGAGACTCTGAGAATCTGAGACGCTGAGACGCAGAGGCGCTGAGACTCTGAGACGCAGAGACTCTGAGACGCTGAGACGCAGAGACGCAGAGACTCTGAGACGCAGAGAAACAGAGACTCTGAGACGCAGAGACGCAGAGACTCAGAGACGCTGAGACGCAGAGACGCTGAGACGCAGAGACGCTGAGATGCAGAGACTCTGAGACGCAGAGACGCAGAGACTCTGATACGCAGAGACGCTGAGACCCTGAGACGCAGAGACGCAGAGACTCTGAGACACAGAGACTCTGAGACGCAGAGACGCTGAGACGCAGAGACGCAGAGACTCTGAGACGCAGAGACGCAGAGACTCAGAGACGCAGAGACTCTAATACGCAGAGACGCAGAGATGCAGAGACTCTGAGATTCTGAGTCGCTGAGACGCAGAGGCGCTGAGACTCTGAGACGCAGAGACTCTGAGACGCAGAGACTCTGAGACGCTGAGACGCAGAGACGCAGAGATGCAGAGACTCTGAGACGCAGAGACACAGAGACTCTGAGACGCAGAGACGCAGAGACTCTGAGACGCAGAGACGCAGAGACGCTGAGACGCAGAGACGCTGAGACGCAGAGACGCAGAGACTCTGAGACGCAGAGACACAGAGACTCTGAGGCGCAGAGACGCAGAGACGCAGAGACTCTGATACGCAGAGACTCTGATACGCAGAGACTCTGAGACGCAGAGACACAGAGACTCTGATACGCAGAGACGCTGAGACGCAGAGACTCTGAGACGCAGAGACTCTGAGACTCTGAGAATCTGAGACGCTGAGACGCAGAGGCGCTGAGACTCTGAGACGCAGAGACTCTGAGACGCTGAGACGCAGAGACGCAGAGACTCTGAGACGCAGAGAAACAGAGACTCTGAGACGCAGAGACGCAGAGACTCTGAGACGCAGAGACGCAGAGACGCTGAGACGCAGAGACGCTGAGACGCAGAGACGCTGAGATGCAGAGACTCTGAGACGCAGAGACGCAGAGACTCTGATACGCAGAGACGCAGAGACCCTGAGACGCAGAGATGCAGAGACTCTGAGACACAGAGACTCTGAGACGCAGAGACGCTGAGACGCAGAGACGCAGAGACTCTGAGACGCAGAGACGCAGAGACTCAGAGACGCAGAGACTCTAATACGCAGAGACGCAGAGATGCAGAGACTCTGAGATTCTGAGTCGCTGAGACGCAGAGGCGCTGAGACTCTGAGACGCAGAGACTCTGAGACGCAGAGACTCTGAGACGCTGAGACGCAGAGACGCAGAGATGCAGAGACTCTGAGACGCAGAGACACAGAGACTCTGAGACGCAGAGACGCAGAGACTCTGAGACGCAGAGACGCAGAGACGCTGAGACGCAGAGACGCTGAGACGCAGAGACGCAGAGACTCTGAGATGCAGAGACTCTGTGACGCAGAGACGCAGAGACGCAGAGACGCAGAGACTCTGAGACGCAGAGACGCAGAGACGCAGAGATGCAGACACTCTTAGAATCTGAGACGCAGAGGCGCTGAGACTCTGAGACGCAGAGACGCAGAGACTCTGAGACGCAGAGACTCTGAGACTCTGAGACTCTGAGACGCAGAGACGCAGAGACTCTGAGACACAGAGACGCAGAAACTCTGAGACGCAGAGTCTCTGAGACGCAGAGACACAGAGACTCTGAGACGCAGAGACTCTGAGACTCTGTGACTCTGAGACGCAGAGTCTCTGAGACGCAGAGACACAGAGACTCTGATACGCAGAGATGCAGAGACTCTGAGACTCTGTGACTCTGAGGCGCAGAGACTCTGAGACTCTGAAATGCAGAGACGCAGAGACTCTGAGACGCAGAGACGCAGAGACTCTGAGACGCAGACACGCAGAGACTCTGAGACGCAGACACGCAGAGACTCTGAGACTCAGACGCAGAGACGCAGAGATGCAGAGACTCTGAGAATCTGAGACGCAGAGACGCAGAGAATCGGAGACGCAGAGACGCAGAGACTCTGAGAATCTGAGACGCAGAGACGCAGAGACTCTGAGATGCAGAGACGCAGAGACTCTGAGACGCAGAGACACAGAGACTCTGAGGCGCAGAGACGCAGAGACTCTGAGACGCAGAGACGCAGAGACGCAGAGACGCTGAGACGCAGAGACGCTGAGACGCAGAGACGCAGAGACGCAGAGACTCTGAGACGCAGAGACTCTGAGACGCAGAGACTCTGATACGCAGAGACGCTGAGACACAGAGACTCTGAGACGCAGAGACGCAGAGACTCTGAGACGCAGAGACTCTGAGAATCTGAGACGCTGAGACGCAGAGGCGCTGAGACTCTGAGACGCAGAGACTCTGAGACGCTGAGACGCAGAGACGCAGAGACGCAGAGATGCAGAGACTCTGAGACGCAGAGACACAGAGACTCTGAGACGCAGAGACGCAGAGACTCTGAGACACAGAGACGCAGAGACGCAGAGACGCTGAGACGCAGAGACTCTGAGATGCAGAGACTCTGAGACGCAGAGACGCAGAGACTCTGAGACGCAGAGACTCTGAGAATCTGAGACGCTGAGACGCAGAGGCGCTGAGACTCTGAGACGCAGAGACTCTGAGACGCAGAGACTCTGAGACGCAGAGACGCAGAGACTCTGAGACTCTGAGACTCTGAGACGCAGAGACTCAGAGACGCTGAGACGCAGAGACTCTGAGACGCAGAGACGCAGAGACGCTGAGACGCAGAGACTCTGAGACGCAGAGACTCTGAGATGCAGAGACTCTGAGACGCAGAGTCTCTGAGACGCAGAGACACAGAGACTCTGAGACTCTGTGACTCTGAGACGCAGAGTCTCTGAGACGCAGAGACACAGAGACTCTGATACGCAGAGACGCAGAGACTCTGAGACTCTGAAACGCAGAGACGCAGAGACTCTGAGACGCAGAGACGCAGAGACTCTGAGACGCAGAGACTCTGAGAATCTGAGACGCAGAGACGCAGAGACTCTGAGATGCAGAGACGCAGAGACTCTGAGACGCAGAGACACAGAGACTCTGAGGCGCAGAGACGCAGAGACTCTGAGACGCAGAGACGCAGAGACGCTGAGACGCAGAGACTCTGAGACGCAGAGACTCTGAGACGCAGAGACTCTGATACGCAGAGACGCTGAGACGCAGAGACGCAGAGACTCTGAGACGCAGAGACTCTGAGACGCAGAGACTCTGAGACACAGAGACTCTGATACGCAGAGACGCTGAGACGCAGAGACTCTGAGACGCAGAGACGCAGAGACTCTGAGACGCAGAGACTCTGAGAATCTGAGACGCTGAGACGCAGAGGCGCTGAGACTCTGAGACGCAGAGACTCTGAGACGCTGAGACGCAGAGACGCAGAGATGCAGAGATGCAGAGACGCAGAGACGCAGAGATGCAGAGACTCTGAGACGCAGAGACACAGAGACTCTGAGACGCAGAGACGCAGAGACTCTGAGACACAGAGACGCAGAGACGCTGAGACGCAGAGACTCTGAGATGCACAGACTCTGAGACGCAGAGACGCAGAGACTCTGAGACGCAGAGACTCTGAGAATCTGAGACGCTGAGACGCAGAGGTGCTGAGACTCTGAGACGCAGAGACTCTGAGACGCAGAGACTCTGAGACGCAGAGACGCAGAGACTCTGAGACTCTGAGACGCAGAGACGCAGAGACTCAGAGACGCAGAGACTCTGAGATGCAGAGACTCTGAGACGCAGAGACGCAGAGACTCTGAGACGCAGAGACTCTGAGAATCTGAGACGCTGAGACGCAGAGGCGCTGAGACTCTGAGACGCAGAGACTCTGAGACGCAGAGACTCTGAGAATCTGAGACGCTGAGACGCAGAGGCGCTGAGACTCTGAGACGCAGAGACTCTGAGACGCAGAGACTCTGAGACGTAGAGACGCAGAGACTCTGAGACGCAGAGACTCAGAGACGCAGAGACTCTAATACGCAGAGACGCAGAGATGCAGAGACTCTGAGAATCTGAGACGCTGAGACGCAGAGACGCAGAGACTCTGAGACGCAGAGACTCTGAGACTCTGAGACGCAGAGACTCTGAGATGCAGAGACGCAGAGACGCAGAGACTCTGAGACGCAGAGACTCTGAGACGCAGAGACTCTGAGACGCAGAGACGCAGAGACTCTGAGATGCAGAGACGCAGAGACGCAGAGACTCTGAGACGCAGAGACTCTGAGACGCAGAGACGCAGAGACGCAGAGATGCAGACACTCTGAGAATCTGAGACGCAGAGGCGCTGAGACTCTGAGACGCAGAGACGCAGAGACTCTGAGACTCTGAGACTCTGAGACTCTGAGACGCAGAGACTCTGAGACTCTGAGACGCAGAGACGCAGAGACTCTGAGACGCAGAGACGCAGAGACTCTGAGACGCAGAGACTCTGAGACGCAGAGACTCTGAGACGCAGAGACTCTGAGACGCAGAGACGCAGAGACTCTGAGATGCAGAGACGCAGACACGCAGAGACGCAGAGACTCTGAGACGCAGAGACTCTGAGACGCAGAGACGCAGAGACGCAGAGATGCAGACACTCTGAGAATCTGAGACGCAGAGGCGCTGAGACTCTGAGACGCAGAGACGCAGAGACTCTGAGACTCTGAGACTCTGAGACGCAGAGACTCTGAGACTCTGAGACGCAGAGACGCAGAGACTCTGAGACGCAGAGACGCAGAGACTCTGAGACGCAGACACGCAGAGACTCTGAGACGCAGACACGCAGAGACTCTGAGACTCAGACGCAGAGACGCAGAGATGCAGAGACTCTGAGAATCTGAGACGCAGAGACGCAGAGAATCGGAGAGGCAGAGACGCAGAGACTCTGAGACGCAGAGACGCAGAGACTCTGAGACGCAGAGACGCAGAGACTCTGAGACGCAGAGACTCTGAGAATCTGAGACGCAGAGACGCAGAGACGCAGAGACGCTGAGAATCTGAGACGCAGAGACGCAGAGACGCAGAGACTCTGAGACGCAGAGACGCAGAGACTCTGATACGCAGAGACGCTGAGACGCAGAGACTCTGAGACGCTGAGACGCAGAGACTCTGAGACGCTGAGACTCTGAGAATCTGAGACGCTGAGACGCAGAGACGCAGAGATGCAGAGATGCAGAGACGCAGAGATGCAGAGACTCTGAGACGCAGAGACACAGAGACTCTGAGACGCAGAGACGCAGAGATGCAGAGATGCAGAGACGCAGAGATGCAGAGACTCTGAGACGCAGAGACACAGAGACTCTGAGACGCAGAGACGCAGAGACTCAGACGCAGAGACGCAGAGACGCTGAGACGCAGAGACGCTGCGATGCAGAGACTCTGAGATGCAGAGACTCTGAGACGCAGAGACGCAGAGACTCTGAGATGCAGAGACTCTGAGACGCAGAGACGCAGAGACGCTGAGACGCAGAGACTCTGAGACGCAGAGACGCAGATACTCTGAGACGCAGAGACTCTGAGAATCTGAGACGCTGAGACGCAGAGGCGCTGAGACTCTGAGACGCAGAGACTCTGAGACGCAGAGACTCTGAGACGCAGAGACGCAGAGACTCTGAGACGCAGAGACTCAGGGACGCAGAGACTCTAATACGCAGAGACGCAGAGATGCAGAGACTCTGTGAATCTGAGACGCTGAGACGCAGAGGTGCTGAGACTCTGAGACGCAGAGACTCTGAGACGCAGAGACTCTGAGACACAGAGACGCAGAGACTCTGAGACGCAGAGACGCAGAGACTCTGAGATGCAGAGACGCAGAGACTCTGAGACGCAGAGACGCAGAGACTCTGAGACGCAGAGACTCTGAGACGCAGAGACGCAGAGACTCTGAGACGCAGAGACGCAGAGACGCAGAGACGCAGAGACTCTGAGACACAGAGACGCAGAGACTCTGAGACGCAGAGACGCAGAGACTCTGAGACGCAGAGGCGCTGAGACTCTGAGACGCAGAGACGCAGAGACGCAGAGACTCTGAGACGCAGAGACTCTGAGACGCAGAGACGCAGAGACGCAGAGACTCTGAGACGCAGAGACGCAGAGACGCAGAGACTCTGAGACGCAGAGACGCAGAGACTCTGAGATGCAGAGACGCAGAGACTCTGAGACGCAGAGACGCAGAAACTCTGAGACGCAGAGTCTCTGAGACGCAGAGACACAGAGACTCAGACGCAGAGACTCTGAGACTCTGTGACTCTGAGACGCAGAGTCTCTGAGACGCAGAGACACAGAGACTCTGATACGCAGAGACGCAGAGACTCAGAGACTCTGTGACTCTGAGACGCAGAGACTCTGAGACTTTGAGACGCAGAGACGCAGAGACTCTGAGACGCAGAGACTCTGAGACGCAGAGACGCTGAGACGCAGAGACTCTGAGACGCAGAGACTCTGAGACGCAGAGACGCAGAAACTCTGAGACGCAGAGTCTCTGAGACGCAGAGACACAGAGACTCTGAGACGCAGAGACTCTGAGACTCTGTGACTCTGAGACGCAGAGTCTCTGAGACGCAGAGACACAGAGACTCTGATACGCAGAGACGCAGAGACTCTGAGACGCAGAGACTCTGATACGCAGAGACGCTGAGACGCAGAGACGCAGAGACTCTGAGACGCAGAGACTCTGAGACGCAGAGACTCTGAGACACAGAGACTCTGATACGCAGAGACGCTGACACGCAGAGACTCTGAGACGCAGAGACGCAGAGACTCTGAGACACAGAGACTCTGAGAATCTGAGACGCTGAGACGCAGAGGCGCTGAGACTCTGAGACGCAGAGACTCTGAGACGCTGAGACGCAGAGACGCAGAGATGCAGAGATGCAGAGACGCAGAGACGCAGAGATGCAGAGACTCTGAGACGCAGAGACACAGGGACTCTGAGACGCAGAGACGCAGAGACTCTGAGACACAGAGACGCAGAGACGCAGAGACGCTGAGACGCAGAGACTCTGAGATGCACAGACTCAGAGACGCAGAGACGCAGAGACGCAGAGACTCTGAGACGCAGACACGCAGAAACTCTGAGACGCAGAGACTCTGATACGCAGAGACGCTGAGACGCAGAGACGCAGAGACTCTGAGACGCAGAGACTCTGAGACGCAGAGACTCTGAGACGCAGAGACGCAGAGACTCTGAGACGCAGAGACTCTGAGAATCTGAGACGCTGAGATGCAGAGGCGCTGAGACTCTGAGACGCAGAGACTCTGAGACGCTGCGACACAGAGACGCAGAGATGCAGAGATGCAGAGACGCAGAGACGCAGAGATGCAGAGACTCTGAGACGCAGAGACACAGAGACTCTGAGACGCAGAGACGCAGAGACGCAGAGACTCTGAGACGCAGAGACGCAGAGACGCAGAGACACTGAGACGCAGAGACGCTGAGACGCAGAGACGCAGAGACTCTGAGATGCAGAGACTCTGAGACGCAGAGACGCAGACACTCTGAGACGCAGAGACGCAGAGACTCTGAGACGCAGAGACTCTGAGAATCTGAGACGCTGAGACGCAGAGGCGCTGAGACTCTGAGACGCAGAGACTCTGAGACGCAGAGACTCTGAGACGCAGAGACTCTGAGACGCAGAGACGCAGAGACTCTGAGACGCAGAGACTCAGAGACGCAGAGACTCTAATACGCAGAGACGCAGAGATGCAGAGACTCTGAGAATCTGAGACGCTGAGACGCAGAGGCGCTGAGACGCAGACACGCAGAGACTCTGAGATGCAGAGACGCAGAGATGCAGAGACGCAGACACTCTGAGATGCAGAGACGCAGAGACGCAGAGACTCTGAGACGCAGAGACGCAGAGACTCTGAGACGCAGAGACTCTGAGACGCAGAGACTCTGAGACGCAGAGACTCTGAGACGCAGAGACTCTGAGACGCAGACACTCTGAGAATCTGAGACGCAGAGGCGCTGAGACTCTGAGACTCTGAGACTCTGTGACTCTGAGACGCAGAGACTCTGAGACTCTGAGACGCAGAGACGCAGAGACTCTGAGACGCAGAGACGCAGAGACTCTGAGACGCAGACACGCAGAGACTCTGAGACGCAGACACGCAGAGACTCTGAGACTCAGACGCAGAGACGCAGAGATGCAGAGAATCGGAGAGGCAGAGACGCAGAGACTCTGAGACGCAGAGACGCAGAGACGCAGAGACTCTGAGACGCAGAGACTCTGAGAATCTGAGACGCAGAGACGCAGAGACGCTGAGACGCAGAGATGCAGAGACTCTGAGACGCAGAGACGCAGAGACTCTGATACGCAGAGACGCTGAGACGCAGAGACTCTGAGACGCAGAGACGCAGAGACTCTGAGACGCAGAGACTCTGAGAATCTGAGACGCTGAGATGCAGAGGCGCTGAGACTCTGAGACGCAGAGACTCTGAGACGCTGAGACGCAGAGACGCAGAGATGCAGAGATGCAGAGACGCAGAGACGCAGAGATGCAGAGACTCTGAGACGCAGAGACACAGAGACTCTGAGACGCAGAGACGCAGAGACTCTGAGACGCAGAGACGCAGAGACGCAGAGACACTGAGACGCAGAGACGCTGAGACGCAGAGACGCAGAGATGCAGAGACTCTGAGACGCAGAGACACAGAGACTCTGAGACGCAGAGACGCAGAGACTCTGAGACGCAGAGACGCAGAGACGCAGAGACACTGAGACGCAGAGACGCTGAGACGCAGAGACGCAGAGACTCTGAGATGCAGAGACTCTGAGACGCAGAGACGCAGACACTCTGAGACGCTGAGACGCAGAGACGCTGAGACACAGAGACTCTGAGACGCAGAGACTCTGAGACGCAGAGACTCTGAGAATCTGAGACGCTGAGACGCAGAGGCGCTGAGACTCTGAGACGCAGAGACTCTGAGACGCAGAGACTCTGAGACGCAGAGACGCAGAGACTCTGAGACGCAGAGACGCAGAGACTCAGAGACGCAGAGACTCTAATACGCAGAGACGCAGAGATGCAGAGACTCTGAGAATCTGAGACGCTGAGACGCAGAGACTCTGAGACGCAGAGACTCTGAGATACAGAGACGCAGAGACGCAGAGACTCTGAGACGCAGAGACGCAGAGACTCTGAGACGCAGAGACGCAGAGACTCTGAGACGCAGACACGCAGAGACTCTGAGACGCAGACACGCAGAGACTCTGAGACTCAGACGCAGAGATGCAGAGACTCTGAGAATCTGAGACGCAGAGACGCAGAGACTCTGAGACGCAGAGACGCAGAGACTCTGAGATGCAGAGACGCAGAGACGCAGAGACTCTGAGACGCAGAGACGCAGAGACTCTGAGACGCAGAGACTCTGAGACGCAGACACGCAGAGACTCTGAGACGCAGACACGCAGAGACTCTGAGACTCAGACGCAGAGATGCAGAGACTCTGAGAATCTGAGACGCAGAGACGCAGAGACTCTGAGACGCAGACACGCAGAGACTCTGAGACTCAGACGCAGAGATGCAGAGACTCTGAGAATCTGAGACGCAGACACGCAGAGACTCTGAGACGCAGACACGCAGAGACTCTGAGACTCAGACGCAGAGATGCAGAGACTCTGAGAATCTGAGACGCAGAGACTCTGAGATGCAGAGACGCAGAGACGCAGAGACTCTGAGACGCAGAGACGCAGAGACTCTGAGAATCTGAGACGCAGAGACGCAGAGACTCTGAGACGCAGAGACACAGAGACTCTGAGGCGCAGAGACGCAGAGACTCTGAGACGCAGAGACTCTGATACGCAGAGACTCTGAGACGCAGAGACACAGAGACTCTGATACGCAGAGACGCTGAGACGCAGAGACTCTGAGACTCTGAGAATCTGAGACGCTGAGACGCAGAGGCGCTGAGACTCTGAGACGCAGAGACTCTGAGACGCTGAGACGCAGAGACGCAGAGATGCAGAGACTCTGAGACGCAGAGAAACAGAGACTCTGAGACGCAGAGACGCAGAGACTCTGAGACGCAGAGACGCAGAGACGCTGAGACGCAGAGACGCTGAGACGCAGAGACGCTGAGATGCAGAGACTCTGAGACGCAGAGACGCAGAGACTCTGATACGCAGAGACGCTGAGACGCAGAGACCCTGAGACGCAGAGACGCAGAGACTCTGAGACACAGAGACTCTGAGACGCAGAGACACTGAGACGCAGAGACGCAGAGACTCTGAGACGCAGAGACGCTGAGACTCAGAGACGCAGAGACTCTAATACGCAGAGACGCAGAGATGCAGAGACTCTGAGAATCTGAGACGCTGAGACGCAGAGGCGCTGAGACTCTGAGACGCAGAGACTCTGAGACGCAGAGACTCTGAGACGCTGAGACGCAGAGACGCAGAGATGCAGAGACTCTGAGACGCACAGACGCAGAGACTCTGAGACGCACAGACGCAGAGACTCTGAGACGCAGAGACGCAGAGACGCTGAGACGCAGAGACGCTGAGACGCAGAGACGCAGAGACTCTGAGATGCAGAGACTCTGAGACGCAGAGACGCAGAGACTCTGAGACGCAGAGACTCTGAGACGCAGAGACGCAGAGACGCAGAGATGCAGACACTCTTAGAATCTGAGACGCAGAGGCGCTGAGACTCTGAGACGCAGAGACGCAGAGACTCTGAGACGCAGAGACTCTGAGACGCAGAGACTCTGAGACGCAGAGACGCAGAGACGCAGAGACTCTGAGACACAGAGACGCAGAAACTCTGAGACGCAGAGTCTCTGAGACGCAGAGACACAGAGACTCTGAGACGCAGAGACTCTGAGACTCTGTGACTCTGAGACGCAGAGTCTCTGAGACGCAGAGACACAGAGACTCTGATACGCAGAGACGCAGAGACTCTGAGACTCTGTGACTCTGAGGCGCAGAGACTCTGAGACTCTGAAATGCAGAGACGCAGAGACTCTGAGATGCAGAGACGCAGAGACTCTGAGACGCAGACACGCAGAGACTCTGAGACGCAGACACGCAGAGACTCTGAGACGCAGAGTCTCTGAGGCGCAGAGACACAGAGACTCTGAGACGCAGAGACTCTGAGACTCTGTGACTCTGAGACGCAGAGTCTCTGAGACGCAGAGACACAGAGACTCTGATACGCAGAGACGCAGAGACTCTGAGACTCTGTGACTCTGAGACGCAGAGACTCTGAGACTCTGAGACTCTGAGACGCAGAGACGCAGAGACTCTGAGACGCAGAGATGCAGAGACGCAGAGACTCTGAGAATCTGAGACGCTGAGACGCAGAGACGCAGAGACTCTGAGACGCAGAGACTCTGAGACGCAGAGACTCTGAGACGCAGAGACTCTGAGACGCAGAGACGCAGAGACTCTGAGACTCTGAGATGCAGAGACGCAGAGACTGTGAGACGCTGAGACGCAGAGACGCAGAGTATCTGAGACGCAGAGACTCACAGACGCAGAGACTCTGAGACTCTGAGACGCAGAGGCGCTGAGACTCTGAGGCGCAGAGACTCTGAGACGCAGACACGCAGAGACTCTGAGATGCAGAGACGCAGAGATGCAGAGACGCAGAGACTCTGAGACGCAGAGACGCAGAGACGCAGAGATGCAGAGACACAGAGATGCAGAGACGCAGAGACGCAGAGACTCTGAGACGCAGAGACTCTGAGATGCAGAGACGCAGAGACGCAGAGATGCAGAGACGCAGAGATGCAGAGACGCAGAGACGCAGAGACTCTGAGACGCAGAGACTCTGAGATGCAGAGACGCAGAGACGCAGTGACTCTGAGACGCAGAGACGCAGAGACTCTGAGACGCAGAGACTCTGAGACGCAGAGACGCAGAGATGCAGACACTCTGAGAATCTGAGACGCAGAGGCGCTGAGACTCTGAGACTCTGAGACTCTGAGACTCTGTGACTCTGAGACGCAGAGACTCTGAGACTCTGAGACGCAGAGACGCAGAGACTCTGAGACGCAGAGACGCAGAGACGCTGAGAATCTGAGACGCAGAGACGCAGAGACGCAGAGACTCTGAGACGCAGAGACGCAGAGACTCTGATACGCAGAGACGCTGAGACGCAGAGACTCTGAGACGCTGAGACGCAGAGACTCTGAGACGCTGAGACTCTGAGAATCTGAGACGCTGAGACGCAGAGACGCAGAGATGCAGAGACGCAGAGATGCAGAGACTCTGAGACGCAGAGACACAGAGACTCTGAGACGCAGAGACGCAGATACTCTGAGACGCAGAGACTCTGAGAATCTGAGACGCTGAGACGCAGAGGCGCTGAGACTCTGAGACGCAGAGACTCTGAGACGCAGAGACTCTGAGACGCAGAGACGCAGAGACTCTGAGACGCAGAGACGCAGAGACTCAGGGACGCAGAGACTCTAATACGCAGAGACGCAGAGATGCAGAGACTCTGAGAATCTGAGACGCTGAGACGCAGAGGCGCTGAGACTCTGAGACGCAGAGACTCTGAGACGCACAGACTCTGAGACACAGAGACGCAGAGACTCTGAGACGCAGAGACGCAGAGACTCTGAGATGCAGAGACGCAGAGACTCTGATACGCAGAGACGCAGAGATGCAGACACTCTGAGAATCTGAGACGCAGAGGCGCTGAGACTCTGAGACGCAGAGACGCAGAGACTCTGAGACGCAGAGACTCTGAGACGCAGAGACGCAGAGACTCTGAGACGCAGAGACTCTGAGACGCAGAGACGCAGAGACTCTGAGACGCAGAGACGCAGAGACTCTGAGATGCAGAGAGGCAGAGACTCTGAGACGCAGAGACGCAGAAACTCTGAGACGCAGAGTCTCTGAGACGCAGAGACACAGAGACTCAGACGCAGAGACTCTGAGACTCTGTGACTCTGAGACGCAGAGTCTCTGAGACGCAGAGACACAGAGACTCTGATACGCAGAGACGCAGAGACTCAGAGACTCTGTGACTCTGAGACGCAGAGACTCTGAGACTTTGAGACGCAGAGACTCTGAGACGCAGAGACGCTGAGACGCAGAGACTCTGAGACGCAGAGACTCTGAGACGCAGAGACGCAGAAACTCTGAGACGCAGAGTCTCTGAGACGCAGAGACACAGAGACTCTGAGACGCAGAGACTCTGAGACTCTGTGACTCTGAGACGCAGAGTCTCTGAGACGCAGAGACACAGAGACTCTGATACGCAGAGACGCAGAGACTCTGAGACTCTGTGACTCTGAGACGCAGAGACTCTGAGACTCTGAGACGCAGAGACGCAGAGACTCTGAGACGCAGAGATGCAGAGACGCAGAGACTCTGAGAATCTGAGACGCTGAGACGCAGAGACGCAGAGACTCTGAGACGCAGAGACGCTGAGACGCAGAGACTCTGAGACGCAGAGACTCTGAGACGCAGAGACTCTGAGACGCAGAGACTCTGAGACGCAGAGACGCAGAGACTCTGAGACTCTGAGATGCAGAGACGCAGAGACTGTGAGACGCTGAGACGCAGAGACGCAGAGAATCTGAGACGCAGAGACTCACAGACGCAGAGACTCTGAGACTCTGAGACGCAGAGGCGCTGAGACTCTGAGACGCAGAGACTCTGAGACGCAGACACGCAGAGACTCTGAGATGCAGAGACGCAGAGATGCAGAGATGCAGAGACGCAGAGACGCAGAGACTCTGAGACGCAGAGACGCAGAGACGCAGAGATGCAGAGACACAGAGATGCAGAGACGCAGAGACGCAGAGACTCTGAGACGCAGAGACTCTGAGACGCAGAGACGCAGAGACTCTGAGACGCAGAGACGCAGAGACTCTGAGATGCAGAGACGCAGAGACTCTGAGACGCAGAGACGCAGAAACTCTGAGACGCAGAGTCTCTGAGACGCAGAGACACAGAGACTCAGACGCAGAGACTCTGAGACTCTGTGACTCTGAGACGCAGAGTGTCTGAGACGCAGAGACACAGAGACTCTGAGACGCAGAGACGCAGAGACTCTGAGACGCAGAGGCGCTGAGACTCTGAGACGCAGAGACGCAGAGACTCTGAGACGCAGAGACTCTGAGACGCAGAGACGCAGAGACGCAGAGACGCAGAGACGCAGAGACTCTGAGACGCAGAGACGCAGAGACTCTGAGATGCAGAGACGCAGAGACTCTGAGACGCAGAGACGCAGAAACTCTGAGACGCAGAGTCTCTGAGACGCAGAGACACAGAGACTCAGACGCAGAGACTCTGAGACTCTGTGACTCTGAGACGCGGAGTCTCTGAGACGCAGAGACACAGAGACTCTGATACGCAGAGACGCAGAGACTCAGAGACTCTGTGACTCTGAGACGCAGAGACTCTGAGACTTTGAGACGCAGAGACTCTGAGACGCAGAGACGCTGAGACGCAGAGACTCTGAGACGCAGAGACTCTGAGACGCAGAGACGCAGAAACTCTGAGACTCTGTGACTCTGAGACGCAGAGACTCTGAGACTCTGAGACGCAGAGACGCAGAGACTCTGAGACGCAGAGATGCAGAGACGCAGAGACTCTGAGAATCTGAGACGCTGAGACGCAGAGACGCAGAGACTCTGAGACGCAGAGACGCTGAGACGCAGAGACTCTGAGACGCAGAGACTCTGAGACGCAGAGACTCCGAGACGCAGAGACGCAGAGACTCTGAGACTCTGAGATGCAGAGACGCAGAGACTGTGAGACGCTGAGACGCAGAGACGCAGAGAATCTGAGACGCAGAGACTCACAGACGCAGAGACTCTGAGACTCTGAGACGCAGAGGCGCTGAGACTCTGAGACGCAGAGACTCTGAGACGCAGACACGCAGAGACTCTGAGATGCAGAGACGCAGAGATGCAGAGACGCAGAGACGCAGAGACTCTGAGACGCAGAGACGCAGAGATGCAGAGACACAGAGATGCAGAGACGCAGAGACGCAGAGACTCTGAGACGCAGAGACTCTGAGATGCAGAGACGCAGAGACGCAGAGATGCAGAGACGCAGAGATGCAGAGACGCAGAGACGCAGAGACTCTGAGACGCAGAGACTCTGAGATGCAGAGACGCAGAGACGCAGAGACTCTGAGACGCAGAGACGCAGAGACTCTGAGACGCAGAGACTCTGAGACGCAGAGACTCTGAGACGCAGAGACGCAGAGATGCAGACACTCTGAGAATCTGAGACGCAGAGGCGCTGAGACTCTGAGACTCTGAGACTCTGAGACTCTGAGACTCTGTGACTCTGAGACGCAGAGACACAGAGACTCTGAGACTCTGTGACTCTGAGACGCAGAGACTCTGAGACTCTGAGACGCAGAGACGCAGAGACTCTGAGACGCAGAGATGCAGAGACGCAGAGACTCTGAGAATCTGAGACGCTGAGACGCAGAGACGCAGAGACTCTGAGACGCAGAGACGCTGAGACGCAGAGACTCTGAGACGCCGAGACTCTGAGACGCAGAGACTCTGAGACGCAGAGACGCAGAGACTCTGAGACTCTGAGATGCAGAGACGCAGAGACTGTGAGACGCTGAGACGCAGAGACGCAGAGTATCTGAGACGCAGAGACTCACAGACGCAGAGACTCTGAGACTCTGAGACGCAGAGGCGCTGAGACTCTGAGGCGCAGAGACTCTGAGACGCAGACACGCAGAGACTCTGAGATGCAGAGACGCAGAGATGCAGAGACGCAGAGACTCTGAGACGCAGAGACGCAGAGACGCAGAGATGCAGAGACACAGAGATGCAGAGACACAGAGACGCAGAGACTCTGAGACGCAGAGACGCAGAGATGCAGAGACACAGAGACGCAGAGACGCAGAGACTCTGAGACGCAGAGACTCTGAGATGCAGAGACGCAGAGACGCAGAGATGCAGAGACGCAGAGATGCAGAGACGCAGAGACGCAGAGACTCTGAGACGCAGAGACTCTGAGATGCAGAGACGCAGAGACGCAGTGACTCTGAGACGCAGAGACGCAGAGACTCTGAGACGCAGAGACTCTGAGACGCAGAGACGCAGAGATGCAGACACTCTGAGAATCTGAGACGCAGAGGCGCTGAGACTCTGAGACTCTGAGACTCTGAGACTCTGTGACTCTGAGACGCAGAGACTCTGAGACTCTGAGACGCAGAGACGCAGAGACTCTGAGACGCAGAGACGCAGAGACGCTGAGAATCTGAGACGCAGAGACGCAGAGACGCAGAGACTCTGAGACGCAGAGACGCAGAGACTCTGATACGCAGAGACGCTGAGACGCAGAGACTCTGAGACGCTGAGACGCAGAGACTCTGAGACGCAGAGACTCTGAGAATCTGAGACGCTGAGACGCAGAGACGCAGAGATGCAGAGACGCAGAGATGCAGAGACTCTGAGACGCAGAGACACAGAGACTCTGAGACGCAGAGACGCAGAGATGCAGAGATGCAGAGACGCAGAGATGCAGAGACTCTGAGACGCAGAGACACAGAGACTCTGAGACGCAGAGACGCAGAGACTCAGACGCAGAGACGCAGAGACGCAGAGACGCTGAGACGCAGAGACGCTGAGACGCAGAGACACAGAGACTCTGAGATGCAGAGACTCTGAGACGCAGAGACGCAGAGACTCTGAGATGCAGAGACTCTGAGACGCAGAGACGCAGAGACGCTGAGACGCAGAGACTCTGAGACGCAGAGACGCAGATACTCTGAGACGCAGAGACTCTGAGAATCTGAGACGCTGAGACGCAGAGGCGCTGAGACTCTGAGACGCAGAGACTCTGAGACGCAGAGACTCTGAGACGCAGAGACGCAGAGACTCTGAGACGCAGAGACGCAGAGACTCAGGGATGCAGAGACTCTAATACGCAGAGACGCAGAGATGCAGAGACTCTGAGAATCTGAGACGCAGAGGCGCTGAGACCCTGAGACGCAGAGACGCAGAGACTCTGAGACGCAGAGACTCTGAGACGCAGAGACGCAGAGACGCAGAGACTCTGAGACGCAGAGACTCTGAGACGCAGAGACTCTGAGACGCAGAGACGCAGAGACTCTGAGACGCAGAGACGCAGAGACTCAGGGACGCAGAGACTCTGATACGCAGAGACGCAGAGATGCAGACACTCTGAGAATCTGAGACGCAGAGGCGCTGAGACTCTGAGACGCAGAGACGCAGAGACTCTGAGACGCAGAGACTCTGAGACGCAGAGACGCAGAGACGCAGAGACTCTGAGACGCAGAGACTCTGAGACGCAGAGACGCAGAGACTCTGAGACGCAGAGACGCAGAGACTCTGAGATGCAGAGACGCAGAGACTCTGAGACGCAGAGACGCAGAAACTCTGAGACGCAGAGTCTCTGAGACGCAGAGACACAGAGACTCAGACGCAGAGACTCTGAGACTCTGTGACTCTGAGACGCAGAGTCTCTGAGACGCAGAGACACAGAGACTCTGATACGCAGAGACGCAGAGACTCAGAGACCCTGTGACTCTGAGACGCAGAGACTCTGAGACTTTGAGACGCAGAGACTCTGAGACGCAGAGACGCTGAGACGCAGAGACTCTGAGACGCAGAGACTCTGAGACGCAGAGACGCAGAAACTCTGAGACGCAGAGTCTCTGAGACGCAGAGACACAGAGACTCTGAGACGCAGAGACTCTGAGACTCTGTGACTCTGAGACGCAGAGTCTCTGAGACGCAGAGACACAGAGACTCTGATACGCAGAGACGCAGAGACTCTGAGACTCTGTGACTCTGAGACGCAGAGACTCTGAGACTCTGAGACGCAGAGACGCAGAGACTCTGAGACGCAGAGATGCAGAGACGCAGAGACTCTGAGAATCTGAGACGCAGAGACGCAGAGACTCTGAGACGCAGAGACGCTGAGACGCAGAGACTCTGAGACGCAGAGACTCTGAGACGCAGAGACTCTGAGACGCAGAGACTCTGAGACGCAGAGACGCAGAGACTCTGAGACGCAGAGACGCAGAGACGCAGAGATGCAGAGACACAGAGATGCAGAGACGCAGAGACGCAGAGACTCTGAGACGCAGAGACTCTGAGATGCAGAGACGCAGAGGCGCAGAGATGCAGAGACGCAGAGATGCAGAGACGCAGAGACGCAGAGACTCTGAGACGCAGAGACTCTGAGATGCAGAGACGCAGAGACGCAGTGACTCTGAGACGCAGAGACGCAGAGACTCTGAGACGCAGAGACTCTGAGACGCAGAGACGCAGAGATGCAGACACTCTGAGAATCTGAGACGCAGAGGCGCTGAGACTCTGAGACTCTGAGACTCTGAGACTCTGAGACTCTGAGACTCTGAGACTCTGTGACTCTGAGACGCAGAGACTCTGAGACTCTGAGACGCAGAGACGCAGAGACTCTGAGACGCAGAGACGCAGAGACGCTGAGAATCTGAGACGCAGAGACGCAGAGACGCAGAGACTCTGAGACGCAGAGACGCAGAGACTCTGATACGCAGAGACGCTGAGACGCAGAGACTCTGAGACGCTGAGACGCAGAGACTCTGAGACGCTGAGACTCTGAGAATCTGAGACGCTGAGACGCAGAGACGCAGAGATGCAGAGACGCAGAGACGCAGAGACTCTGAGACGCAGAGACACAGAGACTCTGAGACGCAGAGACGCAGAGATGCAGAGATGCAGAGACGCAGAGATGCAGAGACTCTGAGACGCAGAGACACAGAGACTCTGAGACGCAGAGACGCAGAGACTCAGACGCAGAGACGCAGAGACGCTGAGACGCAGAGACGCTGAGACGCAGAGACACAGAGACTCTGAGATGCAGAGACTCTGAGACGCAGAGACGCAGAGACTCTGAGATGCAGAGACTCTGAGACGCAGAGACGCAGAGACGCTGAGACGCAGAGACTCTGAGACGCAGAGACGCAGATACTCTGAGACGCAGAGACTCTGAGAATCTGAGACGCTGAGACGTAGAGGCGCTGAGACTCTGAGACGCAGAGACTCTGAGACGCAGAGACTCTGAGACGCAGAGACGCAGAGACTCTGAGACGCAGAGACGCAGAGACTCAGGGACGCAGAGACTCTAATACGCAGAGACGCAGAGATGCAGAGACTCTGAGAATCTGAGACGCTGAGACGCAGAGGCGCTGAGACTCTGAGACGCAGAGACTCTGAGACGCACAGACTCTGAGACACAGAGACGCAGAGACTCTGAGACGCAGAGACGCAGAGACTCTGAGATGCAGAGACGCAGAGACTCTGATACGCAGAGACGCAGAGATGCAGACACTCTGAGAATCTGAGACGCAGAGGCGCTGAGACTCTGAGACGCAGAGACGCAGAGACTCTGAGACGCAGAGACTCTGAGACGCAGAGACGCAGAGACTCTGAGACGCAGAGACTCTGAGACGCAGAGACTCTGAGACGCAGAGACTCTGAGACGCAGAGACGCAGAGACTCTGAGACGCAGAGACGCAGAGACTCTGAGATGCAGAGACGCAGAGACTCTGAGACGCAGAGACGCAGAAACTCTGAGACGCAGAGTCTCTGAGACGCAGAGACACAGAGACTCAGATGCAGAGACTCTGAGACTCTGTGACTCTGAGACGCAGAGTCTCTGAGACGCAGAGACACAGAGACTCTGATACGCAGAGACGCAGAGACTCAGAGACTCTGTGACTCTGAGACGCAGAGACTCTGAGACTTTGAGACGCAGAGACTCTGAGACGCAGAGACGCTGAGACACAGAGACTCTGAGACGCAGAGACTCTGAGACGCAGAGACGCAGAAACTCTGAGACGCAGAGTCTCTGAGACGCAGAGACACAGAGACTCTGAGACGCAGAGACTCTGAGACTCTGTGACTCTGAGACGCAGAGTCTCTGAGACGCAGAGACACAGAGACTCTGATACGCAGAGACGCAGAGACTCTGAGACGCAGAGATGCAGAGACGCAGAGACTCTGAGAATCTGAGACGCTGAGACGCAGAGACGCAGAGACTCTGAGACGCAGAGACGCTGAGACGCAGAGACTCTGAGACGCAGAGACTCTGAGACGCAGAGACTCTGAGACGCAGAGACTCTGAGACGCAGAGACTCTGAGACGCAGAGACGCAGAGACTCTGAGACTCTGAGATGCAGAGACGCAGAGACTGTGAGACGCTGAGACGCAGAGACGCAGAGAATCTGAGACGCAGAGACTCACAGACGCAGAGACTCTGAGACTCTGAGACGCAGAGGCGCTGAGACTCTGAGACGCAGAGACTCTGAGACGCAGACACGCAGAGACTCTGAGATGCAGAGACGCAGAGATGCAGAGACGCAGAGACGCAGAGACTCTGAGACGCAGAGACGCAGAGACGCAGAGACGCAGAGATGCAGAGACGCAGAGATGCAGAGACGCAGAGACGCAGAGACGCAGAGACTCTGAGACGCAGAGACTCTGAGATGCAGAGACGCAGAGACGCAGTGACTCTGAGACGCAGAGACGCAGAGACTCTGAGACGCAGAGACTCTGAGACGCAGAGACGCAGAGATGCAGACACTCTGAGAATCTGAGACGCAGAGGCGCTGAGACTCTGAGACTCTGAGACTCTGAGACTCTGAGACTCTGTGACTCTGAGACGCAGAGACTCTGAGACTCTGAGACGCAGAGACGCAGAGACTCTGAGACGCAGAGACACAGAGACTCTGAGACGCAGACACGCAGAGACTCTGAGACGCAGACACGCAGAGACTCTGAGACTCAGACGCAGAGACGCAGAGATGCAGAGAATCGGAGAGGCAGAGACGCAGAGACTCTGAGACGCAGAGACGCAGAGACTCTGAGACGCAGAGACTCTGAGAATCTGAGACGCAGAGACGCAGAGACGCAGAGACGCTGAGACGCAGAGATGCAGAGACGCTGAGACGCAGAGACTCAGAGACGCAGAGACTCTGATACGCAGAGACGCTGAGACGCAGAGACTCTGAGACGCAGAGACGCAGAGACGCAGAGACTCTGAGACGCAGAGACTCTGAGAATCTGAGACGCTGAGATGCAGAGGCGCTGAGACTCTGAGACGCAGAGACTCTGAGACGCTGAGACGCAGACACGCAGAGATGCAGAGATGCAGAGACGCAGAGACGCAGAGATGCAGAGACTCTGAGACGCAGAGACACAGAGACTCTGAGACGCAGAGACGCAGAGACTCTGAGACGCAGAGACGCAGAGACGCAGAGGCACTGAGACGCAGACACGCTGAGACGCAGAGACGCAGAGACTCTGAGATGCAGAGACTCTGAGACGCAGAGACGCAGACACTCTGAGACGCTGAGACGCAGAGACGCTGAGACGCAGAGACTCTGAGACGCAGAGACGCAGAGACTCTGAGACGCAGAGACTCTGAGAATCTGAGACGCTGAGACGCAGAGGCGCTGAGACTCTGAGACGCAGAGACTCTGAGACGCAGAGACTCTGAGACGCAGAGACTCTGAGACGCAGAGACGCAGAGACTCAGAGACGCAGAGACTCTAATACGCAGAGACGCAGAGATGCAGAGACGCAGAGATGCAGAGACTCTGAGAATCTGAGACGCTGAGACTCTGAGACTCTGAGACGCAGAGACTCTGAGACGCAGAGACGCAGAGACTCTGAGACGCAGAGACGCAGAGACTCTGAGACGCAGACACGCAGAGACTCTGAGACGCAGACACGCACAGACTCTGAGACTCAGACGCAGAGATGCAGACACTCTGAGAATCTGAGACGCAGAGACGCAGAGACTCTGAGATGCAGAGACGCAGAGACGCAGAGACTCTGAGACGCAGAGACGCAGAGACTCTGAGACGCAGAGACTCTGACACGCAGACACGCAGAGACTCTGAGACGCAGACACGCAGAGACTCTGAGACTCAGACGCAGAGATGCAGAGACTCTGAGAATCTGAGACGCAGAGACGCAGAGACTCTGAGACGCAGACACGCAGAGACTCTGAGACTCAGACGCAGAGATGCAGAGACTCTGAGAATCTGAGACGCAGACACGCAGAGACTCTGAGACGCAGACACGCAGAGACTCTGAGACTCAGACGCAGAGATGCAGAGACTCTGAGAATCTGAGACGCAGAGACGCAGAGACTCTGAGATGCAGAGACGCAGAGACGCAGAGACTCTGAGACGCAGAGACGCAGAGACTCTGAGAATCTGAGACGCAGAGACGCAGAGACTCTGAGACGCAGAGACACAGAGACTCTGAGGCGCAGAGACTCTGAGACGCAGAGACTCTGATACGCAGAGACTCTGAGACGCAGAGACACAGAGACTCTGATACGCAGAGACGCTGAGACGCAGAGACTCTGAGACGCAGAGACTCTGAGACTCTGAGAATCTGAGACGCTGAGACGCAGAGGCGCTGAGACTCTGAGACGCAGAGACTCTGAGACGCTGAGACGCAGAGACGCAGAGATGCAGAGACTCTGAGACGCAGAGAAACAGAGACTCTGAGACGCAGAGACGCAGAGACTCTGAGACGCAGAGACGCAGAGACGCTGAGACGCAGAGACGCTGAGACGCAGAGACGCTGAGATGCAGAGACTCTGAGACGCAGGGACGCAGAGACTCTGATACGCAGAGACGCTGAGACGCAGAGACCCTGAGACGCAGAGACGCAGAGACTCTGAGACACAGAGACTCTGAGACGCAGAGACGCTGAGACGCAGAGACGCAGAGACTCTGAGACGCAGAGACGCTGAGACGCAGAGACGCAGAGACTCTGAGACGCAGAGACGCAGAGACTCAGAGACGCAGAGACTCTAATACGCAGAGACGCAGAGATGCAGAGACTCTGAGATTCTGAGACGCTGAGACGCAGAGGCGCTGAGACGCTGAGACGCAGAGACGCAGAGACTCTGAGACGCAGAGACACAGAGACTCTGAGACGCAGAGACGCAGAGACTCTGAGACGCAGAGACTCTGAGACGCAGAGACGCAGTGACTCTGAGACGCAGAGACGCAGAGACGCTGAGACGCAGAGACGCTGAGACGCAGAGACGCAGAGACTCTGAGATGCAGAGACTCTGAGACGCAGAGACGCAGAGACTCTGAGACGCAGAGACTCTGAGACGCAGAGACGCAGAGACGCAGAGATGCAGACACTCTTAGAATCTGAGACGCAGAGGCGCTGAGACTCTGAGACGCAGAGACGCAGAGACTCTGAGACGCAGAGACTCTGAGACGCAGAGACTCTGAGACGCAGAGACTCTGAGACGCAGAGACGCAGAGACGCAGAGACTCTGAGACACAGAGACGCAGAAACTCTGAGACGCAGAGTCTCTGAGACGCAGAGACACAGAGACTCTGAGACGCAGAGACTCTGAGACTCTGTGACTCTGAGACGCAGAGTCTCTGAGACGCAGAGACACAGAGACTCTGATACGCAGAGACGCAGAGACTCTGAGACTCTGTGACTCTGAGGCGCAGAGACTCTGAGACTCTGAAATGCAGAGACGCAGAGACTCTGAGACGCAGAGACGCAGAGACTCTGAGACGCAGACACGCAGAGACTCTGAGACGCAGACACGCAGAGACTCTGAGACTCAGACGCAGAGACGCAGAGATGCAGAGACTCTGAGAATCTGAGACGCAGAGACGCAGAGAATCGGAGACGCAGAGACGCAGAGACTCTGAGACGCAGAGACTCTGAGAATCTGAGACGCAGAGACGCAGAGACGCAGAGACACTGAGACGCAGAGACGCAGAGACGCAGAGACGCAGAGATGCAGAGACTCTGAGACGCAGAGACACAGAGACTCTGAGACGCAGAGACGCAGAGACTCTGAGACGCAGAGACGCAGAGACGCAGAGACACTGAGACGCAGAGACGCTGAGACGCAGAGACGCAGAGACTCTGAGATGCAGAGACTCTGAGACGCAGAGACGCAGACACTCTGAGACGCTGAGACGCAGAGACGCTGAGACGCAGAGACTCTGAGACGCAGAGACTCTGAGACGCAGAGACTCTGAGAATCTGAGACGCTGAGACGCAGAGGCGCTGAGACTCTGAGACGCAGAGACTCTGAGACGCAGAGACTCTGAGACGCAGAGACGCAGAGACTCTGAGACGCAGAGACGCAGAGACTCAGAGACGCAGAGACTCTAATACGCAGAGATGCAGAGATGCAGAGACTCTGAGAATCTGAGACGCTGAGACGCAGAGACTCTGAGACGCAGAGACTCTGAGATACAGAGACGCAGAGACGCAGAGACTCTGAGACGCAGAGACGCAGAGACTCTGAGACGCAGAGACGCAGAGACTCTGAGACGCAGACACGCAGAGACTCTGAGACGCAGACACGCAGAGACTCTGAGACTCAGACGCAGAGATGCAGAGACTCTGAGAATCTGAGACGCAGAGACGCAGAGACTCTGAGACGCAGAGACGCAGAGACTCTGAGATGCAGAGACGCAGAGACGCAGAGACTCTGAGACGCAGAGACGCAGAGACTCTGAGACGCAGAGACTCTGAGACGCAGACACGCAGAGACTCTGAGACGCAGACACGCAGAGACTCTGAGACTCAGACGCAGAGATGCAGAGACTCTGAGAATCTGAGACGCAGAGACGCAGAGACTCTGAGACGCAGACACGCAGAGACTCTGAGACTCAGACGCAGAGATGCAGAGACTCTGAGAATCTGAGACGCAGACACGCAGAGACTCTGAGACGCAGACACGCAGAGACTCTGAGACTCAGACGCAGAGATGCAGAGACTCTGAGAATCTGAGACGCAGAGACTCTGAGATGCAGAGACGCAGAGACGCAGAGACTCTGAGACGCAGAGACGCAGAGACTCTGAGAATCTGAGACGCAGAGACGCAGAGACTCTGAGACGCAGAGACACAGAGACTCTGAGGCGCAGAGGCGCAGAGACGCAGAGACTCTGAGACGCAGAGACTCTGATACGCAGAGACTCTGAGACGCAGAGACACAGAGACTCTGATACGCAGAGACGCTGAGACGCAGAGACTCTGAGACTCTGAGAATCTGAGACGCTGAGACGCAGAGGCGCTGAGACTCTGAGACGCAGAGACTCTGAGACGCTGAGACGCAGAGACGCAGAGATGCAGAGACTCTGAGACGCAGAGAAACAGAGACTCTGAGACGCAGAGACGCAGAGACTCTGAGACGCAGAGACGCAGAGACGCTGAGACGCAGAGACGCTGAGACGCAGAGACGCTGAGATGCAGAGACTCTGAGACGCAGAGACGCAGAGACTCTGATACGCAGAGACGCTGAGACGCAGAGACCCTGAGACGCAGACACGCAGAGACTCTGAGACACAGAGACTCTGAGACGCAGAGACACTGAGACGCAGAGACGCAGAGACTCTGAGACGCAGAGACGCTGAGACTCAGAGACGCAGAGACTCTAATACGCAGAGACGCAGAGATGCAGAGACTCTGAGAATCTGAGACGCTGAGACGCAGAGGCGCTGAGACTCTGAGACGCAGAGACTCTGAGACGCAGAGACTCTGAGACGCTGAGACGCAGAGACGCAGAGATGCAGAGACTCTGAGACGCACAGACGCAGAGACTCTGAGACGCAGAGACGCAGAGACTCTGAGACGCAGAGACGCAGAGACGCTGAGACGCAGAGACGCTGAGACGCAGAGACGCAGAGACTCTGAGATGCAGAGACTCTGAGACGCAGAGACGCAGAGACTCTGAGACGCAGAGACTCTGAGACGCAGAGACGCAGAGACACAGAGATGCAGACACTCTTAGAATCTGAGACGCAGAGGCGCTGAGACTCTGAGACGCAGAGACGCAGAGACTCTGAGACGCAGAGACTCTGAGACGCAGAGACTCTGAGACGCAGAGACGCAGAGACGCAGAGACTCTGAGACACAGAGACGCAGAAACTCTGAGACGCAGAGTCTCTGAGACGCAGAGACACAGAGACTCTGAGACGCAGAGACTCTGAGACTCTGTGACTCTGAGACGCAGAGTCTCTGAGACGCAGAGACACAGAGACTCTGATACGCAGAGACGCAGAGACTCTGAGACGCAGAGACGCAGAGACTCTGAGAATCTGAGACGCAGAGACGCAGAGACTCTGAGACGCAGAGACACAGAGACTCTGAGGCGCAGAGACTCTGAGACGCAGAGACTCTGATACGCAGAGACTCTGAGACGCAGAGACACAGAGACTCTGATACGCAGAGACGCTGAGACGCAGAGACTCTGAGACGCAGAGACTCTGAGACTCTGAGAATCTGAGACGCTGAGACGCAGAGGCGCTGAGACTCTGAGACGCAGAGACTCTGAGACGCTGAGACGCAGAGACGCAGAGATGCAGAGACTCTGAGACGCAGAGAAACAGAGACTCTGAGACGCAGAGACGCAGAGACTCTGAGACGCAGAGACGCAGAGACGCTGAGACGCAGAGACGCTGAGACGCAGAGACGCTGAGATGCAGAGACTCTGAGACGCAGGGACGCAGAGACTCTGATACGCAGAGACGCTGAGACGCAGAGACCCTGAGACGCAGAGACGCAGAGACTCTGAGACACAGAGACTCTGAGACGCAGAGACGCTGAGACGCAGAGACGCAGAGACTCTGAGACGCAGAGACGCTGAGACGCAGAGACGCAGAGACTCTGAGACGCAGAGACGCAGAGACTCAGAGACGCAGAGACTCTAATACGCAGAGACGCAGAGATGCAGAGACTCTGAGATTCTGAGACGCTGAGACGCAGAGGCGCTGAGACGCTGAGACGCAGAGACGCAGAGACTCTGAGACGCAGAGACACAGAGACTCTGAGACGCAGAGACGCAGAGACTCTGAGACGCAGAGACTCTGAGACGCAGAGACGCAGTGACTCTGAGACGCAGAGACGCAGAGACGCTGAGACGCAGAGACGCTGAGACGCAGAGACGCAGAGACTCTGAGATGCAGAGACTCTGAGACGCAGAGACGCAGAGACTCTGAGACGCAGAGACTCTGAGACGCAGAGACGCAGAGACGCAGAGATGCAGACACTCTTAGAATCTGAGACGCAGAGGCGCTGAGACTCTGAGACGCAGAGACGCAGAGACTCTGAGACGCAGAGACTCTGAGACGCAGAGACTCTGAGACGCAGAGACTCTGAGACGCAGAGACGCAGAGACGCAGAGACTCTGAGACACAGAGACGCAGAAACTCTGAGACGCAGAGTCTCTGAGACGCAGAGACACAGAGACTCTGAGACGCAGAGACTCTGAGACTCTGTGACTCTGAGACGCAGAGTCTCTGAGACGCAGAGACACAGAGACTCTGATACGCAGAGACGCAGAGACTCTGAGACTCTGTGACTCTGAGGCGCAGAGACTCTGAGACTCTGAAATGCAGAGACGCAGAGACTCTGAGACGCAGAGACGCAGAGACTCTGAGACGCAGACACGCAGAGACTCTGAGACGCAGACACGCAGAGACTCTGAGACTCAGACGCAGAGACGCAGAGATGCAGAGACTCTGAGAATCTGAGACGCAGAGACGCAGAGAATCGGAGACGCAGAGACGCAGAGACTCTGAGACGCAGAGACTCTGAGAATCTGAGACGCAGAGACGCAGAGACGCAGAGACACTGAGACGCAGAGACGCAGAGACGCAGAGACGCAGAGATGCAGAGACTCTGAGACGCAGAGACACAGAGACTCTGAGACGCAGAGACGCAGAGACTCTGAGACGCAGAGACGCAGAGACGCAGAGACACTGAGACGCAGAGACGCTGAGACGCAGAGACGCAGAGACTCTGAGATGCAGAGACTCTGAGACGCAGAGACGCAGACACTCTGAGACGCTGAGACGCAGAGACGCTGAGACGCAGAGACTCTGAGACGCAGAGACTCTGAGACGCAGAGACTCTGAGAATCTGAGACGCTGAGACGCAGAGGCGCTGAGACTCTGAGACGCAGAGACTCTGAGACGCAGAGACTCTGAGACGCAGAGACGCAGAGACTCTGAGACGCAGAGACGCAGAGACTCAGAGACGCAGAGACTCTAATACGCAGAGATGCAGAGATGCAGAGACTCTGAGAATCTGAGACGCTGAGACGCAGAGACTCTGAGACGCAGAGACTCTGAGATACAGAGACGCAGAGACGCAGAGACTCTGAGACGCAGAGACGCAGAGACTCTGAGACGCAGAGACGCAGAGACTCTGAGACGCAGACACGCAGAGACTCTGAGACGCAGACACGCAGAGACTCTGAGACTCAGACGCAGAGATGCAGAGACTCTGAGAATCTGAGACGCAGAGACGCAGAGACTCTGAGACGCAGAGACGCAGAGACTCTGAGATGCAGAGACGCAGAGACGCAGAGACTCTGAGACGCAGAGACGCAGAGACTCTGAGACGCAGAGACTCTGAGACGCAGACACGCAGAGACTCTGAGACGCAGACACGCAGAGACTCTGAGACTCAGACGCAGAGATGCAGAGACTCTGAGAATCTGAGACGCAGAGACGCAGAGACTCTGAGACGCAGACACGCAGAGACTCTGAGACTCAGACGCAGAGATGCAGAGACTCTGAGAATCTGAGACGCAGACACGCAGAGACTCTGAGACGCAGACACGCAGAGACTCTGAGACTCAGACGCAGAGATGCAGAGACTCTGAGAATCTGAGACGCAGAGACTCTGAGATGCAGAGACGCAGAGACGCAGAGACTCTGAGACGCAGAGACGCAGAGACTCTGAGAATCTGAGACGCAGAGACGCAGAGACTCTGAGACGCAGAGACACAGAGACTCTGAGGCGCAGAGGCGCAGAGACGCAGAGACTCTGAGACGCAGAGACTCTGATACGCAGAGACTCTGAGACGCAGAGACACAGAGACTCTGATACGCAGAGACGCTGAGACGCAGAGACTCTGAGACTCTGAGAATCTGAGACGCTGAGACGCAGAGGCGCTGAGACTCTGAGACGCAGAGACTCTGAGACGCTGAGACGCAGAGACGCAGAGATGCAGAGACTCTGAGACGCAGAGAAACAGAGACTCTGAGACGCAGAGACGCAGAGACTCTGAGACGCAGAGACGCAGAGACGCTGAGACGCAGAGACGCTGAGACGCAGAGACGCTGAGATGCAGAGACTCTGAGACGCAGAGACGCAGAGACTCTGATACGCAGAGACGCTGAGACGCAGAGACCCTGAGACGCAGACACGCAGAGACTCTGAGACACAGAGACTCTGAGACGCAGAGACACTGAGACGCAGAGACGCAGAGACTCTGAGACGCAGAGACGCTGAGACTCAGAGACGCAGAGACTCTAATACGCAGAGACGCAGAGATGCAGAGACTCTGAGAATCTGAGACGCTGAGACGCAGAGGCGCTGAGACTCTGAGACGCAGAGACTCTGAGACGCAGAGACTCTGAGACGCTGAGACGCAGAGACGCAGAGATGCAGAGACTCTGAGACGCACAGACGCAGAGACTCTGAGACGCAGAGACGCAGAGACTCTGAGACGCAGAGACGCAGAGACGCTGAGACGCAGAGACGCTGAGACGCAGAGACGCAGAGACTCTGAGATGCAGAGACTCTGAGACGCAGAGACGCAGAGACTCTGAGACGCAGAGACTCTGAGACGCAGAGACGCAGAGACACAGAGATGCAGACACTCTTAGAATCTGAGACGCAGAGGCGCTGAGACTCTGAGACGCAGAGACGCAGAGACTCTGAGACGCAGAGACTCTGAGACGCAGAGACTCTGAGACGCAGAGACGCAGAGACGCAGAGACTCTGAGACACAGAGACGCAGAAACTCTGAGACGCAGAGTCTCTGAGACGCAGAGACACAGAGACTCTGAGACGCAGAGACTCTGAGACTCTGTGACTCTGAGACGCAGAGTCTCTGAGACGCAGAGACACAGAGACTCTGATACGCAGAGACGCAGAGACTCTGAGACTCTGTGACTCTGAGGCGCAGAGACTCTGAGACTCTGAAATGCAGAGACGCAGAGACTCTGAGACGCAGAGACGCAGAGACTCTGAGACGCAGACACGCAGAGACTCTGAGACGCAGACACGCAGAGACTCTGAGACGCAGAGTCTCTGAGACGCAGAGACACAGAGACTCTGAGACGCAGAGACTCTGAGACTCTGTGACTCTGAGACGCAGAGTCTCTGAGACGCAGAGACACAGAGACTCTGATACGCAGAGACGCAGAGACTCTGAGACTCTGTGACTCTGAGACGCAGAGACTCTGAGACTCTGAGACTCTGAGACGCAGAGACGCAGAGACTCTGAGACGCAGAGATGCAGAGACGCAGAGACTCTGAGAATCTGAGACGCTGAGACGCAGAGACGCAGAGACTCTGAGACGCAGAGACTCTGAGACGCAGAGACTCTGAGACGCAGAGACTCTGAGACGCAGAGACGCAGAGACTCTGAGACTCTGAGATGCAGAGACGCAGAGACTGTGAGACGCTGAGACGCAGAGACGCAGAGTATCTGAGACGCAGAGACTCACAGACGCAGAGACTCTGAGACTCTGAGACGCAGAGGCGCTGAGACTCTGAGGCGCAGAGACTCTGAGACGCAGACACGCAGAGACTCTGAGATGCAGAGACGCAGAGATGCAGAGACGCAGAGACTCTGAGAGGCAGAGACGCAGAGACGCAGAGATGCAGAGACACAGAGATGCAGAGACGCAGAGACGCAGAGACTCTGAGACGCAGAGACTCTGAGATGCAGAGACGCAGAGACGCAGAGATGCAGAGACGCAGAGATGCAGAGACGCAGAGACGCAGAGACTCTGAGACGCAGAGACTCTGAGATGCAGAGACGCAGAGACGCAGTGACTCTGAGACGCAGAGACGCAGAGACTCTGAGACGCAGAGACTCTGAGACGCAGAGACGCAGAGATGCAGACACTCTGAGAATCTGAGACGCAGAGGCGCTGAGACTCTGAGACTCTGAGACTCTGAGACTCTCTGACTCTGAGACGCAGAGACTCTGAGACTCTGAGACGCAGAGACGCAGAGACTCTGAGACGCAGAGACGCTGAGAATCTGAGACGCAGAGACGCAGAGACGCAGAGACTCTGAGACGCAGAGACGCAGAGACTCTGATACGCAGAGACGCTGAGACGCAGAGACTCTGAGACGCTGAGACGCAGAGACTCTGAGACGCTGAGACTCTGAGAATCTGAGACGCTGAGACGCAGAGACGCAGAGATGCAGAGACGCAGAGATGCAGAGACTCTGAGACGCAGAGACACAGAGACTCTGAGACGCAGAGACGCAGATACTCTGAGACGCAGAGACTCTGAGAAGCTGAGACGCAGAGGCGCTGAGACTCTGAGACGCAGAGACTCTGAGACGCAGAGACTCTGAGACACAGAGACGCAGAGACTCTGAGACGCAGAGACGCAGAGACTCAGGGACGCAGAGACTCTAATACGCAGAGACGCAGAGATGCAGAGACTCTGAGAATCTGAGACGCTGAGACGCAGAGGCGCTGAGACTCTGAGACGCAGAGACTCTGAGACGCACAGACTCTGAGACACAGAGACGCAGAGACTCTGAGACGCAGAGACGCAGAGACTCTGAGATGCAGAGACGCAGAGACTCTGATACGCAGAGACGCAGAGATGCAGACACTCTGAGAATCTGAGACGCAGAGGCGCTGAGACTCTGAGACGCAGAGACTCTGAGACGCAGAGACTCTGAGACGCAGAGACGCAGAGACTCTGAGACGCAGAGACTCTGAGACGCAGAGACGCAGAGACTCTGAGACGCAGAGACGCAGAGACTCTGAGATGCAGAGAGGCAGAGACTCTGAGACGCAGAGACGCAGAAACTCTGAGACGCAGAGTCTCTGAGACGCAGAGACACAGAGACTCAGACGCAGAGACTCTGAGACTCTGTGACTCTGAGACGCAGAGTCTCTGAGACGCAGAGACACAGAGACTCTGATACGCAGAGACGCAGAGACTCAGAGACTCTGTGACTCTGAGACGCAGAGACTCTGAGACTTTGAGACGCAGAGACTCTGAGACGCAGAGACGCTGAGACGCAGAGACTCTGAGACGCAGAGACTCTGAGACGCAGAGACGCAGAAACTCTGAGACGCAGAGTCTCTGAGACGCAGAGACACAGAGACTCTGAGACGCAGAGACTCTGAGACTCTGTGACTCTGAGACGCAGAGTCTCTGAGACGCAGAGACACAGAGACTCTGATACGCAGAGACGCAGAGACTCTGAGACTCTGTGACTCTGAGACGCAGAGACTCTGAGACTCTGAGACGCAGAGACGCAGAGACTCTGAGACGCAGAGATGCAGAGACGCAGAGACTCTGAGAATCTGAGACGCTGAGACGCAGAGACGCAGAGACTCTGAGACGCAGAGACGCTGAGACGCAGAGACTCTGAGACGCAGGGACTCTGAGACGCAGAGACTCTGAGACGCAGAGACTCTGAGACGCAGAGACTCTGAGACTCTGAGATGCAGAGACGCAGAGACTGTGAGACGCTGAGACGCAGAGACGCAGAGAATCTGAGACGCAGAGACTCACAGACGCAGAGACTCTGAGACTCTGAGACGCAGAGGCGCTGAGACTCTGAGACGCAGAGACTCTGAGACGCAGACACGCAGAGACTCTGAGATGCAGAGACGCAGAGATGCAGAGATGCAGAGACGCAGAGACGCAGAGACTCTGAGACGCAGAGACGCAGAGACGCAGAGATGCAGAGACACAGAGATGCAGAGACGCAGAGACGCAGAGACTCTGAGACGCAGAGACTCTGAGACGCAGAGACGCAGAGACTCTGAGACGCAGAGACGCAGAGACTCTGAGATGCAGAGACGCAGAGACTCTGAGACGCAGAGACGCAGAAACTCTGAGACGCAGAGTCTCTGAGACGCAGAGACACAGAGACTCAGACGCAGAGACTCTGAGACTCTGTGACTCTGAGACGCAGAGTGTCTGAGACGCAGAGACACAGAGACTCTGAGACGCAGAGACGCAGAGACTCTGAGACGCAGAGGCGCTGAGACTCTGAGACGCAGAGACGCAGAAACTCTGAGACGCAGAGACTCTGAGACGCAGAGACGCAGAGACGCAGAGACGCAGAGACTCTGAGACGCAGAGACGCAGAGACTCTGAGATGCAGAGACGCAGAGACTCTGAGACGCAGAGACGCAGAAACTCTGAGACGCAGAGTCTCTGAGACGCAGAGACACAGAGACTCAGACGCAGAGACTCTGAGACTCTGTGACTCTGAGACGCAGAGTCTCTGAGACGCAGAGACACAGAGACTCTGATACGCAGAGACGCAGAGACTCAGAGACTCTGTGACTCTGAGACGCAGAGACTCTGAGACTTTGAGACGCAGAGACTCTGAGACGCAGAGACGCTGAGACGCAGAGACTCTGAGACGCAGAGACTCTGAGACGCAGAGACGCAGAAACTCTGAGACTCTGTGACTCTGAGACGCAGAGACTCTGAGACTCTGAGACGCAGAGACGCAGAGACTCTGAGACGCAGAGATGCAGAGACGCAGAGACTCTGAGAATCTGAGACGCTGAGACGCAGAGACGCAGAGACTCTGAGACGCAGAGACGCTGAGACGCAGAGACTCTGAGACGCAGAGACTCTGAGACGCAGAGACTCTGAGACGCAGAGACTCCGAGACGCAGAGACGCAGAGACTCTGAGACTCTGAGATGCAGAGGCGCAGAGACTGTGAGACGCTGAGACGCAGAGACGCAGAGAATCTGAGACGCAGAGACTCACAGACGCAGAGACTCTGAGACTCTGAGACGCAGAGGCGCTGAGACTCTGAGACGCAGAGACTCTGAGACGCAGACACGCAGAGACTCTGAGATGCAGAGACGCAGAGATGCAGAGACGCAGAGACGCAGAGACTCTGAGACGCAGAGACGCAGAGATGCAGAGACACAGAGATGCAGAGACGCAGAGACGCAGAGACTCTGAGACGCAGAGACTCTGAGATGCAGAGACGCAGAGACGCAGAGATGCAGAGACGCAGAGATGCAGAGACGCAGAGACGCAGAGACTCTGAGACGCAGAGACTCTGAGATGCAGAGACGCAGAGACGCAGAGACTCTGAGACGCAGAGACGCAGAGACTCTGAGACGCAGAGACTCTGAGACGCAGAGACGCAGAGATGCAGACACTCTGAGAATCTGAGACGCAGAGGCGCTGAGACTCTGAGACTCTGAGACTCTGAGACTCTGTGACTCTGAGACGCAGAGACACAGAGACTCTGAGACTCTGTGACTCTGAGACGCAGAGACTCTGAGACTCTGAGACGCAGAGACGCAGAGACTCTGAGACGCAGAGATGCAGAGACGCAGAGACTCTGAGAATCTGAGACGCTGAGACGCAGAGACGCAGAGACTCTGAGACGCAGAGACGCTGAGACGCAGAGACTCTGAGACGCCGAGACTCTGAGACGCAGAGACTCTGAGACGCAGAGACGCAGAGACTCTGAGACTCTGAGATGCAGAGACGCAGAGACTGTGAGACGCTGAGACGCAGAGACGCAGAGTATCTGAGACGCAGAGACTCACAGACGCAGAGACTCTGAGACGCAGAGGCGCTGAGACTCTGAGGCGCAGAGACTCTGAGACGCAGACACGCAGAGACTCTGAGATGCAGAGACGCAGAGATGCAGAGACGCAGAGACTCTGAGACGCAGAGACGCAGAAACGCAGAGATGCAGAGACACAGAGATGCAGAGACACAGAGACGCAGAGACTCTGAGACGCAGAGACGCAGAGATGCAGAGACACAGAGATGCAGAGACGCAGAGACGCAGAGACTCTGAGACGCAAAGACTCTGAGACGCAGAGACGCAGAGACGCAGAGATGCAGAGACACAGAGACGCAGAGACGCAGAGACGCAGAGACTCTGAGACGCAGAGACTCTGAGATGCAGAGACGCAGAGACGCAGAGATGCAGAGACGCAGAGATGCAGAGACGCAGAGACGCAGAGACTCTGAGACGCAGAGACTCTGAGATGCAGAGACGCAGAGACGCAGTGACTCTGAGACGCAGAGACGCAGAGACTCTGAGACGCAGAGACTCTGAGACGCAGAGACGCAGAGATGCAGACACTCTGAGAATCTGAGACGCAGAGGCGCTGAGACTCTGAGACTCTGAGACTCTGAGACTCTGTGACTCTGAGACGCAGAGACTCTGAGACTCTGAGACGCAGAGACGCAGAGACTCTGAGACGCAGTGACGCTGAGAATCTGAGACGCAGAGACGCAGAGACGCAGAGACTCTGAGACGCAGAGACGCAGAGACTCTGATACGCAGAGACGCTGAGACGCAGAGACTCTGAGACGCTGAGACGCAGAGACTCTGAGACGCTGAGACTCTGAGAATCTGAGACGCTGAGACGCAGAGACGCAGAGATGCAGAGACGCAGAGATGCAGAGACTCTGAGACGCAGAGACACAGAGACTCTGAGACGCAGAGACGCAGAGATGCAGAGATGCAGAGACGCAGAGATGCAGAGACTCTGAGACGCAGAGACACAGAGACTCTGAGACGCAGAGACGCAGAGACTCAGACGCAGAGACGCAGAGACGCTGAGACGCAGAGACGCTGAGACGCAGAGACACAGAGACTCTGAGATGCAGAGACTCTGAGACGCAGAGACGCAGAGACTCTGAGATGCAGAGACTCTGAGACGCAGAGACGCAGAGACGCTGAGACGCAGAGACTCTGAGACGCAGAGACGCAGATACTCTGAGACGCAGAGACTCTGAGAATCTGAGACGCTGAGACGCAGAGGCGCTGAGACTCTGAGACGCAGAGACTCTGAGACGCAGAGACTCTGAGACGCAGAGACGCAGAGACTCTGAGACGCAGAGACGCAGAGACTCAGGGATGCAGAGACTCTAATACGCAGAGACGCAGAGATGCAGAGACTCTGAGAATCTGAGACGCAGAGGCGCTGAGACCCTGAGACGCAGAGACGCAGAGACTCTGAGACGCAGAGACTCTGAGACGCAGAGACGCAGAGACGCAGAGACTCTGAGACGCAGAGACTCTGAGACGCAGAGACTCTGAGACGCAGAGACGCAGAGACTCTGAGACGCAGAGACGCAGAGACTCAGGGACGCAGAGACTCTGATACGCAGAGACGCAGAGATGCAGACACTCTGAGAATCTGAGACGCAGAGGCGCTGAGACTCTGAGACGCAGAGACGCAGAGACTCTGAGACGCAGAGACTCTGAGACGCAGAGACGCAGAGACGCAGAGACTCTGAGACGCAGAGACTCTGAGACGCAGAGACGCAGAGACTCTGAGACGCAGAGACGCAGAGACTCTGAGATGCAGAGACGCAGAGACTCTGAGACGCAGAGACGCAGAAACTCTGAGACGCAGAGTCTCTGAGACGCAGAGACACAGAGACTCAGACGCAGAGACTCTGAGACTCTGTGACTCTGAGACGCAGAGTCTCTGAGACGCAGAGACACAGAGACTCTGATACGCAGAGACGCAGAGACTCAGAGACCCTGTGACTCTGAGACGCAGAGACTCTGAGACTTTGAGACGCAGAGACTCTGAGACGCAGAGACGCTGAGACGCAGAGACTCTGAGACGCAGAGACTCTGAGACGCAGAGACGCAGAAACTCTGAGACGCAGAGTCTCTGAGACGCAGAGACACAGAGACTCTGAGACGCAGAGACTCTGAGACTCTGTGACTCTGAGACGCAGAGTCTCTGAGACGCAGAGACACAGAGACTCTGATACGCAGAGACGCAGAGACTCTGAGACTCTGTGACTCTGAGACGCAGAGACTCTGAGACTCTGAGACGCAGAGACGCAGAGACTCTGAGACGCAGAGATGCAGAGACGCAGAGACTCTGAGAATCTGAGACGCTGAGACGCAGAGACGCAGAGACTCTGAGACGCAGAGACGCTGAGACGCAGAGACTCTGAGACGCAGAGACTCTGAGACGCCGAGACTCTGAGACGCAGAGACTCTGAGACGCAGAGACGCAGAGACTCTGAGACTCTGAGATGCAGAGACGCAGAGACTGTGAGACGCTGAGACGCAGAGACGCAGAGTATCTGAGACGCAGAGACTCACAGACGCAGAGACTCTGAGACTCTGAGACGCAGAGGCGCTGAGACTCTGAGGCGCAGAGACTCTGAGACGCAGACACGCAGAGACTCTGAGATGCAGAGACGCAGAGATGCAGAGACGCAGAGACTCTGAGACGCAGAGACGCAGAGACGCAGAGATGCAGAGACACAGAGATGCAGAGACGCAGAGACGCAGAGACTCTGAGACGCAGAGACTCTGAGATGCAGAGACGCAGAGGCGCAGAGATGCAGAGACGCAGAGATGCAGAGACGCAGAGACGCAGAGACTCTGAGACGCAGAGACTCTGAGATGCAGAGACGCAGAGACGCAGTGACTCTGAGACGCAGAGACGCAGAGACTCTGAGACGCAGAGACTCTGAGACGCAGAGACGCAGAGATGCAGACACTCTGAGAATCTGAGACGCAGAGGCGCTGAGACTCTGAGACTCTGAGACTCTGAGACTCTGAGACTCTGAGACTCTGTGACTCTGAGACGCAGAGACTCTGAGACTCTGAGACGCAGAGACGCAGAGACGCAGAGACGCTGAGAATCTGAGACGCAGAGACGCAGAGACGCAGAGACTCTGAGACGCAGAGACGCAGAGACTCTGATACGCAGAGACGCTGAGACGCAGAGACTCTGAGACGCTGAGACGCAGAGACTCTGAGACGCTGAGACTCTGAGAATCTGAGACGCTGAGACGCAGAGACGCAGAGATGCAGAGACGCAGAGATGCAGAGACTCTGAGACGCAGAGACACAGAGACTCTGAGACGCAGAGACGCAGAGATGCAGAGATGCAGAGACGCAGAGATGCAGAGACTCTGAGACGCAGAGACACAGAGACTCTGAGACGCAGAGACGCAGCGACTCAGACGCAGAGACGCAGAGACGCTGAGACGCAGAGACGCTGAGACGCAGAGACACAGAGACTCTGAGATGCAGAGACTCTGAGACGCAGAGACGCAGAGACTCTGAGATGCAGAGACTCTGAGACGCAGAGACGCAGAGACGCTGAGACGCAGAGACTCTGAGACGCAGAGACGCAGATACTCTGAGACGCAGAGACTCTGAGAATCTGAGACGCTGAGACGTAGAGGCGCTGAGACTCTGAGACGCAGAGACTCTGAGACGCAGAGACTCTGAGACGCAGAGACGCAGAGACTCTGAGACGCAGAGACGCAGAGACTCAGGGACGCAGAGACTCTAATACGCAGAGACGCAGAGATGCAGAGACTCTGAGAATCTGAGACGCTGAGACGCAGAGGCGCTGAGACTCTGAGACGCAGAGACTCTGAGACGCACAGACTCTGAGACACAGAGACGCAGAGACTCTGAGACGCAGAGACGCAGAGACTCTGAGATGCAGAGACGCAGAGACTCTGATACGCAGAGACGCAGAGATGCAGACACTCTGAGAATCTGAGACGCAGAGGCGCTGAGACTCTGAGACGCAGAGACGCAGAGACTCTGAGACGCAGAGACTCTGAGACGCAGAGACGCAGAGACTCTGAGACGCAGAGACTCTGAGACGCAGAGACTCTGAGACGCAGAGACGCAGAGACTCTGAGACGCAGAGACGCAGAGACTCTGAGATGCAGAGACGCAGAGACTCTGAGACGCAGAGACGCAGAAACTCTGAGACGCAGAGTCTCTGAGACGCAGAGACACAGAGACTCAGACGCAGAGACTCTGAGACTCTGTGACTCTGAGACGCAGAGTCTCTGAGACGCAGAGACACAGAGACTCTGATACGCAGAGACGCAGAGACTCAGAGACTCTGTGACTCTGAGACGCAGAGACTCTGAGACTTTGAGACGCAGAGACTCTGAGACGCAGAGACGCTGAGACGCAGAGACTCTGAGACGCAGAGACTCTGAGACGCAGAGACGCAGAAACTCTGAGACGCAGAGTCTCTGAGACGCAGAGACACAGAGACTCTGAGACGCAGAGACTCTGAGACTCTGTGACTCTGAGACGCAGAGTCTCTGAGACGCAGAGACACAGAGACTCTGATACGCAGAGACGCAGAGACTCTGAGACGCAGAGATGCAGAGACGCAGAGACTCTGAGAATCTGAGACGCTGAGACGCAGAGACGCAGAGACTCTGAGACGCAGAGACGCTGAGACGCAGAGACTCTGAGACGCAGAGACTCTGAGACGCAGAGACTCTGAGACGCAGAGACTCTGAGACGCAGAGACTCTGAGACGCAGAGACGCAGAGACTCTGAGACTCTGAGATGCAGAGACGCAGAGACTGTGAGACGCTGAGACGCAGAGACGCAGAGAATCTGAGACGCAGAGACTCACAGACGCAGAGACTCTGAGACTCTGAGACGCAGAGGCGCTGAGACTCTGAGACGCAGAGACTCTGAGACGCAGACACGCAGAGACTCTGAGATGCAGAGACGCAGAGATGCAGAGACGCAGAGACGCAGAGACTCTGAGACGCAGAGACGCAGAGACGCAGAGACGCAGAGACGCAGAGATGCAGAGACGCAGAGATGCAGAGACGCAGAGACGCAGAGACTCTGAGACGCAGAGACTCTGAGATGCAGAGACGCAGAGACGCAGTGACTCTGAGACGCAGAGACGCAGAGACTCTGAGACGCAGAGACTCTGAGACGCAGAGACGCAGAGATGCAGACACTCTGAGAATCTGAGACGCAGAGGCGCTGAGACTCTGAGACTCTGTGACTCTGAGACGCAGAGACTCTGTGACTCTGAGACGCAGAGACTCTGAGACTCTGAGACGCAGAGACGCAGAGACTCTGAGACGCAGAGACGCAGAGACTCTGAGACGCAGACACGCAGAGACTCTGAGACGCAGACACGCAGAGACTCTGAGACTCAGACGCAGAGACGCAGAGATGCAGAGAATCGGAGAGGCAGAGACGCAGAGACTCTGAGACGCAGAGACGCAGAGACTCTGAGACGCAGAGACTCTGAGAATCTGAGACGCAGAGACGCAGAGACGCAGAGACGCTGAGACGCAGAGATGCAGAGACGCTGAGACGCAGAGACTCAGAGACGCAGAGACTCTGATACGCAGAGACGCTGAGACGCAGAGACTCTGAGACGCAGAGACGCAGAGACTCTGAGACGCAGAGACTCTGAGAATCTGAGACGCTGAGATGCAGAGGCGCTGAGACTCTGAGACGCAGAGACTCTGAGACGCTGAGACGCAGACACGCAGAGATGCAGAGATGCAGAGACGCAGAGACGCAGAGATGCAGAGACTCTGAGACGCAGAGACACAGAGACTCTGAGACGCAGAGACGCAGAGACTCTGAGACGCAGAGACGCAGAGACGCAGAGACACTGAGACGCAGACACGCTGAGACGCAGAGACGCAGAGACTCTGAGATGCAGAGACTCTGAGACGCAGAGACGCAGACACTCTGAGACGCTGAGACGCAGAGACGCTGAGACGCAGAGACTCTGAGACGCAGAGACGCAGAGACTCTGAGACGCAGAGACTCTGAGAATCTGAGACGCTGAGACGCAGAGGCGCTGAGACTCTGAGACGCAGAGACTCTGAGACGCAGAGACTCTGAGACGCAGAGACTCTGAGACGCAGAGACGCAGAGACTCAGAGACGCAGAGACTCTAATACGCAGAGACGCAGAGATGCAGAGACGCAGAGATGCAGAGACTCTGAGAATCTGAGACGCTGAGACGCAGAGACTCTGAGACGCAGAGACTCTGAGACTCTGAGACGCAGAGACTCTGAGACGCAGAGACGCAGAGACTCTGAGACGCAGAGACGCAGAGACTCTGAGACGCAGACACGCAGAGACTCTGAGACGCAGACACGCACAGACTCTGAGACTCAGACGCAGAGATGCAGACACTCTGAGAATCTGAGACGCAGAGACGCAGAGACTCTGAGATGCAGAGACGCAGAGACGCAGAGACTCTGAGACGCAGAGACGCAGAGACTCTGAGACGCAGAGACTCTGACACGCAGACACGCAGAGACTCTGAGACGCAGACACGCAGAGACTCTGAGACTCAGACGCAGAGATGCAGAGACTCTGAGAATCTGAGACGCAGAGACGCAGAGACTCTGAGACGCAGACACGCAGAGACTCTGAGACTCAGACGCAGAGATGCAGAGACTCTGAGAATCTGAGACGCAGACACGCAGAGACTCTGAGACGCAGACACGCAGAGACTCTGAGACTCAGACGCAGAGATGCAGAGACTCTAAGAATCTGAGACGCAGAGACGCAGAGACTCTGAGATGCAGAGACGCAGAGACTCTGAGACGCAGAGACGCAGAGACTCTGAGAATCTGAGACGCAGAGACACAGAGACTCTGAGACGCAGAGACACAGAGACTCTGAGGCGCAGAGACTCTGAGACGCAGAGACTCTGATACGCAGAGACTCTGAGACGCAGAGACACAGAGACTCTGATACGCAGAGACGCTGAGACGCAGAGACTCTGAGACGCAGAGACTCTGAGACTCTGAGAATCTGAGACGCTGAGACGCAGAGGCGCTGAGACTCTGAGACGCAGAGACTCTGAGACGCTGAGACGCAGAGACGCAGAGATGCAGAGACTCTGAGACGCAGAGAAACAGAGACTCTGAGACGCAGAGACGCAGAGACTCTGAGACGCAGAGACGCAGAGACGCTGAGACGCAGAGACGCTGAGACGCAGAGACGCTGAGACTCTGATACGCAGAGACGCTGAGACGCAGAGACCCTGAGACGCAGAGACGCAGAGACTCTGAGACACAGAGACTCTGAGACGCAGAGACGCTGAGACGCAGAGACGCAGAGACTCTGAGACGCAGAGACGCTGAGACGCAGAGACGCAGAGACTCTGAGACGCAGAGACGCAGAGACTCAGAGACGCAGAGACTCTAATACGCAGAGACGCAGAGATGCAGAGACTCTGAGATTCTGAGACGCTGAGACGCAGAGGCGCTGAGACGCTGAGACGCAGAGACGCAGAGACTCTGAGACGCAGAGACACAGAGACTCTGAGACGCAGAGACGCAGAGACTCTGAGACGCAGAGACGCAGAGACTCTGAGACGCAGAGACGCAGAGACGCTGAGACGCAGAGACGCTGAGACGCAGAGACGCAGAGACTCTGAGATGCAGAGACTCTGAGACGCAGAGACGCAGAGACTCTGAGACGCAGAGACTCTGAGACGCAGAGACGCAGAGACGCAGAGATGCAGACACTCTTAGAATCTGAGACGCAGAGGCGCTGAGACTCTGAGACGCAGAGACGCAGAGACTCTGAGACGCAGAGACTCTGAGACGCAGAGACTCTGAGACGCAGAGACGCAGAGACGCAGAGACTCTGAGACACAGAGACGCAGAAACTCTGAGACGCAGAGTCTCTGAGACGCAGAGACACAGAGACTCTGAGACGCAGAGACTCTGAGACTCTGTGACTCTGAGACGCAGAGTCTCTGAGACGCAGAGACACAGAGACTCTGATACGCAGAGACGCAGAGACTCTGAGACTCTGTGACTCTGAGGCGCAGAGACTCTGAGACTCTGAAATGCAGAGACGCAGAGACTCTGAGACGCAGAGACGCAGAGACTCTGAGACGCAGACACGCAGAGACTCTGAGACGCAGACACGCAGAGACTCTGAGACTCAGACGCAGAGACGCAGAGATGCAGAGACTCTGAGAATCTGAGACGCAGAGACGCAGAGAATCGGAGACGCAGAGACGCAGAGACTCTGAGACGCAGAGACTCTGAGAATCTGAGACGCAGAGACGCAGAGACTCTGAGATGCAGAGACGCAGAGACTCTGAGACGCAGAGACACAGAGACTCTGAGGCGCAGAGACGCAGAGACTCTGAGACGCAGAGACGCAGAGACGCAGAGACGCTGAGACGCAGAGACGCTGAGACGCAGAGACGCTGAGACGCTGAGACGCAGAGACGCTGAGACGCAGAGACTCTGAGACGCAGAGACTCTGAGACGCAGAGACTCTGATACGCAGAGACGCTGAGACACAGAGACTCTGAGACGCAGAGACGCAGAGACTCTGAGACGCAGAGACTCTGAGAATCTGAGACGCTGAGACGCAGAGGCGCTGAGACTCTGAGACGCAGAGACTCTGAGACGCTGAGACGCAGAGACGCAGAGATGCAGAGATGCAGAGACGCAGAGACGCAGAGATGCAGAGACTCTGAGATGCAGAGACACAGAGACTCTGAGACGCAGAGACGCAGAGACTCTGACACACAGAGACGCAGAGACGCAGAGACGCTGAGACGCAGAGACTCTGAGATGCAGAGACTCTGAGACGCAGAGACGCAGAGACTCTGAGACGCAGAGACTCTGAGAATCTGAGACGCTGAGACGCAGAGGCGCTGAGACTCTGAGACGCAGAGACTCTGAGACGCAGAGACTCTGAGACGCAGAGACGCAGAGACTCTGAGACTCTGAGACGCAGAGACTCAGAGACGCTGAGACGCAGAGACTCTGAGACGCAGAGACGCAGAGACGCTGAGACGCAGAGACGCAGAGACGCTGAGACGCAGAGACTCTGAGACGCAGAGACTCTGAGATGCAGAGACTCTGAGACGCAGAGTCTCTGAGACGCAGAGACACAGAGACTCTGAGACTCTGTGACTCTGAGACGCAGAGTCTCTGAGACGCAGAGACACAGAGACTCTGATACGCAGAGACGCAGAGACTCTGAGACTCTGTGACTCTGAGACGCAGAGACTCTGAGACTCTGAAACGCAGAGACGCAGAGACTCTGAGACGCAGAGACGCAGAGACTCTGAGACGCAGACACGCAGAGACTCTGAGACGCAGACACGCAGAGACTCTGAGACTCAGATGCAGAGACGCAGAGATGCAGAGACTCTGAGAATCTGAGACGCAGAGACGCAGAGAATCGGAGATGCAGAGACGCAGAGACTCTGAGACGCAGAGACTCTGAGAATCTGAGACGCAGAGACGCTGAGACGCTGAGACGCAGAGACGCTGAGACGCAGAGACTCTGAGACGCAGAGACTCTGAGACGCAGAGACTCTGATACGCAGAGACGCTGAGACACAGAGACTCTGAGACGCAGAGACGCAGAGACTCTGAGACGCAGAGACTCTGAGAATCTGAGACGCTGAGACGCAGAGGCGCTGAGACTCTGAGACGCAGAGACTCTGAGACGCTGAGACGCAGAGACGCAGAGATGCAGAGATGCAGAGACGCAGAGACGCAGAGATGCAGAGACTCTGAGATGCAGAGACACAGAGACTCTGAGACGCAGAGACGCAGAGACTCTGACACACAGAGACGCAGAGACGCAGAGACGCTGAGACGCAGAGACTCTGAGATGCAGAGACTCTGAGACGCAGAGACGCAGAGACTCTGAGACGCAGAGACTCTGAGAATCTGAGACGCTGAGACGCAGAGGCGCTGAGACTCTGAGACGCAGAGACTCTGAGACGCAGAGACTCTGAGACGCAGAGACGCAGAGACTCTGAGACTCTGAGACGCAGAGACTCAGAGACGCTGAGACGCAGAGACTCTGAGACGCAGAGACGCAGAGACGCTGAGACGCAGAGACGCAGAGACGCTGAGACGCAGAGACTCTGAGACGCAGAGACTCTGAGATGCAGAGACTCTGAGACGCAGAGTCTCTGAGACGCAGAGACACAGAGACTCTGAGACTCTGTGACTCTGAGACGCAGAGTCTCTGAGACGCAGAGACACAGAGACTCTGATACGCAGAGACGCAGAGACTCTGAGACTCTGTGACTCTGAGACGCAGAGACTCTGAGACTCTGAAACGCAGAGACGCAGAGACTCTGAGACGCAGAGACGCAGAGACTCTGAGACGCAGACACGCAGAGACTCTGAGACGCAGACACGCAGAGACTCTGAGACTCAGATGCAGAGACGCAGAGATGCAGAGACTCTGAGAATCTGAGACGCAGAGACGCAGAGAATCGGAGATGCAGAGACGCAGAGACTCTGAGACGCAGAGACTCTGAGAATCTGAGACGCAGAGACGCAGAGACTCTGAGATGCAGAGACGCAGAGACTCTGAGACGCAGAGACACAGAGACTCTGAGGCGCAGAGACGCAGAGACTCTGAGACGCAGAGACGCAGAGACGCTGAGACGCAGAGACGCAGAGACTCTGAGACGCAGAGACTCTGAGACGCAGAGACTCTGATACGCAGAGACGCTGAGACGCAGAGACGCAGAGACTCTGAGACGCAGAGACTCTGAGACGCAGAGACTCTGAGACACAGAGACTCTGATACGCAGAGACGCTAAGACGCAGAGACTCTGAGACGCAGAGACGCAGAGACTCTGAGACACAGAGACTCTGAGAATCTGAGACGCAGAGACGCAGAGACGCAGAGACTCTGAGACGCAGAGACGCAGAGAATCTGAGACGCAGAGACTCTGAGACGCAGACACGCAGAGACTCTGAGACGCAGACACGCAGAGACTCTGAGACTCAGACGCAGAGATGCAGAGACTCTGAGAATCTGAGACGCAGAGACGCAGAGACTCTGAGACGCAGACACGCAGAGACTCTGAGACTCAGACGCAGAGATGCAGAGACTCTGAGAATCTGAGACGCAGACACGCAGAGACTCTGAGACGCAGACACGCAGAGACTCTGAGACTCAGACGCAGAGATGCAGAGACTCTGAGAATCTGAGACGCAGAGACGCAGAGATCCTGAGATGCAGAGACGCAGAGACGCAGAGACTCTGAGACGCAGAGACGCAGAGACTCTGAGAATCTGAGACGCAGAGACGCAGAGACTCTGAGACGCAGAGACACAGAGACTCTGAGGCGCAGAGACTCTGAGACGCAGAGACTCTGATACGCAGAGACTCTGAGACGCAGAGACACAGAGACTCTGATACGCAGAGACGATGAGACGCAGAGACTCTGAGACGCAGAGACTCTGAGACTCTGAGAATCTGAGACGCTGAGACGCAGAGGCGCTGAGACTCTGAGACGCAGAGACTCTGAGACGCTGAGACGCAGAGACGCAGAGACTCTGAGACGCAGAGAAACAGAGACTCTGAGACGCAGAGACGCAGAGACTCTGATACGCAGAGACGCTGAGACGCAGAGACGCTGAGACGCAGAGACGCTGAGATGCAGAGACTCTGAGACGCAGAGACGCAGAGACTCTGATACGCAGAGACGCTGAGACGCAGAGACCCTGAGACGCAGAGACGCAGAGACTCTGAGACACAGAGACTCTGAGACGCAGAGACGCTGAGACGCAGAGACGCAGAGACTCTGAGACGCAGAGACGCAGAGACGCAGAGACTCAGAGACGCAGAGACTCTAATACGCAGAGACGCAGAGATGCAGAGACTCTGAGATTCTGAGACGCTGAGACGCAGAGGCGCTGAGACGCTGAGACGCAGAGACTCTGAGACGCAGAGACTCTGAGACGCTGAGACGCAGAGACGCAGAGATGCAGAGACTCTGAGACGCAGAGACACAGAGACTCTGAGACGCAGAGACGCAGAGACTCTGAGACGCAGAGACTCTGAGACGCAGAGACGCAGAGACGCTGAGACGCAGAGACGCAGAGACGCTGAGACGCAGAGACGCAGAGACTCTGAGATGCAGAGACTCTGAGACGCAGAGACGCAGAGACTCTGAGACGCAGAGACTCTGAGACGCAGAGACGCAGAGACGCAGAGACGCAGAGATGCAGACACTCTTAGAATCTGAGACGCAGAGGCGCTGAGACTCTGAGACGCAGAGACGCAGAGACTCTGAGACGCAGAGACTCTGAGACTCTGAGACGCAGAGACGCAGAGACTCTGAGACACAGAGACGCAGAAACTCTGAGACGCAGAGTCTCTGAGACGCAGAGACACAGAGACTCTGAGACGCAGAGACTCTGAGACTCTGTGACTCTGAGACGCAGAGTCTCTGAGACGCAGAGACACAGAGACTCTGATACGCAGAGACGCAGAGACTCTGAGACTCTGTGACTCTGAGGCGCAGAGACTCTGAGACTCTGAAATGCAGAGACGCAGAGACTCTGAGACGCAGAGACGCAGAGACTCTGAGACGCAGACACGCAGAGACTCTGAGACGCAGACACGCAGAGACTCTGAGACTCAGACGCAGAGACGCAGAGATGCAGAGACTCTGAGAATCTGAGACGCAGAGACGCAGAGAATCGGAGACGCAGAGACGCAGAGACTCTGAGACGCAGAGACTCTGAGAATCAGAGACGCAGAGACTCTGAGATGCAGAGACGCAGAGACTCTGAGACGCAGAGACACAGAGACTCTGAGGCGCAGAGACGCAGAGACTCTGAGACGCAGAGACGCAGAGACGCAGAGACGCTGAGACGCAGAGACGCTGAGACGCAGAGACGCAGAGATGCAGAGACTCTGAGACGCAGAGACACAGAGACTCTGAGACGCAGAGACGCAGAGACTCTGAGACGCAGAGACGCAGAGACGCTGAGACGCAGAGACTCTGAGATGCAGAGACTCTGAGACGCAGAGACGCAGAGACTCTGAGACGCAGAGACTCTGAGAATCTGAGACGCTGAGACGCAGAGGCGCTGAGACTCTGAGACGCAGAGACTCTGGGACGCAGAGACTCTGAGACGCAGAGACGCAGAGACTCTGAGACTCTGAGACGCAGAGACTCAGAGACGCTGAGACGCAGAGACTCTGAGACGCAGAGACGCAGAGACGCTGAGACGCAGAGACTCTGAGACGCAGAGACTCTGAGATGCAGAGACTCTGAGACGCAGAGTCTCTGAGACGCAGAGACACAGAGACTCTGAGACTCTGTGACTCTGAGACGCAGAGTCTCTGAGACGCAGAGACACAGAGACTCTGATACGCAGAGACGCAGAGACTCTGAGACTCTGTGACTCTGAGACGCAGAGACTCTGAGACTCTGAAACGCAGAGACGCAGAGACTCTGAGACGCAGAGACGCAGAGACGCAGAGACTCTGAGACGCAGAGACTCTGAGACGCAGAGACGCAGAGATACAGACACTCTGAGAATCTGAGACGCAGAGGCGCTGAGACTCTGAGACGCAGAGACGCAGAGACTCTGAGACGCAGAGACTCTGAGACGCAGAGACGCAGAGACTCTGAGACGCAGAGACTCTGAGACGCAGAGACGCAGAGACTCTGAGACGCAGAGACGCAGAGACTCTGAGATGCAGAGACGCAGAGACTCTGAGACGCAGAGACGCAGAAACTCTGAGACGCAGAGTCTCTGAGACGCAGAGACACAGAGACTCAGACGCAGAGACTCTGAGACTCTGTGACTCTGAGACGCAGAGTCTCTGAGACGCAGAGACACAGAGACTCTGATACGCAGAGACGCAGAGACTCAGAGACTCTGTGACTCTGAGACGCAGAGACTCTGAGACTTTGAGACGCAGAGACGCAGAGACGCTGAGACGCAGAGACTCTGAGACGCAGAGACTCTGAGACGCAGAGACGCAGAAACTCTGAGACGCAGAGTCTCTGAGACGCAGAGACACAGAGACTCTGAGACGCAGAGACTCTGAGACTCTGTGACTCTGAGACGCAGAGTCTCTGAGACGCAGAGACACAGAGACTCTGATACGCAGAGACGCAGAGACTCTGAGACTCTGTGACTCTGAGACGCAGAGACTCTGAGACTCTGAGACTCTGAGACGCAGAGACGCAGAGACTCTGAGACGCAGAGATGCAGAGGCGCAGAGACTCTGAGAATCTGAGACGCTGAGACGCAGAGACGCAGAGACTCTGAGACGCAGAGACGCTGAGACGCAGAGACGCAGAGACTCTGAGACGCAGAGACTCTGAGACGCAGAGACTCTGAGACGCAGAGACTCTGAGACGCAGAGACGCAGAGACTCTGAGACTCTGAGATGCAGAGACGCAGAGACTGTGAGATGCTGAGACGCAGAGACGCAGAGAATCTGAGACGCAGAGACTCACAGACGCAGAGACTCTGAGACGCAGAGGCGCTGAGACTCTGAGACGCAGAGACTCTGAGACGCAGACACGCAGAGACTCTGAGATGCAGAGACGCAGAGATGCAGAGACGCAGAGACGCAGAGATGCAGAGACACAGAGATGCAGAGACGCAGAGACGCAGAGACTCTGAGACGCAGAGACTCTGAGATGCAGAGACGCAGAGACGCAGAGATGCAGAGACGCAGAGATGCAGAGACGCAGAGACGCAGAGACTCTGAGACGCAGACACGCAGAGACTCTGAGACGCAGACACGCAGAGACTCTGAGACTCAGACGCAGAGACGCAGAGATGCAGAGACTCTGAGAATCTGAGACGCAGAGACGCAGAGAATCGGAGACGCAGAGACGCAGAGACTCTGAGACGCAGAGACTCTGAGAATCAGAGACGCAGAGACTCTGAGATGCAGAGACGCAGAGACTCTGAGACGCAGAGACACAGAGACTCTGAGGCGCAGAGACGCAGAGACTCTGAGACGCAGAGACGCAGAGACGCAGAGACGCTGAGACGCAGAGACGCTGAGACGCAGAGACGCAGAGACGCAGAGATGCAGAGACTCTGAGACGCAGAGACACAGAGACTCTGAGACGCAGAGACGCAGAGACTCTGAGACGCAGAGACGCAGAGACGCTGAGACGCAGAGACTCTGAGATGCAGAGACTCTGAGACGCAGAGACGCAGAGACTCTGAGAATCTGAGACGCTGAGACGCAGAGGCGCTGAGACTCTGAGACGCAGAGACTCTGGGACGCAGAGACTCTGAGACGCAGAGACGCAGAGACTCTGAGACTCTGAGACGCAGAGACTCAGAGACGCTGAGACGCAGAGACTCTGAGACGCAGAGACGCAGAGACGCTGAGACGCAGAGACTCTGAGACGCAGAGACTCTGAGATGCAGAGACTCTGAGACGCAGAGTCTCTGAGACGCAGAGACACAGAGACTCTGAGACTCTGTGACTCTGAGACGCAGAGTCTCTGAGACGCAGAGACACAGAGACTCTGATACGCAGAGACGCAGAGACTCTGAGACTCTGTGACTCTGAGACGCAGAGACTCTGAGACTCTGAAACGCAGAGACGCAGAGACTCTGAGACGCAGAGACGCAGAGACTCTGAGACGCAGAGACTCTGAGACGCAGAGACGCAGAGATACAGACACTCTGAGAATCTGAGACGCAGAGGCGCTGAGACTCTGAGACGCAGAGACGCAGAGACTCTGAGACGCAGAGACTCTGAGACGCAGAGACGCAGAGACTCTGAGACGCAGAGACTCTGAGACGCAGAGACGCAGAGACTCTGAGACGCAGAGACGCAGAGACTCTGAGATGCAGAGACGCAGAGACTCTGAGACGCAGAGACGCAGAAACTCTGAGACGCAGAGTCTCTGAGACGCAGAGACACAGAGACTCAGACGCAGAGACTCTGAGACTCTGTGACTCTGAGACGCAGAGTCTCTGAGACGCAGAGACACAGAGACACTGATACGCAGAGACGCAGAGACTCAGAGACTCTGTGACTCTGAGACGCAGAGACTCTGAGACTTTGAGACGCAGAGACGCAGAGACGCAGAGACGCTGAGACGCAGAGACTCTGAGACGCAGAGACTCTGAGACGCAGAGACGCAGAAACTCTGAGACGCAGAGTCTCTGAGACGCAGAGACACAGAGACTCTGAGACGCAGAGACTCTGAGACTCTGTGACTCTGAGACGCAGAGTCTCTGAGACGCAGAGACACAGAGACTCTGATACGCAGAGACGCAGAGACTCTGAGACTCTGAGACTCTGTGACTCTGAGACGCAGAGACTCTGAGACTCTGAGACGCAGAGACGCAGAGACTCTGAGACGCAGAGATGCAGAGGCGCAGAGACTCTGAGAATCTGAGACGCTGAGACGCAGAGACGCAGAGACTCTGAGACGCAGAGACGCTGAGACGCAGAGACGCAGAGACTCTGAGACGCAGAGACTCTGAGACGCAGAGACTCTGAGACGCAGAGACTCTGAGACGCAGAGACGCAGAGACTCTGAGACTCTGAGATGCAGAGACGCAGAGACTGTGAGACGCTGAGACGCAGAGACGCAGAGAATCTGAGACGCAGAGACTCACAGACGCAGAGACTCTGAGACGCAGAGGCGCTGAGACTCTGAGACGCAGAGACTCTGAGACGCAGACACGCAGAGACTCTGAGATGCAGAGACGCAGAGATGCAGAGACGCAGAGACGCAGAGACTCTGAGACGCAGAGACGCAGAGATGCAGAGACACAGAGATGCAGAGACGCAGAGACGCAGAGACTCTGAGACGCAGAGACTCTGAGATGCAGAGACGCAGAGACGCAGAGATGCAGAGACGCAGAGATGCAGAGACGCAGAGACGCAGAGACTCTGAGACGCAGAGACTCTGAGATGCAGAGACGCAGAGACGCAGAGACTCTGAGACGCAGAGACGCAGAGACTCTGAGACGCAGAGACTCTGAGACGCAGAGACGCAGAGATGCAGACACTCTGAGAATCTGAGACGCAGAGGCGCTGAGACTCTGAGACTCTGAGACTCTGAGACTCTGTGACTCTGAGACGCAGAGACTCTGAGACTCTGAGACGCAGAGACGCAGAGACTCTGAGACTCTGAGACGCAGAGACTCTGAGACGCAGAGACTCTGATACGCAGAGACGCTGAGACACAGAGACTCTGAGACGCAGAGACGCAGAGACTCTGAGACGCAGAGACTCTGAGAATCTGAGACGCTGAGACGCAGAGGCGCTGAGACTCTGAGACGCAGAGACTCTGAGACGCTGAGACGCAGAGACGCAGAGATGCAGAGATGCAGAGACGCAGAGACGCAGAGATGCAGAGACTCTGAGACGCAGAGACACAGAGACTCCGAGACGCAGAGACGCAGAGACTCTGAGACACAGAGACGCAGAGACGCAGAGACGCTGAGACTCTGAGATGCAGAGACTCTGAGACGCAGAGACGCAGAGACTCTGAGACGCAGAGACTCTGAGAATCTGAGACGCTGAGACGCAGAGGCGCTGAGACTCTGAGACGCAGAGACTCTGAGACTCTGAGACGCAGAGACTCAGAGACGCTGAGACGCAGAGACTCTGAGACGCAGAGACGCAGAGACGCTGAGACGCAGAGACTCTGAGACGCAGAGACTCTGAGATGCAGAGACTCTGAGACGCAGAGTCTCTGAGACGCAGAGACACAGAGACTCTGAGACTCTGTGACTCTGAGACGCAGAGTCTCTGAGACGCAGAGACACAGAGACTCTGATACGCAGAGACGCAGAGACTCTGAGACTCTGTGACTCTGAGACGCAGAGACTCTGAGACTCTGAAACGCAGAGACGCAGAGACTCTGAGACGCAGAGACGCAGAGACTCTGAGACGCAGACACGCAGAGACTCTGAGACGCAGACACGCAGAGACTCTGAGACTCAGATGCAGAGACGCAGAGATGCAGAGACTCTGAGAATCTGAGACGCAGAGAATCGGAGACGCAGAGACGCAGAGACTCTGAGACGCAGAGACTCTGAGAATCTGAGACGCAGAGACGCAGAGACTCTGAGACGCAGAGACACAGAGACTCTGAGACGCAGAGACTCTGAGAATCTGAGACGCAGAGACTCTGAGATGCAGAGACGCAGAGACTCTGAGACGCAGAGACACAGAGACTCTGAGGCGCAGAGACGCAGAGACTCTGAGACGCAGAGACGCAGAGACGCTGAGACGCAGAGACGCAGAGACTCTGAGACGCAGAGACTCTGAGACGCAGAGACTCTGAGAATCTGAGACGCAGAGACGCAGAGACGCAGAGACTCTGAGACGCAGAGACGCAGAGACTCTGAGACGCAGAGACTCTGAGACGCAGACACGCAGAGACTCTGAGACGCAGACACGCAGAGACTCTGAGACTCAGACGCAGAGATGCAGAGACTCTGAGAATCTGAGACGCAGAGACGCAGAGACTCTGAGACGCAGACACGCAGAGACTCTGAGACTCAGACGCAGAGATGCAGAGACTCTGAGAATCTGAGACGCAGACACGCAGAGACTCTGAGACGCAGACACGCAGAGACTCTGAGACTCAGACGCAGAGATGCAGAGACTCTGAGAATCTGAGACGCAGAGACTCTGAGATGCAGAGACGCAGAGACGCAGAGACTCTGAGACGCAGAGACGCAGAGACTCTGAGAATCTGAGACGCAGAGACGCAGAGACTCTGAGACGCAGAGACACAGAGACTCTGAGGTGCAGAGACGCAGAGACGCAGAGACTCTGATACGCAGAGACTCTGATACGCAGAGACTCTGAGACGCAGAGACACAGAGACTCTGATACGCAGAGACGCTGAGACGCAGAGACTCTGAGACGCAGAGACTCTGAGACTCTGAGAATCTGAGACGCTGAGACGCAGAGGCGCTGAGACTCTGAGACGCAGAGACTCTGAGACGCTGAGACGCAGAGACGCAGAGACTCTGAGACGCAGAGAAACAGAGACTCTGAGACGCAGAGACGCAGAGACTCTGAGACGCAGAGACGCAGAGACGCTGAGACGCAGAGACGCTGAGACGCAGAGACGCTGAGATGCAGAGACTCTGAGACGCAGAGACGCAGAGACTCTGATACGCAGAGACGCTGAGACCCTGAGACGCAGAGACGCAGAGACTCTGAGACACAGAGACTCTGAGACGCAGAGACGCTGAGACGCAGAGACGCAGAGACTCTGAGACGCAGAGACGCAGAGACTCAGAGACGCAGAGACTCTAATACGCAGAGACGCAGAGATGCAGAGACTCTGAGATTCTGAGTCGCTGAGACGCAGAGGCGCTGAGACTCTGAGACGCAGAGACTCTGAGACGCAGAGACTCTGAGACGCTGAGACGCAGAGACGCAGAGATGCAGAGACTCTGAGACGCAGAGACACAGAGACTCTGAGACGCAGAGACGCAGAGACTCTGAGACGCAGAGACGCAGAGACGCTGAGACGCAGAGACGCTGAGACGCAGAGACGCAGAGACTCTGAGACGCAGAGACACAGAGACTCTGAGGCGCAGAGACGCAGAGACGCAGAGACTCTGATACGCAGAGACTCTGATACGCAGAGACTCTGAGACGCAGAGACACAGAGACTCTGATACGCAGAGACGCTGAGACGCAGAGACTCTGAGACGCAGAGACTCTGAGACTCTGAGAATCTGAGACGCTGAGACGCAGAGGCGCTGAGACTCTGAGACGCAGAGACTCTGAGACGCTGAGACGCAGAGACGCAGAGACTCTGAGACGCAGAGAAACAGAGACTCTGAGACGCAGAGACGCAGAGACTCTGAGACGCAGAGACGCAGAGACGCTGAGACGCAGAGACGCTGAGACGCAGAGACGCTGAGATGCAGAGACTCTGAGACGCAGAGACGCAGAGACTCTGATACGCAGAGACGCAGAGACCCTGAGACGCAGAGACGCAGAGACTCTGAGACACAGAGACTCTGAGACGCAGAGACGCTGAGACGCAGAGACGCAGAGACTCTGAGACGCAGAGACGCAGAGACTCAGAGACGCAGAGACTCTAATACGCAGAGACGCAGAGATGCAGAGACTCTGAGATTCTGAGTCGCTGAGACGCAGAGGCGCTGAGACTCTGAGACGCAGAGACTCTGAGACGCAGAGACTCTGAGACGCTGAGACGCAGAGACGCAGAGATGCAGAGACTCTGAGACGCAGAGACACAGAGACTCTGAGACGCAGAGACGCAGAGACTCTGAGACGCAGAGACTCTGAGACGCAGAGACGCAGAGATGCAGACACTCTGAGAATCTGAGACGCAGAGGCGCTGAGACTCTGAGACTCTGAGACTCTGAGACTCTGTGACTCTGAGACGCAGAGACTCTGAGACTCTGAGACGCAGAGACGCAGAGACTCTGAGACTCTGAGACGCAGAGACTCTGAGACGCAGAGACTCTGATACGCAGAGACACTGAGACACAGAGACTCTGAGACGCAGAGACGCAGAGACTCTGAGACGCAGAGACTCTGAGAATCTGAGACGCTGAGACGCAGAGGCGCTGAGACTCTGAGACGCAGAGACTCTGAGACGCTGAGACGCAGAGACGCAGAGATGCAGAGATGCAGAGACGCAGAGACGCAGAGATGCAGAGACTCTGAGACGCAGAGACACAGAGACTCCGAGACGCAGAGACGCAGAGACTCTGAGACACAGAGACGCAGAGACGCAGAGACGCTGAGACTCTGAGATGCAGAGACTCTGAGACGCAGAGACGCAGAGACTCTGAGACGCAGAGACTCTGAGAATCTGAGACGCTGAGACGCAGAGGCGCTGAGACTCTGAGACGCAGAGACTCTGAGACGCAGAGACTCTGAGACACAGAGACGCAGAGACTCTGAGACTCTGAGACGCAGAGACTCAGAGACGCTGAGACGCAGAGACTCTGAGAATCTGAGACGCTGAGACGCAGAGGCGCTGAGACTCTGAGACGCAGAGACTCTGAGACGCAGAGACTCTGAGACGCAGAGACGCAGAGACTCTGAGACTCTGAGACGCAGAGACTCAGAGACGCTGAGACGCAGAGACTCTGAGACGCAGAGACGCAGAGACGCTGAGACGCAGAGACTCTGAGACGCAGAGACTCTGAGATGCAGAGACTCTGAGACGCAGAGTCTCTGAGACGCAGAGACACAGAGACTCTGAGACTCTGTGACTCTGAGACGCAGAGTCTCTGAGACGCAGAGACACAGAGACTCTGATACGCAGAGACGCAGAGACTCTGAGACTCTGTGACTCTGAGACGCAGAGACTCTGAGACTCTGAAACGCAGAGACGCAGAGACTCTGAGACGCAGAGACGCAGAGACTCTGAGACGCAGACACGCAGAGACTCTGAGACGCAGACACGCAGAGACTCTGAGACTCAGATGCAGAGACGCAGAGATGCAGAGACTCTGAGAATCTGAGACGCAGAGAATCGGAGACGCAGAGACGCAGAGACTCTGAGACGCAGAGACTCTGAGAATCTGAGACGCAGAGACGCAGAGACTCTGAGACGCAGAGACACAGAGACTCTGAGACGCAGAGACTCTGAGAATCTGAGACGCAGAGACTCTGAGATGCAGAGACGCAGAGACTCTGAGACGCAGAGACACAGAGACTCTGAGGCGCAGAGACGCAGAGACTCTGAGACGCAGAGACGCAGAGACGCTGAGACGCAGAGACGCAGAGACTCTGAGACGCAGAGACTCTGAGACGCAGAGACTCTGAGAATCTGAGACGCAGAGACGCAGAGACGCAGAGACTCTGAGACGCAGAGACGCAGAGACTCTGAGACGCAGAGACTCTGAGACGCAGACACGCAGAGACTCTGAGACGCAGACACGCAGAGACTCTGAGACTCAGACGCAGAGATGCAGAGACTCTGAGAATCTGAGACGCAGAGACGCAGAGACTCTGAGACGCAGACACGCAGAGACTCTGAGACTCAGACGCAGAGATGCAGAGACTCTGAGAATCTGAGACGCAGACACGCAGAGACTCTGAGACGCAGACACGCAGAGACTCTGAGACTCAGACGCAGAGATGCAGAGACTCTGAGAATCTGAGACGCAGAGACTCTGAGATGCAGAGACGCAGAGACGCAGAGACTCTGAGACGCAGAGACGCAGAGACTCTGAGAATCTGAGACGCAGAGACGCAGAGACTCTGAGACGCAGAGACACAGAGACTCTGAGGCGCAGAGACGCAGAGACGCAGAGACTCTGATACGCAGAGACTCTGATACGCAGAGACTCTGAGACGCAGAGACACAGAGACTCTGATACGCAGAGACGCTGAGACGCAGAGACTCTGAGACGCAGAGACTCTGAGACTCTGAGAATCTGAGACGCTGAGACGCAGAGGCGCTGAGACTCTGAGACGCAGAGACTCTGAGACGCTGAGACGCAGAGACGCAGAGACTCTGAGACGCAGAGAAACAGAGACTCTGAGACGCAGAGACGCAGAGACTCTGAGACGCAGAGACGCAGAGACGCTGAGACGCAGAGACGCTGAGACGCAGAGACGCTGAGATGCAGAGACTCTGAGACGCAGAGACGCAGAGACTCTGATACGCAGAGACGCTGAGACCCTGAGACGCAGAGACGCAGAGACTCTGAGACACAGAGACTCTGAGACGCAGAGACGCTGAGACGCAGAGACGCAGAGACTCTGAGACGCAGAGACGCAGAGACTCAGAGACGCAGAGATACGCAGAGACGCAGAGATGCAGAGACTCTGAGATTCTGAGTCGCTGAGACGCAGAGGCGCTGAGACTCTGAGACGCAGAGACTCTGAGACGCAGAGACTCTGAGACGCTGAGACGCAGAGACGCAGAGATGCAGAGACTCTGAGACGCAGAGACACAGAGACTCTGAGACGCAGAGACGCAGAGACTCTGAGACGCAGAGACGCAGAGACGCTGAGACGCAGAGACGCTGAGACGCAGAGACGCAGAGACTCTGAGACGCAGAGACACAGAGACTCTGAGGCGCAGAGACGCAGAGACGCAGAGACTCTGATACGCAGAGACTCTGATACGCAGAGACTCTGAGACGCAGAGACACAGAGACTCTGATACGCAGAGACGCTGAGACGCAGAGACTCTGAGACGCAGAGACTCTGAGACTCTGAGAATCTGAGACGCTGAGACGCAGAGGCGCTGAGACTCTGAGACGCAGAGACTCTGAGACGCTGAGACGCAGAGACGCAGAGACTCTGAGACGCAGAGAAACAGAGACTCTGAGACGCAGAGACGCAGAGACTCTGAGACGCAGAGACGCAGAGACGCTGAGACGCAGAGACGCTGAGACGCAGAGACGCTGAGATGCAGAGACTCTGAGACGCAGAGACGCAGAGACTCTGATACGCAGAGACGCAGAGACCCTGAGACGCAGAGACACAGAGACTCTGAGACACAGAGACTCTGAGACGCAGAGACGCTGAGACGCAGAGACGCAGAGACTCTGAGACGCAGAGACGCAGAGACTCAGAGACGCAGAGACTCTAATACGCAGAGACGCAGAGATGCAGAGACTCTGAGATTCTGAGTCGCTGAGACGCAGAGGCGCTGAGACTCTGAGACGCAGAGACTCTGAGACGCAGAGACTCTGAGACGCTGAGACGCAGAGACGCAGAGATGCAGAGACTCTGAGACGCAGAGACACAGAGACTCTGAGACGCAGAGACGCAGAGACTCTGAGACGCAGAGACGCAGAGACGCTGAGACGCAGAGACGCTGAGACGCAGAGACGCAGAGACTCTGAGATGCAGAGACTCTGTGACGCAGAGACGCAGAGACGCAGAGACGCAGAGACTCTGAGACGCAGAGACGCAGAGATGCAGACACTCTTAGAATCTGAGACGCAGAGGCGCTGAGACTCTGAGACGCAGAGACGCAGAGACTCTGAGACGCAGAGACTCTGAGACTCTGAGACTCTGAGACGCAGAGACGCAGAGACTCTGAGACACAGAGACGCAGAAACTCTGAGACGCAGAGTCTCTGAGACGCAGAGACACAGAGACTCTGAGACGCAGAGACTCTGAGACTCTGTGACTCTGAGACGCAGAGTCTCTGAGACGCAGAGACACAGAGACTCTGATACGCAGAGACGCAGAGACTCTGAGACTCTGTGACTCTGAGGCGCAGAGACTCTGAGACTCTGAAATGCAGAGACGCAGAGACTCTGAGACGCAGAGACGCAGAGACTCTGAGACGCAGACACGCAGAGACTCTGAGACGCAGACACGCAGAGACTCTGAGACTCAGACGCAGAGACGCAGAGATGCAGAGACTCTGAGAATCTGAGACGCAGAGACGCAGAGAATCGGAGACGCAGAGACGCAGAGACTCTGAGACGCAGAGACTCTGAGAATCTGAGACGCAGAGACGCAGAGACTCTGAGATGCAGAGACGCAGAGACTCTGAGACGCAGAGACACAGAGACTCTGAGGCGCAGAGACGCAGAGACTCTGAGACGCAGAGACGCAGAGACGCAGAGACGCTGAGACGCAGAGACGCTGAGACGCAGAGACGCAGAGACTCTGAGACGCAGAGACTCTGAGACGCAGAGACTCTGATACGCAGAGACGCTGAGACACAGAGACTCTGAGACGCAGAGACGCAGAGACTCTGAGACGCAGAGACTCTGAGAATCTGAGACGCTGAGACGCAGAGGCGCTGAGACTCTGAGACGCAGAGACTCTGAGACGCAGAGACGCAGAGACGCAGAGACGCAGAGATGCAGAGACTCTGAGACGCAGAGACACAGAGACTCTGAGACGCAGAGACGCAGAGACTCTGAGACACAGAGACGCAGAGACGCAGAGACGCTGAGACGCAGAGACTCTGAGATGCAGAGACTCTGAGACGCAGAGACGCAGAGACTCTGAGACGCAGAGACTCTGAGAATCTGAGACGCTGAGACGCAGAGGCGCTGAGACTCTGAGACGCAGAGACTCTGAGACGCAGAGACTCTGAGACGCAGAGACGCAGAGACTCTGAGACTCTGAGACTCTGAGACGCAGAGACTCAGAGACGCTGAGACGCAGAGACTCTGAGACGCAGAGACGCAGAGACGCTGAGACGCAGAGACTCTGAGACGCAGAGACTCTGAGATGCAGAGACTCTGAGACGCAGAGTCTCTGAGACGCAGAGACACAGAGACTCTGAGACTCTGTGACTCTGAGACGCAGAGTCTCTGAGACGCAGAGACACAGAGACTCTGATACGCAGAGACGCAGAGACTCTGAGACTCTGAAACGCAGAGACGCAGAGACTCTGAGACGCAGAGACGCAGAGACTCTGAGACGCAGAGACTCTGAGAATCTGAGACGCAGAGACGCAGAGACTCTGAGATGCAGAGACGCAGAGACTCTGAGACGCAGAGACACAGAGACTCTGAGGCGCAGAGACGCAGAGACTCTGAGACGCAGAGACGCAGAGACGCTGAGACGCAGAGACTCTGAGACGCAGAGACTCTGAGACGCAGAGACTCTGATACGCAGAGACGCTGAGACGCAGAGACGCAGAGACTCTGAGACGCAGAGACTCTGAGACGCAGAGACTCTGAGACACAGAGACTCTGATACGCAGAGACGCTGAGACGCAGAGACTCTGAGACGCAGAGACGCAGAGACTCTGAGACGCAGAGACTCTGAGAATCTGAGACGCTGAGACGCAGAGGCGCTGAGACTCTGAGACGCAGAGACTCTGAGACGCTGAGACGCAGAGACGCAGAGATGCAGAGATGCAGAGACGCAGAGACGCAGAGATGCAGAGACTCTGAGACGCAGAGACACAGAGACTCTGAGACGCAGAGACGCAGAGACTCTGAGACACAGAGACGCAGAGACGCTGAGACGCAGAGACTCTGAGATGCACAGACTCTGAGACGCAGAGACGCAGAGACTCTGAGACGCAGAGACTCTGAGAATCTGAGACGCTGAGACGCAGAGGTGCTGAGACTCTGAGACGCAGAGACTCTGAGACGCAGAGACTCTGAGACGCAGAGACGCAGAGACTCTGAGACTCTGAGACGCAGAGACGCAGAGACTCAGAGACGCAGAGACTCTGAGATGCAGAGACTCTGAGACGCAGAGACGCAGAGACTCTGAGACGCAGAGACTCTGAGAATCTGAGACGCTGAGACGCAGAGGCGCTGAGACTCTGAGACGCAGAGACTCTGAGACGCAGAGACTCTGAGAATCTGAGACGCTGAGACGCAGAGGCGCTGAGACTCTGAGACGCAGAGACTCTGAGACGCAGAGACTCTGAGACGCAGAGACGCAGAGACTCTGAGACGCAGAGACTCAGAGACGCAGAGACTCTAATACGCAGAGACGCAGAGATGCAGAGACTCTGAGAATCTGAGACGCTGAGACGCAGAGACGCAGAGACTCTGAGACGCAGAGACTCTGAGACTCTGAGACGCAGAGACTCTGAGATGCAGAGACGCAGAGACGCAGAGACGCAGAGACTCTGAGACGCAGAGACTCTGAGACGCAGAGACTCTGAGACGCAGAGACGCAGAGACTCTGAGATGCAGAGACGCAGAGACGCAGAGACTCTGAGACGCAGAGACTCTGAGACGCAGAGACGCAGAGACGCAGAGATGCAGACACTCTGAGAATCTGAGACGCAGAGGCGCTGAGACTCTGAGACGCAGAGACGCAGAGACTCTGAGACTCTGAGACTCTGAGACTCTGAGACGCAGAGACTCTGAGACTCTGAGACGCAGAGACGCAGAGACTCTGAGACGCAGAGACGCAGAGACTCTGAGACGCAGAGACTCTGAGACGCAGAGACGCAGAGACTCTGAGATGCAGAGACGCAGACACGCAGAGACGCAGAGACTCTGAGACGCAGAGACTCTGAGACGCTGAGACGCAGAGACGCAGAGATGCAGACACTCTGAGAATCTGAGACGCAGAGGCGCTGAGACTCTGAGACGCAGAGACGCAGAGACTCTGAGACTCTGAGACTCTGAGACGCAGAGACTCTGAGACTCTGAGACGCAGAGACGCAGAGACTCTGAGACGCAGAGACGCAGAGACTCTGAGACGCAGACACGCAGAGACTCTGAGACGCAGACACGCAGAGACTCTGAGACTCAGACGCAGAGACGCAGAGATGCAGAGACTCTGAGACGCAGAGACGCAGAGACTCTGAGACGCAGAGACGCAGAGACTCTGAGACACAGAGACTCTGAGAATCTGAGACGCAGAGACGCAGAGACGCAGAGACGCTGAGAATCTGAGACGCAGAGACGCAGAGACGCAGAGACGCAGAGACTCTGAGACGCAGAGACGCAGAGACTCTGATACGCAGAGACGCTGAGACGCAGAGACTCTGAGACGCTGAGACGCAGAGACTCTGAGACGCTGAGACTCTGAGAATCTGAGACGCTGAGACGCAGAGACGCAGAGATGCAGAGATGCAGAGACGCAGAGATGCAGAGACTCTGAGACGCAGAGACACAGAGACTCTGAGACGCAGAGACGCAGAGATGCAGAGATGCAGAGACGCAGAGATGCAGAGACTCTGAGACGCAGAGACACAGAGACTCTGAGACGCAGAGACGCAGAGACTCAGACGCAGAGACGCAGAGACGCTGAGACGCAGAGACGCTGCGATGCAGAGACTCTGAGATGCAGAGACTCTGAGACGCAGAGACGCAGAGACTCTGAGATGCAGAGACTCTGAGACGCAGAGACGCAGAGACGCTGAGACGCAGAGACTCTGAGACGCAGAGACGCAGATACTCTGAGACGCAGAGACTCTGAGAATCTGAGACGCTGAGACGCAGAGGCGCTGAGACTCTGAGACGCAGAGACTCTGAGACGCAGAGACTCTGAGACGCAGAGACGCAGAGACTCTGAGACGCAGAGACTCAGGGACGCAGAGACTCTAATACGCAGAGACGCAGAGATGCAGAGACTCTGAGAATCTGAGACGCTGAGACGCAGAGGTGCTGAGACTCTGAGACGCAGAGACTCTGAGACGCAGAGACTCTGAGACACAGAGACGCAGAGACTCTGAGACGCAGAGACGCAGAGACTCTGAGATGCAGAGACGCAGAGACTCTGAGACGCAGAGACGCAGAGACTCTGAGACGCAGAGACGCAGAGACTCTGAGACGCAGAGACGCAGAGACGCAGAGACTCTGAGACGCAGAGACGCAGAGACTCTGAGACGCAGAGACGCAGAGACTCTGAGACGCAGAGGCGCTGAGACTCTGAGACGCAGAGACGCAGAGACTCTGAGACGCAGAGACTCTGAGACGCAGAGACGCAGAGACGCAGAGACTCTGAGACGCAGAGACGCAGAGACGCAGAGACTCTGAGACGCAGAGACGCAGAGACTCTGAGATGCAGAGACGCAGAGACTCTGAGACGCAGAGACGCAGAAACTCTGAGACGCAGAGTCTCTGAGACGCAGAGACACAGAGACTCAGACGCAGAGACTCTGAGACTCTGTGACTCTGAGACGCAGAGTCTCTGAGACGCAGAGACACAGAGACTCTGATACGCAGAGACGCAGAGACTCAGAGACTCTGTGACTCTGAGACGCAGAGACTCTGAGACTTTGAGACGCAGAGACGCAGAGACTCTGAGACGCAGAGACTCTGAGACGCAGAGACGCTGAGACGCAGAGACTCTGAGACGCAGAGACTCTGAGACGCAGAGACGCAGAAACTCTGAGACGCAGAGTCTCTGAGACGCAGAGACACAGAGACTCTGAGACGCAGAGACTCTGAGACTCTGTGACTCTGAGACGCAGAGTCTCTGAGACGCAGAGACACAGAGACTCTGATACGCAGAGACGCAGAGACTCTGAGACGCAGAGACTCTGATACGCAGAGACGCTGAGACGCAGAGACGCAGAGACTCTGAGACGCAGAGACTCTGAGACGCAGAGACTCTGAGACACAGAGACTCTGATACGCAGAGACGCTGACACGCAGAGACTCTGAGACGCAGAGACGCAGAGACTCTGAGACACAGAGACTCTGAGAATCTGAGACGCTGAGACGCAGAGGCGCTGAGACTCTGAGACGCAGAGACTCTGAGACGCTGAGACGCAGAGACGCAGAGATGCAGAGATGCAGAGACGCAGAGACGCAGAGATGCAGAGACTCTGAGACGCAGAGACACAGGGACTCTGAGACGCAGAGACGCAGAGACTCTGAGACACAGAGACGCAGAGACGCAGAGACGCTGAGACGCAGAGACTCTGAGATGCACAGACTCTGAGACGCAGAGACGCAGAGACGCAGAGACTCTGAGAATCTGAGACGCTGAGACGCAGAGGTGCTGAGACTCTGAGACGCAGAGACTCTGAGACGCAGAGACTCTGAGACGCAGAGACGCAGAGACTCTGAGACTCTGAGACGCAGAGACGCAGAGACTCAGAGACGCAGAGACTCTGAGATGCAGAGACTCTGAGACGCAGAGACGCAGAGACTCTGAGACGCAGAGACTCTGAGAATCTGAGACGCTGAGACGCAGAGGCGCTGAGACTCTGAGACGCAGAGACTCTGAGACGCAGAGACTCTGAGAATCTGAGACGCTGAGACGCAGAGGCGCTGAGACTCTGAGACGCAGAGACTCTGAGACGCAGAGACTCTGAGACGCAGAGACGCAGAGACTCTGAGACGCAGAGACTCAGAGACGCAGAGACTCTAATACGCAGAGACGCAGAGATGCAGAGACTCTGAGAATCTGAGACGCTGAGACGCAGAGACGCAGAGACTCTGAGACGCAGAGACTCTGAGACTCTGAGACGCAGAGACTCTGAGATGCAGAGACGCAGAGACGCAGAGACGCAGAGACTCTGAGACGCAGAGACTCTGAGACGCAGAGACTCTGAGACGCAGAGACGCAGAGACTCTGAGATGCAGAGACGCAGAGACGCAGAGACTCTGAGACGCAGAGACTCTGAGACGCAGAGACGCAGAGACGCAGAGATGCAGACACTCTGAGAATCTGAGACGCAGAGGCGCTGAGACTCTGAGACGCAGAGACGCAGAGACTCTGAGACTCTGAGACTCTGAGACTCTGAGACGCAGAGACTCTGAGACTCTGAGACGCAGAGACGCAGAGACTCTGAGACGCAGAGACGCAGAGACTCTGAGACGCAGAGACTCTGAGACGCAGAGACGCAGAGACTCTGAGATGCAGAGACGCAGAGACGCAGAGACGCAGAGACTCTGAGACGCAGAGACTCTGAGACGCAGAGACGCAGAGACGCAGAGATGCAGACACTCTGAGAATCTGAGACGCAGAGGCGCTGAGACTCTGAGACGCAGAGACGCAGAGTCTCTGAGACTCTGAGACTCTGAGACGCAGAGACTCTGAGACTCTGAGACGCAGAGACGCAGAGACTCTGAGACGCAGAGACGCAGAGACGCAGAGACTCTGAGACGCAGACACGCAGAGACTCTGAGACGCAGACACGCAGAGACTCTGAGACTCAGACGCAGAGACGCAGAGATGCAGAGACTCTGAGAATCTGAGACGCAGAGACGCAGAGAATCGGAGAGGCAGAGACGCAGAGACTCTGAGACGCAGAGACGCAGAGACTCTGAGACGCAGAGACTCTGAGAATCTGAGACGCAGAGACGCAGAGACGCTGAGAATCTGAGACGCAGAGACGCAGAGACGCAGAGACTCTGAGACGCAGAGACGCAGAGACTCTGATACACAGAGACGCTGAGACGCAGAGACTCTGAGACGCTGAGACGCAGAGACTCTGAGACGCTGAGACTCTGAGAATCTGAGACGCTGAGACGCAGAGACGCAGAGATGCAGCGATGCAGAGACGCAGAGATGCAGAGACTCTGAGACGCAGAGACACAGAGACTCTGAGACTCTGAGACGCAGAGACGCAGAGACTCAGAGACGCAGAGACTCTGAGATGCAGAGACTCTGAGACGCAGAGACTCTAAGACGCAGAGACTCTGAGAATCTGAGACGCTGAGACGCAGAGGCGCTGAGACTCTGAGACGCAGAGACTCTGAGACGCAGAGACTCTGAGAATCTGAGACGCTGAGACGCAGAGGCGCTGAGACTCTGAGACGCAGAGACTCTGAGACGCAGAGACTCTGAGACGCAGAGACGCAGAGACTCTGAGACGCAGAGACTCAGAGACGCAGAGACTCTAATACGCAGAGACGCAGAGATGCAGAGACTCTGAGAATCTGAGACGCTGAGACGCAGAGACGCAGAGACTCTGAGACGCAGAGACTCTGAGACTCTGAGACGCAGAGACTCTGAGATGCAGAGACGCAGAGACGCAGAGACGCAGAGACGCAGAGACTCTGAGACGCAGAGACTCTGAGACGCAGAGACTCTGAGACGCAGAGACTCTGAGACGCAGAGACGCAGAGACTCTGAGATGCAGAGACGCAGAGACGCAGAGACTCTGAGACGCAGAGACGCAGAGACTCTGAGATGCAGAGACGCAGAGACGCAGAGACTCTGAGACGCAGAGACTCTGAGACGCAGAGACGCAGAGATGCAGACACTCTGAGAATCTGAGACGCAGAGGTGCTGAGACTCTGAGACGCAGAGACGCAGAGACTCTGAGACTCTGAGACTCTGAGACGCAGAGACTCTGAGACTCTGAGACGCAGAGACGCAGAGACTCTGAGACGCAGAGACGCAGAGACTCTGAGACGCAGAGACTCTGAGACGCAGAGACGCAGAGACTCTGAGATGCAGAGACGCAGACACGCAGAGACGCAGAGACTCTGAGACGCAGAGACTCTGAGACGCAGAGACGCAGAGACGCAGAGATGCAGACACTCTGAGAATCTGAGACGCAGAGGCGCTGAGACTCTGAGACGCAGAGACGCAGAGACTCTGAGACTCTGAGACTCTGAGACGCAGAGACTCTGAGACTCTGAGACGCAGAGACGCAGGGACTCTGAGACGCAGAGACGCAGAGACTCTGAGACGCAGACACGCAGAGACTCTGAGACGCAGGCACGCAGAGACTCTGAGACTCAGACGCAGAGACGCAGAGATGCAGAGACTCTGAGAATCTGAGACGCAGAGACGCAGAGAATCGGAGAGGCAGAGACGCAGAGACTCTGAGACGCAGAGACGCAGAGACTCTGAGACGCAGAGACTCTGAGAATCTGAGACGCAGAGACGCAGAGACGCAGAGACGCTGAGAATCTGAGACGCAGAGACGCAGAGACGCAGAGACTCTGAGACGCAGAGACGCAGAGACTCTGATACGCAGAGACGCTGAGACGCAGAGACTCTGAGACGCTGAGACGCAGAGACTCTGAGACGCTGAGACTCTGAGAATCTGAGACGCTGAGACGCAGAGACGCAGAGATGCAGAGATGCAGAGACGCAGAGACGCAGAGATGCAGAGACTCTGAGACGCAGAGACACAGAGACTCTGAGACGCAGAGACGCAGAGATGCAGAGATGCAGAGACGCAGAGATGCAGAGACTCTGAGACGCAGAGACACAGAGACTCTGAGACGCAGAGACGCAGAGATGCAGAGATGCAGAGACGCAGAGATGCAGAGACTCTGAGACGCAGAGACACAGAGACTCTGAGACGCAGAGACGCAGAGACTCAGACGCAGAGACGCAGAGACGCTGAGACGCAGAGACGCTGCGACGCAGAGACTCTGAGATGCAGAGACTCTGAGACGCAGAGACACAGAGACTCTGAGATGCAGAGACTCTGAGACGCAGAGACGCAGAGACGCTGAGACGCAGAGACTCTGAGACGCAGAGACGCAGATACTCTGAGACGCAGAGACTCTGAGAATCTGAGACGCTGAGACGCAGAGGCGCTGAGACTCTGAGACGCAGAGACTCTGAGACGCAGAGACTCTGAGACGCAGAGACGCAGAGACTCTGAGACGCAGAGACTCAGGGACGCAGAGACTCTAATACGCAGAGACGCAGAGATGCAGAGACTCTGAGAATCTGAGACGCTGAGACGCAGAGGCGCTGAGACTCTGAGACGCAGAGACTCTGAGACGCAGAGACTCTGAGACACAGAGACGCAGAGACTCTGAGACGCAGAGACGCAGAGACTCTGAGAATCTGAGACGCTGAGACGCAGAGGCGCTGAGACTCTGAGACGCAGAGACTCTGAGACGCAGAGACTCTGAGAATCTGAGACGCTGAGACGCAGAGGCGCTGAGACTCTGAGACGCAGAGACTCTGAGACGCAGAGACGCAGAGACTCTGAGACGCAGAGACTCAGAGACGCAGAGACTCTAATACGCAGAGACGCAGAGATGCAGAGACTCTGAGAATCTGAGACGCTGAGACGCAGAGACGCAGAGACTCTGAGACGCAGAGACTCTGAGACTCTGAGACGCAGAGACTCTGAGATGCAGAGACGCAGAGACGCAGAGACTCTGAGACGCAGAGACTCTGAGACGCAGAGACTCTGAGACGCAGAGACGCAGAGACTCTGAGACGCAGAGACTCTGAGATGCAGAGACGCAGAGACGCAGAGACTCTGAGACGCAGAGACTCTGAGACGCAGAGACGCAGAGACGCAGAGATGCAGACACTCTGAGAATCTGAGACGCAGAGGCGCTGAGACTCTGAGACGCAGAGACGCAGAGACTCTGAGACTCTGAGACTCTGAGACGCAGAGACTCTGAGACTCTGAGACGCAGAGACGCAGAGACGCAGAGACTCTGAGACGCAGAGACGCAGAGACTCTGAGACGCAGAGACTCTGAGACGCAGAGACGCAGAGACTCTGAGATGCAGAGACGCAGAGACGCAGAGACGCAGAGACTCTGAGACGCAGAGACTCTGAGACGCAGAGACGCAGAGACGCAGAGATGCAGACACTCTGAGAATCTGAGACGCAGAGGCGCTGAGACTCTGAGACGCAGAGACGCAGAGACTCTGAGACTCTGAGACTCTGAGACGCAGAGACTCTGAGACTCTGAGACGCAGAGACGCAGAGACTCTGAGACGCAGAGACGCAGAGACTCTGAGACGCAGACACGCAGAGACTCTGAGACGCAGACACGCAGAGACTCTGAGACTCAGACGCAGAGACGCAGAGATGCAGAGACTCTGAGAATCTGAGACGCAGAGACGCAGAGAATCGGAGAGGCAGAGACGCAGAGACTCTGAGACGCAGAGACGCAGAGACTCTGAGACGCAGAGACTCTGAGAATCTGAGACGCAGAGACGCAGAGACGCAGAGACGCTGAGAATCTGAGACGCAGAGACGCAGAGACTCTGAGACGCAGAGACGCAGAGACTCTGATACGCAGAGACGCTGAGACGCAGAGACTCTGAGACGCTGAGACGCAGAGACTCTGAGACGCTGAGACTCTGAGAATCTGAGACGCTGAGACGCAGAGACGCAGAGATGCAGAGATGCAGAGACGCAGAGATGCAGAGACTCTGAGACGCAGAGACACAGAGACTCTGAGACTCTGAGACGCAGAGACGCAGAGACTCAGAGACGCAGAGACTCTGAGATGCAGAGACTCTGAGACGCAGAGACGCAGAGACTCTGAGACGCAGAGACTCTGAGAATCTGAGACGCTGAGACGCAGAGGCGCTGAGACTCTGAGACGCAGAGACTCTGAGACGCAGAGACTCTGAGAATCTGAGACGCTGAGACGCAGAGGCGCTGAGACTCTGAGACGCAGAGACTCTGAGACGCAGAGACTCTGAGACGCAGAGACGCAGAGACTCTGAGACGCAGAGACTCAGAGACGCAGAGACTCTAATACGCAGAGACGCAGAGATGCAGAGACTCTGAGAATCTGAGACGCTGAGACGCAGAGACGCAGAGACTCTGAGACGCAGAGACTCTGAGACTCTGAGACGCAGAGACTCTGAGATGCAGAGACGCAGAGACGCAGAGACGCAGAGACGCAGAGACTCTGAGACGCAGAGACTCTGAGACGCAGAGACTCTGAGACGCAGAGACGCAGAGACTCTGAGATGCAGAGACGCAGAGACGCAGAGACGCAGAGACTCTGAGACGCAGAGACTCTGAGACGCAGAGACGCAGAGATGCAGACACTCTGAGAATCTGAGACGCAGAGGCGCTGAGACTCTGAGACGCAGAGACGCAGAGACTCTGAGACTCTGAGACTCTGAGACGCAGAGACTCTGAGACTCTGAGACGCAGAGACGCAGAGACTCTGAGACGCAGAGACGCAGAGACTCTGAGACGCAGACACGCAGAGACTCTGAGACGCAGGCACGCAGAGACTCTGAGACTCAGACGCAGAGACGCAGAGATGCAGAGACTCTGAGAATCTGAGACGCAGAGACGCAGAGAATCGGAGAGGCAGAGACGCAGAGACTCTGAGACGCAGAGACGCAGAGACTCTGAGACGCAGAGACTCTGAGAATCTGAGACGCAGAGACGCAGAGACGCTGAGAATCTGAGACGCAGAGACGCAGAGACGCAGAGACTCTGAGACGCAGAGACGCAGAGACTCTGATACGCAGAGACGCTGAGACGCAGAGACTCTGAGACGCTGAGACGCAGAGACTCTGAGACGCTGAGACTCTGAGAATCTGAGACGCTGAGACGCAGAGACGCAGAGATGCAGAGATGCAGAGACGCAGAGACGCAGAGATGCAGAGACTCTGAGACGCAGAGACACAGAGACTCTGAGACGCAGAGACGCAGAGATGCAGAGATGCAGAGACGCAGAGATGCAGAGACTCTGAGACGCAGAGACACAGAGACTCTGAGACGCAGAGACGCAGAGACTCAGACGCAGAGACGCAGAGACTCTGAGATGCAGAGACTCTGAGACGCAGAGACGCAGAGACTCTGAGATGCAGAGACTCTGAGACGCAGAGACGCAGAGACGCTGAGACGCAGAGACTCTGAGACGCAGAGACGCAGATACTCTGAGACGCAGAGACTCTGAGAATCTGAGACGCTGAGACGCAGAGGCGCTGAGACTCTGAGACGCAGAGACTCTGAGACGCAGAGACTCTGAGACGCAGAGACGCAGAGACTCTGAGACGCAGAGACTCAGGGACGCAGAGACTCTAATACGCAGAGACGCAGAGATGCAGAGACTCTGAGAATCTGAGACGCTGAGACGCAGAGGCGCTGAGACTCTGAGACGCAGAGACTCTGAGACGCAGAGACTCTGAGACACAGAGACGCAGAGACTCTGAGACGCAGAGACGCAGAGACTCTGAGATGCAGAGACGCAGAGACTCTGAGACGCAGAGACTCTGAGACGCAGAGACTCTGAGACGCAGAGACGCAGAGACTCTGAGACTCTGAGACGCAGAGACGCAGAGACGCAGAGACTCTGAGACACAGAGACGCAGAGACTCTGAGACGCAGAGACGCAGAGACTCTGAGACGCAGAGGCGCTGAGACTCTGAGACGCAGAGACGCAGAGACTCTGAGACGCAGAGACTCTGAGACGCAGAGACGCAGAGACGCAGAGACTCTGAGACGCAGAGACGCAGAGACTCTGAGATGCAGAGACGCAGAGACTCTGAGACGCAGAGACGCAGAAACTCTGAGACGCAGAGTCTCTGAGACGCAGAGACACAGAGACTCAGACGCAGAGACTCTGAGACTCTGTGACTCTGAGACGCAGAGTCTCTGAGACGCAGAGACACAGAGACTCTGATACGCAGAGACGCAGAGACTCAGAGACTCTGTGACTCTGAGACGCAGAGACTCTGAGACTTTGAGACGCAGAGACTCTGAGACGCAGAGACGCTGAGACGCAGAGACTCTGAGACGCAGAGACTCTGAGACGCAGAGACGCAGAAACTCTGAGACGCAGAGTCTCTGAGACGCAGAGACACAGAGACTCTGAGACGCAGAGACTCTGAGACTCTGTGACTCTGAGACGCAGAGTCTCTGAGACGCAGAGACACAGAGACTCTGATACGCAGAGACGCAGAGACTCTGAGACGCAGAGACCCTGATACGCAGAGACGCTGAGACGCAGAGACGCAGAGACTCTGAGACGCAGAGACTCTGAGACGCAGAGACTCTGAGACACAGAGACTCTGATACGCAGAGACGCTGAGACGCAGAGACTCTGAGACGCAGAGACGCAGAGACTCTGAGACACAGAGACTCTGAGAATCTGAGACGCTGAGACGCAGAGGCGCTGAGACTCTGAGACGCAGAGACTCTGAGACGCTGAGACGCAGAGACGCAGAGATGCAGAGATGCAGAGACGCAGAGACGCAGAGATGCAGAGACTCTGAGACGCAGAGACACAGAGACTCTGAGACACAGAGACGCAGAGACGCAGAGACGCTGAGACGCAGAGACTCTGAGATGCACAGACTCTGAGACGCAGAGACGCAGAGACTCTGAGAATCTGAGACGCTGAGACGCAGAGGTGCTGAGACTCTGAGACGCAGAGACTCTGAGACGCAGAGACTCTGAGACGCAGAGACGCAGAGACTCTGAGACTCTGAGACGCAGAGACGCAGAGACTCAGAGACGCAGAGACTCTGAGATGCAGAGACTCTGAGACGCAGAGACGCAGAGACTCTGAGACGCAGAGACTCTGAGAATCTGAGACGCTGAGACGCAGAGGCGCTGAGACTCTGAGACGCAGAGACTCTGAGACGCAGAGACGCAGAGACTCTGAGACGCAGAGACTCAGAGACGCAGAGACTCTAATACGCAGAGACGCAGAGATGCAGAGACTCTGAGAATCTGAGACGCTGAGACGCAGAGACGCAGAGACTCTGAGACGCAGAGACTCTGAGACTCTGAGACGCAGAGTCTCTGAGACGCAGAGACGCAGAGACGCAGAGACGCAGAGACTCTGAGACGCAGAGACTCTGAGACGCAGAGACTCTGAGACGCAGAGACTCTGAGACGCAGAGACGCAGAGACTCTGAGATGCAGAGACGCAGAGACGCAGAGACTCTGAGACGCAGAGACTCTGAGACGCAGAGACGCAGAGACGCAGAGATGCAGACACTCTGAGAATCTGAGACGCAGAGGCGCTGAGACTCTGAGACGCAGAGACGCAGAGACTCTGAGACTCTGAGACTCTGAGACGCAGAGACTCTGAGACTCTGAGACGCAGAGACGCAGAGACTCTGAGACGCAGAGACGCAGAGACTCTGAGACGCAGAGACTCTGAGACGCAGAGACGCAGAGACTCTGAGATGCAGAGACGCAGAGACGCAGAGACGCAGAGACTCTGAGACGCAGAGACTCTGAGACGCAGAGACGCAGAGACGCAGAGATGCAGACACTCTGAGAATCTGAGACGCAGAGGCGCTGAGACTCTGAGACGCAGAGACGCAGAGACTCTGAGACTCTGAGACGCAGAGACTCTGAGACTCTGAGACGCAGAGACGCAGAGACTCTGAGACGCAGAGACGCAGAGACTCTGAGACGCAGACACGCAGAGACTCTGAGACTCAGACACGCAGAGACTCTGAGACTCAGACGCAGAGACGCAGAGATGCAGAGACTCTGAGAATCTGAGACGCAGAGACGCAGAGAATCGGAGAGGCAGAGACGCAGAGACTCTGAGACGCAGAGACGCAGAGACTCTGAGACGCAGAGACTCTGAGAATCTGAGACGCAGAGACGCAGAGACGCAGAGACGCTGAGAATCTGAGACGCAGAGACGCAGAGACGCAGAGACTCTGAGACGCAGAGACGCAGAGACTCTGATACGCAGAGACGCTGAGACGCAGAGACTCTGAGACGCTGAGACGCAGAGACTCTGAGACGCTGAGACTCTGAGAATCTGAGACGCTGAGACGCAGAGACGCAGAGATGCAGAGATGCAGAGACGCAGAGATGCAGAGACTCTGAGACGCAGAGACACAGAGACTCTGAGACGCAGAGACGCAGAGATGCAGAGATGCAGAGACTCTGAGACGCAGAGACACAGAGACTCTGAGACGCAGAGACGCAGAGACTCAGACGCAGAGACGCAGAGACGCTGAGACGCAGAGACGCTGCGACGCAGAGACTCTGAGATGCAGAGACTCTGAGACGCAGAGACGCAGAGACTCTGAGATGCAGAGACTCTGAGACGCAGAGACGCAGAGACGCTGAGACGCAGAGACTCTGAGACGCAGAGACGCAGATACTCTGAGACGCAGAGACTCTGAGAATCTGAGACGCTGAGACGCAGAGGCGCTGAGACTCTGAGACGCAGAGACTCTGAGACGCAGAGACTCTGAGACGCAGAGACGCAGAGACTCAGGGACGCAGAGAATCTAATACGCAGAGACGCAGAGATGCAGAGACTCTGAGACTCTGAGACGCAGAGGTGCTGAGACTCTGAGACGCAGAGACTCTGAGACGCAGAGACTCTGAGACGCAGAGACTCTGAGACACAGAGACGCAGAGACTCTGAGACGCAGAGACGCAGAGACTCTGAGATGCAGAGACGCAGAGACTCTGAGACGCAGAGACGCAGAGACTCTGAGACGCAGAGACTCTGAGACGCAGAGACGCAGAGATGCAGACACTCTGAGAATCTGAGACGCAGAGGCGCTGAGACTCTGAGACGCAGAGACGCAGAGACTCTGAGACGCAGAGACTCTGAGACGCAGAGACGCAGAGACGCAGAGACTCTGAGACGCAGAGACGCAGAGACGCAGAGACTCTGAGACGCAGAGACGCAGAGACTCTGAGATGCAGAGACGCAGAGACTCTGAGACGCAGAGACGCAGAAACTCTGAGACGCAGAGTCTCTGAGACGCAGAGACACAGAGACTCAGACGCAGAGACTCTGAGACTCTGTGACTCTGAGACGCAGAGTCTCTGAGACGCAGAGACACAGAGACTCTGATACGCAGAGACGCAGAGACTCAGAGACTCTGTGACTCTGAGACGCAGAGACTCTGAGACTTTGAGACGCAGAGACGCAGAGACTCTGAGACGCAGAGACGCTGAGACGCAGAGACTCTGAGACGCAGAGACTCTGAGACGCAGAGACGCAGAAACTCTGAGACGCAGAGTCTCTGAGACGCAGAGACACAGAGACTCTGAGACGCAGAGACTCTGAGACTCTGTGACTCTGAGACGCAGAGTCTCTGAGACGCAGAGACACAGAGACTCTGATACGCAGAGACGCAGAGACTCTGAGACTATGTGACTCTGAGACGCAGAGACTCTGAGACTCTGAGACGCAGAGACGCAGAGACTCTGAGACGCAGAGATGCAGAGACGCAGAGACTCTGAGAATCTGAGACGCTGAGACGCAGAGACGCAGAGACTCTGAGACGCAGAGACTCTGAGACGCAGAGACGCTGAGACGCAGAGACTCTGAGACGCAGAGACTCTGAGACGCAGAGACTCTGAGACGCAGAGACGCAGAGACTCTGAGACTCTGAGATGCAGAGACGCAGAGACTGTGAGACGCTGAGACGCAGAGACGCAGAGAATCTGTGACGCAGAGACTCACAGACGCAGAGACTCTGAGACTCTGAGACTCTGAGACGCAGAGACGCAGATACTCTGAGACGCAGAGACGCAGAGACTCTGAGACGCACAGACTCTGAGACGCAGAGACTCTGAGACGCAGAGACTCTGAGACACAGAGAGAGAGAGAGAGTGTGTGAGACAGAGAGAGTGTGTGTGAGACAGAGATAGTGTGTGTGAGACAGAGAGAGTTTGTGTGAGACAGAGAGTGTGAGACATAGAGAGTGTGTGAGACAGAGAGAGTGTGTGTGAGACAGAGAGAGTTTGTGTGAGACAGTGAGAGTGTGTGTGAGACAGAGAGAGTTTGTGTGAGACAGAGAGAGTGTGTGTAAGACAGAGAGAGTGTGTGTGAGACAGAGAGAGTGTGTGTGAGAGAGAGAGTTTCTGTGAGACAGAGAGAATGTGTGAGACAGAGTGAGTGTGTGTGAGACAGAGAGAGTGTGTGTGAGACAGAGAGAGTGTGTGAGACAGAGTGAGTGTGTGTGAGACAGAGAGTGTGTGTGAGACAGAGAGAGTGTGTGAGACAGAGTGAGTGTGTGTGAGACAGAGAGAGAGTGTGAGACAGAGATAGTGTGTGTGAGACAGAGAGAGTGTGTGTGAGACCCAGAGTGTGTGTGAGACAGAGAGAGTGTGTGAGACAGAGTGAGTGTGTGTGAGACAGAGAGAGTGTGTGAGACAGAGTGAGTGTGTGTGAGACAGAGAGAGTGTGTGTGAGACAGAGAGAGTTTGTGTGAGACAGAGAGAGTTTTTTGTGAGACAGAGAGAGTGTGTGAGACAGAGACAGTGTGAGAGAGAGATAGAGTGTGTGTGAGAAAGAGAGAGTGTGTGTGAGACAGAGAGAGTTTGTGTGAGACAGAGAGAGTGTGTGTGAGACAGAGAGAGTTTTTTGTGAGACAGAGGGAGTGTGTGAGACAGAGAGAGTTTGTGTGAGACAGAGAGAGTTTTTTGTGAGACAGAGTGTGTGTGAGACAGAGAGAGTGTGTGTGAGAGAGAGTGTGTGTGAGAGAGAGAGAGTGTGTGTGAGAGAGAGAGTGTGTGTGAGAGAGAGAGTGTGTGTGAGAGAGAGAGAGAGTGTGTGTGAGACAGAAAGAGTGTGTGTGAGACAGAGAGAGAGTGTGAGGCAGAGAGAGTGTGAGAGAGAGAGAGAGTGTGTGTGAGACAGAGAGAGTGCGAGAGAGAGAGAGAGTGTGTGTGAGACAGAGAGAGTGTGTGAGACAGAGAGAGTTTGTGTGAGACAGAGAGAGTGTGAGAGAGAGAGAGAGTGTGTGTGAGAGAGAGAGAGTTTTTTGTGAGACAGAGAGAGTTTGTGTGAGACAGAGTGTGAGAGAGAGAGAGAGTGTGTGTGAGAGAGAGTTTTTTGTGAGACAGAGAGTGTGTGTGAGAGAGAGAGTGTGTGTGAGACAGAGAGAGTTTGTGTGAGACAGAGAGAGTGTGAGAGAGAGTGTGTGTGAGAGAGAGAGAGTTTTTTGTGAGACAGCGAGAGTTTGTGTGAGACAGAGACAGTGTGTGTGAGACAGAGAGAGTGTGTGAGGCAGAGAGAGTGTGTGAGACAGAGTGAGTGTGTGTGAGACAGAGAGAGAGTGTGAGACAGAGATAGTGTGTGTGAGACAGAGAGAGTGTGTGTGAGACCCAGAGTGTGTGTGAGACAGAGAGAGTGTGTGAGACAGAGTGAGTGTGTGTGAGACAGAGAGAGTGTGTGAGACAGAGTGAGTGTGTGTGAGACAGAGAGAGTGTGTGTGAGACAGAGAGAGTTTGTGTGAGACAGAGAGAGTTTTTTGTGAGACAGAGAGAGTGTGTGAGACAGAGACAGTGTGAGAGAGAGATAGAGTGTGTGTGAGAAAGAGAGAGTGTGTGTGAGACAGAGAGAGTTTGTGTGAGACAGAGAGAGTGTGTGTGAGACAGAGAGAGTTTTTTGTGAGACAGAGGGAGTGTGTGAGACAGAGAGAGTTTGTGTGAGACAGAGAGAGTTTTTTGTGAGACAGAGTGTGTGTGAGACAGAGAGAGTGTGTGTGAGAGAGAGTGTGTGTGAGAGAGAGAGAGTGTGTGTGAGAGAGAGAGTGTGTGTGAGAGAGAGAGTGTGTGTGAGAGAGAGAGAGTGTGTGTGAGACAGAAAGAGTGTGTGTGAGACAGAAAGAGTGTGTGTGAGACAGAGAGAGAGTGTGAGGCAGAGAGAGTGTGAGAGAGAGAGAGAGTGTGTGTGAGACAGAGAGAGTGCGAGAGAGAGAGAGAGTGTGTGTGAGACAGAGAGAGTGTGTGAGACAGAGAGAGTTTGTGTGAGACAGAGAGAGTGTGAGAGAGAGAGAGAGTGTGTGTGAGAGAGAGAGAGTTTTTTGTGAGACAGAGAGAGTTTGTGTGAGACAGAGTGTGAGAGAGAGAGAGAGTGTGTGTGAGAGAGAGATTTTTGTGAGACAGAGAGTGTGTGTGAGAGAGAGAGTGTGTGTGAGACAGAGAGAGTTTGTGTGAGACAGAGAGAGTGTGAGAGAGAGAGAGTGTGTGTGAGAGAGAGAGAGTTTTTTGTGAGACAGCGAGAGTTTGTGTGAGACAGAGACAGTGTGTGTGAGACAGAGAGAGTGTGTGAGGCAGAGAGAGTGTGAGAGAGAGAGAGAGTGTGTGTGAGACAGAGAGAGAGTGTGAAACAGAGAGAGTGTGAGAGAGAGAGAGTGTGTGTGAGAGAGAGTGTGTGAGAGAGAGAGAGTGTATGAGACAGAGAGAGTGTGAGAGAGAGAGAGAGAGTTTTTTGTGAGACAGCGAGAGTTTGTGTGAGACAGAGAGAGTGTGTGTGAGACAGAGAGAGTTTGTGTGAGACAGAGAGAGTTTGTGTGAGACAGAGAGAGTTTTTTGTGAGACAGAGAGAGTGTGTGAGACAGAGACAGTGTGAGAGAGAGATAGAGTGTGTGTGAGAAAGAGAGAGTGTGTGTGAGACAGAGAGAGTTTGTGTGAGACAGAGAGAGTGTGTGTGAGACAGAGAGAGTTTTTTGTGAGACAGAGGGAGTGTGTGAGACAGAGAGAGTTTGTGTGAGACAGAGAGAGTTTTTTGTGAGACAGAGTGTGTGTGAGACAGAGAGAGTGTGTGTGAGAGAGAGTGTGTGTGAGAGAGAGAGAGTGTGTGTGAGAGAGAGAGTGTGTGTGAGAGAGAGAGTGTGTGTGAGAGAGAGAGAGTGTGTGTGAGACAGAAAGAGTGTGTGTGAGACAGAGAGAGAGTGTGAGGCAGAGAGAGTGTGAGAGAGAGAGAGAGTGTGTGTGAGACAGAGAGAGTGCGAGAGAGAGAGAGAGTGTGTGTGAGACAGAGAGAGTGTGTGAGACAGAGAGAGTTTGTGTGAGACAGAGAGAGTGTGAGAGAGAGAGAGAGTGTGTGTGAGAGAGAGAGAGTTTTTTGTGAGACAGAGAGAGTTTGTGTGAGACAGAGTGTGAGAGAGAGAGAGAGTGTGTGAGAGAGAGTTTTTTGTGAGACAGAGAGTGTGTGTGAGAGAGAGAGTGTGTGTGAGACAGAGAGAGTTTGTGTGAGACAGAGAGAGTGTGAGAGAGAGTGTGTGTGAGAGAGAGAGAGTTTTTTGTGAGACAGCGAGAGTTTGTGTGAGACAGAGACAGTGTGTGTGAGACAGAGAGAGTGTGTGAGGCAGAGAGAGTGTGTGAGACAGAGTGAGTGTGTGTGAGACAGAGAGAGAGTGTGAGACAGAGATAGTGTGTGTGAGACAGAGAGAGTGTGTGTGAGACCCAGAGTGTGTGTGAGACAGAGAGAGTGTGTGAGACAGAGTGAGTGTGTGTGAGACAGAGAGAGTGTGTGAGACAGAGTGAGTGTGTGTGAGACAGAGAGAGTGTGTGTGAGACAGAGAGAGTTTGTGTGAGACAGAGAGAGTTTTTTGTGAGACAGAGAGAGTGTGTGAGACAGAGACAGTGTGAGAGAGAGATAGAGTGTGTGTGAGAAAGAGAGAGTGTGTGTGAGACAGAGAGAGTTTGTGTGAGACAGAGAGAGTGTGTGTGAGACAGAGAGAGTTTTTTGTGAGACAGAGGGAGTGTGTGAGACAGAGAGAGTTTGTGTGAGACAGAGAGAGTTTTTTGTGAGACAGAGTGTGTGTGAGACAGAGAGAGTGTGTGTGAGAGAGAGTGTGTGTGAGAGAGAGAGAGTGTGTGTGAGAGAGAGAGTGTGTGTGAGAGAGAGAGTGTGTGTGAGAGAGAGAGAGTGTGTGTGAGACAGAAAGAGTGTGTGTGAGACAGAAAGAGTGTGTGTGAGACAGAGAGAGAGTGTGAGGCAGAGAGAGTGTGAGAGAGAGAGAGAGTGTGTGTGAGACAGAGAGAGTGCGAGAGAGAGAGAGAGTGTGTGTGAGACAGAGAGAGTGTGTGAGACAGAGAGAGTTTGTGTGAGACAGAGAGAGTGTGAGAGAGAGAGAGAGTGTGTGTGAGAGAGAGAGAGTTTTTTGTGAGACAGAGAGAGTTTGTGTGAGACAGAGTGTGAGAGAGAGAGAGAGTGTGTGTGAGAGAGAGATTTTTGTGAGACAGAGAGTGTGTGTGAGAGAGAGAGTGTGTGTGAGACAGAGAGAGTTTGTGTGAGACAGAGAGAGTGTGAGAGAGAGAGAGTGTGTGTGAGAGAGAGAGAGTTTTTTGTGAGACAGCGAGAGTTTGTGTGAGACAGAGACAGTGTGTGTGAGACAGAGAGAGTGTGTGAGGCAGAGAGAGTGTGACAGAGAGAGAGAGTGTGTGTGAGACAGAGAGAGAGTGTGAAACAGAGAGAGTGTGAGAGAGAGAGAGTGTGTGTGAGAGAGAGTGTGTGAGAGAGAGAGAGTGTATGAGACAGAGAGAGTGTGAGAGAGAGAGAGAGAGTTTTTTGTGAGACAGCGAGAGTTTGTGTGAGACAGAGAGAGTGTGTGTGAGACAGAGAGAGTTTGTGTGAGACAGAGAGAGTGTGAGAGAGAGAGAGTGTGAGAGAGAGAGAGAGTGTGTGTGAGACAGAGAGAGTTTGTGTGAGACAGAGAGAGTGTGAGAGAGAGAGAGTGTGAGAGAGAGTGTGTGAGAGAGAGAGAGAGTGTATGAGACAGAGAGAGTGTGAGAGAGAGAGAGTTTTTTGTGAGACAGAGAGAGTTTGTGTGAGACAGAGAGAGTGTGAGAGAGAGAGAGTGTGAGAGAGAGAGTGTGTGAGAGAGAGAGTGTGTGTGAGAGAGAGAGTGTGAGAGAGAGAGTGTGTGAGAGAGAGAGTGTGTGTGAGAGAGAGAGTGTGAGAGAGAGAGAGAGAGTGTGTGTGAAGATCAGACGCTGACCTGAAGCACAGGCCTGAATCCTGATCCTTGACCCTGAGTACAGGCCCCGAACTCCGAACTCTGACCCCAAGTACAGTCCCCCAACCCTGAACCCTGACCCCGAATACAGGCCCTGAACCCTGACCCCGAGTACAGGCCTCAAACATTGAACCCTGAGCCCAAGGATAGACCCTGAACTTCGAAACCTGACCCTGACAACAGGCCTCAAACCTTGAAACCTGACCCCAAGGAGAGGCAATGAACCCTGACCCTGAGACAGGCCTCGAACCCTAACCCTCAGGGCAGGCCCTGAGCCCAGACTCTGGAAACAGGCCTTGACTCTGACCCCAAGGACTGAACCTAAATCCTGATTCTGAGAACAGGCCCCGAACCCTGTCCCCGAGGACAGGCCCTGAAAACCTGACCCTGAACCCTGACCCTGAGGACAAGCCCTGAACCCTGACCCTGAGGACAGGCCCTGAACCCTGACCCTGAGGACAGACCCTGAACCCTGACCCTGAGGACAGACCCTGAACCCTGACCCTGAGGACAGACCCTGAACCCTGACCCTGAGGACAGACCCTGAACCCTGACCCTGAGGACAGGCCCTGAACCCTGACCCTGAGGACAGGCCCTGAACCCTGACCCTGAGGACAGACCCTGAACTCTGACCCTGAGGACAGACCCTGAACCCTGACCCTGAGGACAGACCCTGAACCCTGACCCTGAGGATAGGCCCTGAACGCTGACGCTGAGGACAGACCCTGAACCCTGACCCTGAGGACAGACCCTGAACCCTGACCCTGAGGACAGGCCCTGAACGCTGGACCTGAGGACAGACCCTGAACCCTGACCCTGAGGACAGACCCTGAACGCTGACCCTGAGGACAGACCCTGAACCCTGACCCTGAGGACAGACCCTGAACTCTGACCCTGAGGACAGGCCCTGAACTCTGACCCTGAGGACAGACCCTGAACCCTGATCCTGAGGACAGACCCTGAACCCTGACCCTGAGGACAGACCCTGAACCCTGACCCTGAGGACAGACCCTGAACCCTGACCCTGAGGACAGGCCCTGAACCCTGACCCTGAGGACAGACCCTGAACGCTGACCCTGAGGACAGACCCTGAACCCTGACCCTGAGGACAGGCCCTGAACCCTGACCCTGAGGACAGACCCTGAACCCTGACCCTGAGGACAGGCCCTGAACCCTGACCCTGAGGACAGACCCTGAACCCTGACCCTGAGGACAGACCCTGAACGCTGACCCTGAGGACAGGCCCTGAACCCTGACCCCAAGATACAGAAACACAGAAATTCAGAGACTCGGAGACACAGAGATACAGAGACACATAGACTCAGGTTCATAAACACAGAAAGACAAAAGCTCAGAGACACAGAGTCTCAGAGGGTCAGAGACACAGGGACTCAGAGACAGAGAGACGAAGAGACACCGAGACACAGAGATTCGGAGACTCAGAGCCAGAGAGACTCAGGGACACAGAGTGTCGGGGACAAAGAGACAGAGAGATTCAAAGACACTGAGAGACAGAAACTCAGAGACACAGAGACACAGACTCTCACAGATTCAGAGACACAGCAAGTCAGAGGCACACAACCACAAAGATAGAGAGACAGAGGCTCTGAAACACAGAAACACATGGACACAGACATTCCGAGACACTCAGATTCCGAGACACAGAGACTCTGAGACACAGAGACTCAGAGACTCTGAGACGCAGAGACTCTGAGACGAAGTGACTCTGAGACTCTGAGATGCTGAGACGCAGAGACACAGAGACTCTGAGACGCAGAGACACAGAGACTCTGAGACAAAGTGATTCTGAGACTCTGAGACGCTGAGACGCAGAGACGCAGAGACACAGAGACTCTGAGACGCAGAGAGTCTGAGACACTGAGACACAGAGACGCAGAGACGCAGAGACACTGAGACGCAGAGACGCAGAGAATCTGAGACTCTGAGACGCAGAGACGCAGAGACGCAGAGACACAGAGACGCTGAGACGCAGAGACGCAGAGAATCTGAGACGCAGAGACGCAGAGACTCTGAGACGCAGAGACGCAGAGACTCTGAGACGCAGAGACTCTGAGACGCAGAGAGGCAGAGACGTTGAGACGCGGAGACGCAGAGACTCTGAGACGCAGAGACTCTGAGACGCAGAGAGGCAGAGACGTTGAGACGCGGAGACGCAGAGACTCTGAGACGCAGAGACTCTGAGACTCTGAGACGCAGAGAGAGAGTGTGTGTGAGAAAGAGAAAGTTTGTGTGAGACAGAGAGAGTGTGAGAGAGAGAGTGTGTGTGAGAGAGAGAGTGTGTGTGAAGATCAGACGCTGACCTGAAGCACAGGCCTGAATCCTGATCCTTGACCCTGAGTACAGGCCCCGAACTCCGAACTCTGACCCCAAGTACAGTCCCCCAACCCTGAACCCTGACCCCGAATACAGGCCCTGAACCCTGACCCCGAGTACAGGCCTCAAACATTGAACCCTGAGCCCAAGGATAGACCCTGAACTTTGAAACCTGACCCTGACAACAGGCCTCAAACCTTGAAACCTGACCCCAAGGAGAGGCAATGAACCCTGACCCTGAGGACAGACCCTGAACCCTGACCCTGAGGACAGACCCTGAACCCTGACCCTGAGGACAGGCCCTGAACCCTGACCCTGAGGACAGGCCCTGAACCCTGACCCTGAGGACAGACCCTGAACTCTGACCCTGAGGACAGACCCTGAACCCTGACCCTGAGGACAGACCCTGAACCCTGACCCTGAGGATAGGCCCTGAACGCTGACGCTGAGGACAGACCCTGAACCCTGACCCTGAGGACAGACCCTGAACCCTGACCCTGAGGACAGGCCCTGAACCCTGACCCTGAGGACAGGCCCTGAACCCTGACCCTGAGGACAGACCCTGAACCCTGACCCTGAGGACAGGCCCTGAACCCTGACCCTGAGGACAGACCCTGAACCCTGACCCTGAGGACAGACCCTGAACCCTGACCCTGAGGACAGGCCCTGAACCCTGACCCTGAGGACAGACCCTGAACCCTGACCCTGAGGACAGACCCTGAACCCTGACCCTGAGGACACGCCCTGAACCCTGACCCCGAGATACAGAAACACAGAAATTCAGAGACTCGGAGACACAGAGACACAGAGACACATCGACTCAGATTCATAAACACGGAAAGACAAAAGCTCAGAGACACAGAGGGTCAGAGACACAGGGACTCAGAGACACCGAGACACAGAGACACCGAGACACAGAGATTCGGAGACTCAGAGACACAGAGACTCAGATACTCAGAGACACAGAGACTCAGAGACACAGAGACTCAGAGACTCAGATACTCAGAGACACAGAGACTCAGAGACACAGAGACTCAGAGACTCAGAGACGCAGAGACACAGAGACACAGAGACTCAGAGACACAGAGACACAGAGACTCAGGGACACACAGACACAGAGACATAGGGACACGGAGAAACAGGGACAGAGACACAGAGACTCAGAGACACAGAGACACAGAGACTCAGAGACACAGAGACTCAGAGACTCAGAGACAGAGACACAGAGACTCAGAAACTCAGAGACTCAGTGTCAGAGTGACTCAGAGACACAGAGACACATAGATTCAGAGACTCAGAGGCACCGAGACTGAGAGACACAGCGACTCAGTGACACAGAGAATCAGAAACTCAGTGAAACAGAGACAGAGCGATTCAGAGACACGAGACTCAGAGACACAGAGGCTCAGGGACTCAGAGACAGAGAGATACAGGGACACAGACACACAGAGACTCAGAGACACAGAGTCTAAGAAACTCAGAGACTCAGAGACACGCACACACAGACACAGAGACAGAGAGACACAGACACTCAGACACAAAAGCCTCAGAGATACAGAGACTGAGAGACAAAGAGATCAAGATAGAGAATCACAGAGCCTAACAGTAACCCTAACCCTAACCCGAATGCTAACCCAAACCCTAACCCTAGCCATAACCAAGACCATAACCCTAATGCCTAACCCTAACCCTAACCATAACTCAGAACCTAAACCTAAGGCCTAACTCTAACGTGAACGATAACACGAACTATAAACATAAACCAAACCCTAACCCGAACCCTAACCATAACCATAACCTAGACCGTAACCCGAACACCAAACCCTAACCCTAATGCCTAACCCTAACCCTAATGCTAACACGAACTATAAACCTGAACCTAACCCAGACCGTAACCCTAACCCTAACCCAAACACCAAACCCTAACCCTGATGCCAAACCCTAACCCTAATGCCGAACCTTAACCCTAACCAGAACCTAGACCGTAACCCGAACCCTAACACCAAACCCTAACCGTAATACCTCACCCAAACCCAAACCCTTACCCTAACCCTAACACTAACCATCAACCTAAACTTAACCCTAAACCTAACCATAACCCAGACTGTAACCCGAACACCAAACCCTAACCCTAATGCCGAACCCTAATCCTAACGCTAACACTAACCATAAACCTAACCCTAACCCAGACCACAACTCTAACCCGAACACCAAACCCTAACCGTAATGCCAACCCTAACCCTAATCCAAACGCGAACACGCCAGTTACAGACAGCAGGGGGAAGTTGTGTGTGGAACCGGAGGAGATTGGAGAAGTATTGAACCAATATTTCTCTTCGGTGTTCACGCAGGGGGACATGAATATAGCTGAGGAGGACATTGGGTTGCAGGGGTGTAAAATAGAAAGTATTACGGTTGATAAAGAGGATGTGCTGGAAATTCTTGAGGGGCTGAAAATAGATAAGTCCCCTGGTCCGGATGGGATCTACCCTAGGATTCTCTGGGAGGCTAGAGAGGTGATTGCAGAGCCTCTGGCTCAGATCTTCAGGTCGTCATTGGTCTCTGGTGTAGTCCCGGAGGATTGGAGGATAGCGAATGTTGTCCCATTGTTTAAGAAGGGGAACAGAGACTTTGCTGGGAATTATAGACCGGTGAGTCTCACTTCTGTTGTGGGCAAGGTTTTAGAAAAAATTATTAGGGATAGGATTTATAGTTATTTGGAGTGTAATGAATTGATTAGAAATAGTCAGCATGGTTTTGTAGCAGGTAGGTCGTGCCTTACTAACCTTATTGAGTTTTTTGAGAAGGTGACCAAAGAGGTGGATGGGGGTAAGGCAGTTGACGTGGTATACATGGATTTTAGTAAGGCGTTCGATAAGGTTCACCATGGTAGGCTTATGCAGAAAATGCAGATGTATGGGATTGTGGGTAATCTAGGAAGTTGGATCAGGAATTGGCTATCAGATAGGAGACAGAGGGTGGTGGTGGATGGTAAATATTCATCATGGAGTGCAGTTACGAGTGGTGTGCCTCAGGGATCTGTTTTGGGGCCACTGTTGTTTGTAATTTTTATTAATGATCTGGATGAGGGTATAGTTGGGTGGATTAGTAAATTTGCTGATGACACCAAAGTTGGAGGTGTGGTAGATTGTGAGGAAGGGTGTCATAGTCTGCAGGGAGACTTAGATAGGTTGCAGAGCTGGGCCGAGAGGTGGCGGATGGAATTTAATGCGGAGAAGTGTGAGGTAATTCACTTTGGTAGGAGCAACAGATGTGTCGAGTATAGGGCTAACGGGAGGACTTTGAATAGTGTGGATGAACAGAGGGATCTAGGTGTGTGTGTACATAGATCCCTGAAAGTTGGGAATCAAGTAGATAAGGTTGTCAAGAAGGCGTACGGTGTCTTGGCGTTTATTGGTAGGGGGATTGAATTTAGGAGTCGCAGTGTAATGTTGCAACTGTACACTACTCTAGTGCGGCCGCACTTGGAGTACTGTGTGCAGTTCTGGTCCCCGCATTACAAGAAGGATGTGGAGGCGTTGGAGAGGGTGCAGAGGAGGTTTACTAGGATGTTGCCTGGTATGGTGGGGAGGTCCTATGAGGAGAGACTGAGGGATCTAGGGTTGTTTTCGTTGGGAAGAAGGCGGCTAAGAGGGGATCTTATTGAAACATATAAGATGATTAGGGGTTTAGATAGGGTGGATAGTGATAGCCTTTTTCCTCGGATGGAGAAAGCTAGCACGAGGGGGCATGACTTTAAATTAAGGGGGGGTAGCTACAGGACGGATGTCAGGGGTAGGTTCTTTACCCAGCGGGTGGTGAGGGATTGGAATGCCCTGCCTGCTGCAGTTGTAGATGCGTCTAGTTTGGGGGCGTTTAAGAGATCTCTGGATAGGTTTATGGACGAAAAGGGATTGGTATAGGCTAGTGGGTCATTGTTTTTGTAACTGGTCGGCGCAACATCGTGGGCCGAAGGGCCTGTTCTGCGCTGTAATGTTCTATGTTCTATGTTCTATAAACTGAACCCTAACCCTAACACCAACACCAAACCCTAACCCTAACTCCAAACGCGAACCCTAAAGCCTAACCCTAACTCTAACGCTAACCCTAGCCTGAACGCTAACACTAAACATAAACCTAAACCTAACCTTGACCATAACCCAGACTGTAACCCTAACCCGAACACAAAAGCCAAACCCTAATGCTTAACCCGAACCCAAAACCTTAACCCTTAACCCTAACACTAACTATAAACCTAACCCTAACCATAACCCAGACCGTAACCCGAACAAAAATCATAAACCTAAACCGAACCCGAACACTAACCCTAACCATAATCCAGACCGTAACCCTAACACCAAACCTGAACCCCAATGCCGAACCCTAACCCTAACGCTAACCATAAACCTAAACCTAACCCTAGTGCCTAACCCTAACGCTAAGACAACCATAAACCTAAACCCAACCCTAACCCTAACCCAGACTGTAACCCTAACCCGAACACCAAACCCGAACACCAAACTGTAAACCTAATGCCAAGCCTAACAATAACCCGAACCCTAAAGCTAACCCTAACCCAGACCGTAACCCTAACCCTAACACCAAACCCTAACCCGAATGCCTAGCCCGAACCCAAACCCTGTCATTAACTCTAACCCCTAACCCTAACACCAACCATATCCCTAACCCTAACCCTAATCCCAACCATAACCCTAACACTAACCCTAAACACAACCCTAATCTGAACCATAACCCTAACCCTAACCCGAACCCGAACGCAAAACCCTAACCCTATCATTAACCCTAAACCTAACCTTAACTCTAATCCAAGCCCCAAACACTAATTTTAACCCTAATCGCTAACCATAACAGTAAAACTAACCCTAACCCTCACCCTAATCCCAACCATAACCCTAACACCAAAAGCTAACCCGAACATTTAACAACCCCAACCCGAACCCTAACTCTAACCCTAACAACTAACCCTAACCCTCACCATAATCCAAACACCTAACCCTAACGTGAACACGAACAACTAACCCTAACACGAACCCAAGCCCTAACCCTAACCCTGACAATAATACAAAAATCAAATCCTAAACCTAACCCTAACTTTAATCCTAACCCTAACCATAATCCAAACACCTAACCCTAAACCTAACCCTGACACTAACCCTCACCCTAACTCTAATCCTAACCCTAACATAAGAACATAAGAAATAGGAGCAGGAGTAGGCCAACTAGCCCTTCGAGCCTGCCCTGCCATTCAATAAGATCATGGCTGATCTGTCGTGGCTCAGTTCCACATTCCTGCCCTCTCCCCATAACCCTTAATCCCCTCTCTCATCAAAAACCCATCAACCCGCGTCTTAAAAATACTTAGCGAGGTAGCCTCCACCACTTCAACAGGCAGAGAATTCCAGAGATTCACCACCCTTTGAGTGAAGAAGTTCCTCCTCAACTCTGTTCTAAACCGCCCCCCCCTTTATCTTGAGGCTATGCCCCCTAGTCCTACTGTCCTTTCTGAGTGGGAAGAGTCTCTCCAACTCTATCTTATCCATCCCATTCATCATCTTATACATCTCAATGAGATCTCCCCTCATTCTTCTAAACTCTAACGAGTACAAGCCTAATCTATTCAGCCTCTCCTCATAGCTCAACCCCCTCAACTCTGGCATCAGCCTAGTAAACCTCCTCTGCACTCCCTCCAAGGCCAAAATATCCTTGCGTAAGTACGGCGCCCAAAACTGCACACAGTACTCCAGCTGCGGCCTCACCAATGCCCTATACAGCTGCAGCAAGACCTCCCTACTTTTATATTCAATCCCCCTCGCGATGAAGGCCAGCATCCCATTCGCCTTCCTGACCACCTGCTGCACCTGCAAGCTGGGTTTTTGCGACTCATGCACAAGGACCCCGAGGTCCCTCTGCACCGTCGCCTGCTGCAGTTTTTCTCCACGTAAGTAATAGTCCTTCCTACCATTATTCCTACCAAAGTGGACCACCTCACATTTGCCAACATTAAATTCCATTTGCCATTTCCTGGCCCATTCGCCCAGCCTATCTAGATCCTTCTGTAGACTCTCCCCACCCTCCGCACAATTTGCCTTTCCACCAATTTTGGTGTCATCAGCAAATTTCGACACCCTACACTCGGTTCCCTCCTCCAGATCATCTATATAAATGGTAAATAGCTGAGGCCCCAGCACCAACCCCTGGGGCACTCCACGAGTCACCATCCGCCAATCCGAATAGCACCCATTGACCCCCACTCTCTGCCTCCTATTTGACAACCAGTCCTCTATCCACGCTAACACCCTACCCCCAACTCCATGCCCCCTGACCTTCTGCAATAACCTCTTGTGAGGTACCTTGTCAAACGCCTTCTGAAAATCAAGAAAGACCACATCCACTGGCTCTCCTCTATCCACCGCCCTAGACACATCCTCATAGAACTCCAGTAAATTTGTCAGACATGACTTCCCTTTAATGAAACCGTGCTGCGTCTGCTCTATCAAGCAGTTCCCCTCAAGATGCCTCGCTATTTCCTCCTTGATGACGGATTCTAACATTTTACCTACAACAGACATTAAACTAACCGGCCTATAATTCCCTGTCTTTTGCCTGGCACCCTTCTTAAACAACGGTGTAACATTAGCCGTTTTCCAATCTTCCGGCACTTCCCCGGAATCCAGCGACGTCTGGAAAATAACCACCAAGGCGTCCACTATCACCTCCGCCATTTCTTTCAGAACCCTTGGATGCATTCCATCCGGTCCTGGTGAGTTGTCCACAATCAGCCCCTCCAGTCTGTCGAGCACCACCTCTCTAGTAACAATAATGTCATCAAGACCCTCCAGTCCTACCACCTTTCCATCTCTAACATCCGGCAAATTATTCACGTCCTCCTCCGTGAAGACCGAAACAAAAAAGTTATTCAAGACCTCAGCCATATCCCCATCCCCTACCACTAAGTCCCCCTTCTCATCCTCTAAGGGACCAACGTTCACCCTAGCCAGCCTCTTCCTTTTTATATATTTATAAAAACTCTTGCTATCCTTTTTTATATTAAGCGCTAACCCAGCTTCATAGTTTCTCCTACTCTTCTTTATCAACTTCTTTGTCAATCTTTGTTGACATTTAAACCTCTCCCAATCCTCTTCTCGCCCACTACTCTCAGCTACTCTAAACGCCTCCGCTTTTAATTTAACACTTTCCTTCACCTCCTTCGTTATCCACGGCTTATTACCTCTCCTCCTACTGTCCTTTTTAACCATCGGAATAAATTTCTGCTGAGCACCAAGAAAGATCTCCTTAAAGATCCTCCACTGTTCCTCAGCAGACCTACCTTCCAACGCGCTCCCCCAGTCCACATTCGCCAATTCTTCTCTCATCCTACCGTATTTCCCTCTATTCAAACAAAGGACGCGTGTCCGGGAACCCACTTTCTCCTCCTCCATCTGCACCAGAAACTCCACCATACAATGATCACTCTCCCCAAGAGGATCCTTCACCACAAGGTCCCTAATTCTACCCGCCTCATTACATAGCACCAGATCCAAGATAGCTCGCTCCCTCGTCGGCTCCAACACACACTGTTCTAGGAAACTATCCCGGCAGCATTCCAAGAACTCCTCCTCGAGCCCACCGCGTCCAACATGGGTCGTCCAATCAATATGTAGATTGAAATCCCCCATAACTACGGCCGTCCCATTCCTGCACGCCGCACTTATTTGCGCGTTAACAGCCCGCCCCACCTCCAGATCATTATTCGGGGGCCTATAGACGACACCCACCAGAAAGTCTTCCTCCCTTTGCTGTTCCTAATCTCCACCCACAACAATTCCACATTCTGCTCCTTGGCTCCAATATCATCCCTTGCTACCACCTTGATGCTATCCTTATCCTTTTTCCTCCCGTCTATCCTTCCTAAACACTTGATACCCCTGGACATTCAGCTCCCAGTCCCTGTCACCTTGCAGCCACGTCTCTGTAATGGCCACCAGATCATATCCATTTGTGCTGATCTGCGCCACCAGCTCATCCACTTTATTCCGAATACTTCGCGCATTCAGATAAAGTGCCTTCATCCCAGCCTTCACCTGGACCTTATTTGCCGTAACGCCACCAACCATACTCATGCCCCCTACTCCCTTTATTATTGGGACATCCTCGGCCTCTTCCCTTACATGTACACTCTCCTTACCTGTAGACCCCGTAATGTCACCTACCCTCGCACCCTCCCCCCACAATTAGTTTAAAGCCCTGTCTACAGTCCTATTTACACGATCCGTCAGGACTCTGGCCCCAGCACGGTTCAGACCAACCCCATCCCACCTGAACAGGTCCCACCTACCCCAATACTGGTGCCAATGCCCCATAAATTCAAACCCATTCCTCCCACACCAATCCCTGAGCCACCCATTCACTTCCTTAATCCTATCTACCCTACGCCCATCTGCACACGGTTCAGGCAGTAGCCCAGAGATAACCACCTTGTCGGTTCTACTTTTTAATTCCATTCCCAGCTTTTCATACTCCCTCCCCAGATCCTCAGTTCGCATTTTGCCTACGTCGTTGGCACCCACATGTACCACAACGACCGGATTCTCACCCTCCCACTCCAGGTTCCTCTGCAGCCCAGATGTGACATCCCGGACCCGAGCACCAGGCAGACAACACACCCTTCTGTGCACTTTGTCATTGTGACAAAGGACAGTGTCAATACCCTTCACCCCACTATCCCCAATTACTACTATGTTCCTTTTCACCTTCTCTTTGCCTATGTCCTGCTGCATCACTGTACCGTGTGCAGTTTGCTCACCGACCTCACCTCCCTCGTCCTCTTCCAGACTGGAAGCAAGAACCTCAAACCTGTTATGCAGCTTGAGAGGCTGAGGCCTCCTCTCCTCACCCCGCTTCCTCCTCTCAGCAGCCCCCTCTTGTTCCTGACCCTGAGAGTTAGCCAGTCTAGGGGGGGTGGATGTCTCTTGCACCCCATTGACAATGGCACCCTTTCTCCCCCTGATGAGCCTCAGCGTCCGTAACTCAGAGGCCAGTTCATCTCCCCTGAGCTGGAGCTCCTCCAGCAACCTGCACTTACTGCAGACATGGTCACTGGGGAGGACCCTGGGCTCCACCAGTTCCCACATCATACAGAAACCACACATCACATGCCCCTCCATTATTCACTGCAGTAATTTTGAAAATTTCCACACGAACTCACCTGGCCTTTTTTCTCCCCAGCCCTTTTGATATTAAGCCCTAATAACTCACTCTGCTTCCCACTCACTCCGCTGCCCGCTCAGACGCTGCCCGCTGTCTACACCAGGCCTCCTTTTAAACCTGGCGCTGATTTAAAGCTGTCTGGCCCACAACTCCTTCTAAACACTCCCTCAGAATTCTTAAAGCAGTAAAGACAATAAATAAATGCTTTAAACAGTTCTACAAAGAACAAAGTGCTTTAAACTTATTTAAACAGGTTTTTAACAGGTGAAATCTTATCTCTCTCTCTGCTCCTTCACTCGTCTGCTAACCACAACTCTAACCTTACCCCTAATCCGAACGCTAACTCCAACCTTAACTCCAACACGAACCACAATCCAAACACCTAACACGAACCCGAACCCTAACCCAAGCACGAGCACTAACCCTAGCCTAACACAAAATTTAACACTAACCCGAGCCCTAAACCTAACCCAAACTCTAACCCAAATCAAAACCCTAACTCGAACCTAAACCTTAATCCTAACGCTAAGACTAACCCTAACCCTAACTTTAATCCGAACCCGAACACTAACTCGAAAGCTAACCCTAAACCTAACCCTAAGTCTAACCCTAACCCTACCCGTAACTCTAACACGAACCCCAAACCTAACCCTAACTCGAATGCTAACCCGAACCTGACCCTAACTCTAACCCTAACAGTAAACCTATACCAAACCCGAACCCTATCTCTAACCCTAACCCTATCCGTAACCCTAACGCGAACTCTAACGCTAAACCTAATCCTAACCTAACACTAACACGAACTGTAATCCTAACCCTAACTCTAACTCTAAATGTAAGCCTATCCCTAACTCAAATCCTAACCCTATCCCTAACGATAACCCGAACCCTAACCCTAACTCTAATCTGAACTCTAACTCTAATCCTAACCCTAACCCTAACTCTAACTCTAACTGTAACCCTAACTCTAACCCTAACCCTAACCCAAACCCTAATCCTAATACTAACCCAAATCCTAACTCTAACCTGACCGCTAAACCTAACTCTAACCCTCACCCTAACCCTAACGCTAAACCTAGCCGTAAACCCAACCGTAACTCTAACCCTACTCTAAACCCTAAGCCAAACCCTAATCCTAACACGAAGACGAACTCTAACCCGAATTCTAATCCTAACCCTAACCCTAACCCTAACTCTAACACTATCCCTAACCCTAAGCTAAACCCGAACGCAAATTCGAACCCAAACCCTAATTCTAACACGAAGACTAACCCGAACTCTAATCCTAACCCCAACTCTAATGCTAACCCTAAACCTAACCCTAACTCTAACCCTAACCCAATCCGTAACTCTAACCCTAACCCTAACGCTAACCCTATCACTAAATGTAACCTTATCCCTAAACTTATACCTATTCATAACCCTAACGCTAACTCTAATGCTAACCCGAACCTAACTCCGACCCGAACCCTAATCCTACCCCTAAACCGAAATCTAACCCGAACCCTACCCCTAACTCTAATCCTAATCCTATCCCGAACGCTAACCCTAACCCTATCCCTTACCGTAACCCAAACCATAATCATAACACTAACCCTAACCCTAACCCTAACTCTTACCCAAACCCTAAACCTAACTCTAACCCTAACCCTAATTCTAACCCAAACCCTAACCCTAGCCCTAAACCTAACCCTAATCTAAACCCTAACCCAAACTCGAACCCAAACCGTAATCCTAACACTAAGACTAAACTTAACCCTAACTCTAATCCTAACCCTAACTCTAACGCTAACCCTAAACCTAACCCTAACCCTATCCGTAACTCTAACCTTAACCCTAACTCAACGCTAACCCGAATCCAAACCCTATCACTAACCCTAACCTTATCCCTAACACGAACCATACCCCTAACCGTAACGCTAACCCTAACCCTAACCTAACTCTAGCCCTAACTGTAATACCAACCCTAACCCTAACGCTAACCCTAGCCCTAAACGTAACCCTAACTCGAACCCTAATCTAAACCCTAACCCAAACTAGAACCCAAAACCTAATCCTAACATTAAGACTAACCTGAACCCTAACTCCAATCCTAACCCTAAACCTAACTTGAACGCTAACCCGAAACCTAACCCTAACACTATCCGTACCTCTAACCCGAACCCGAAATCTAACCCTAACTCTAATGTTAACCATAACCTAACCCTAACCCTAACCCTAACACGAACCCTAACCCAAACCGCAACTCGAATCCTAACCCTAACTCTAATGCTAACCCTAACCTAACCCTAACCCTATCCCTATCCCTAATCCTAACCCTATCCCTAACCCTAATGCTAACCCTAACCTAACCCTAACCCTAAGCCTATCCCTATCCCTAATCCTAACCCTATCCCTAACCCTAATGCTAAATCTAACACTAACCCTAACCTAACTCTAACCTTAACTGTAATCCTAACCCTAACCCTATCGCTAACACAAATCCTAATCTTATCGATAACTCTAATCCTAAACCTGACGCTAACCCGAACCGAGACCGTAACCCTAACCCGAACACCAGACCTTAACCAGAATGCCTAACCCTAACCCTAACCCTAACCCTATCATGAACTCTAACCACGAACACTAACACCAACCATATCCCTAACCCAAATCCCAACCATAACCCTAACCTTAACCCAACCCAAATCCAAACCAGAATGCTAACCCTAACCCCAACCCTAATGCTAAACCCTAACTCTACCATTAACCCTAAACCTAACCTTAACCCTAATCCAAGCCCCTAACACTAACCCTAACCCTAATCACTAACCATAACAGGAAAACTAACCCGAACTCTCACCCTAATCCCTAACCCTAACCCAAACCAGAACCTGGACCCAAACCCTAACCGTAACTCTAATCCCAACCCTAATTCAAATGCTAACCCTAAAATACCCTAACTCTAACCCGAACAATAACCCGAAGCCTATCCCTAACACAATCCCTAAACCTAACGCAAATTCTAAAGCTAACTCTACCCTAAACTAACTCTAACCCTAACTGTAACCCTAACCCTAACCCTAACTCTAACCCTAACCCTAACCCTATCCCTAACCCTAACCCTATCCCTAAACCAAACCCTATCCCTAATACTAACCCTATCCCTAAACCTAACCCTATCCCTAACCCTAACGCTAACTCTAACTCTAACCCAAACCTAACTCTAACCCTAACTGTCATCCTACCCCGAACCTGAACTCTAACCCAATCCCTGTCCCTAACTCTAATCCTAATACTATCCAGAACTCTAACCCTAACCCTAATCCTAACACTTAAGCCTCACCCAAACCATAATCATAACACTAACCCCAACCCTAACTCTAACCCTAATCCCAAACCAAACTCTAACCCTAATCCTAACCCTAACTCGAACCCTAATGCTAACCCTAGCCCTAAACCTAACGCGAATCTAAACCCAAACCCAAACTCAAACCCAAACCATAATCCCAACACGAAGACTAACCCTAAAGCTACTCCTAACGCTAACTCGAATGCTAACCCTAAACCTAACCCTAAATCTAACCCTAACCTGATCCATAATTCGAAGCCTAACCCAAAACCTAACCCTAACTCCAATGCTAACCCTAACCTAACCCTAACCTTAACCCGATCCCTAACCCTAACCTTATCCCTATCCCTAACCCGAAGCCTAACCCTAACTCCAATGCTAACCCTAACCTTAACCCTATCCCTAACCCTAACCTTATCCCTATCCCTAACCCTAACGCTAACTCTAACGCAAACCCTAACCCTAACCTAACTCTAACCCTAACTGTAACACTAACCCTAACCCTAGCCCAAAACCTACACTAACTCGAACCCTAATCTAAACCCTAACCCAAACTCGAGCCCAAAACCTAATCCTAACACTAAGACTAACCCTAACCCTAACTCTAATCTGAACCCCAACCCAAACTCTAGCGCTAACCCTAAACCTAACCCTGACTCTAACCCGAACCCAATCAGTAACTCTAACCCGAACCCTAAATCTAACCCTGGCTCTCATACTAACCGTAACCTAACCCTAACCCTGGTCCTATCCCTATCACTAACCCTAACCCCATCCCTATCTCTAGCCCTAACCCAATCCCGAACCCTAATGCAAACTCGAACACGAACCCTAACCTAACTCTAAGCCTAACTAAAATCCTAACCCTAACCCTAACTCTAAAACTAAGCCTATCCCGAACGCTAATCCTAACCCTATCCCGAACTCTAATCCTAACCCTAACCTGCACCCGAACCGTAATTCTAATCTGAACCCTAACCCTAACCCTAACCCTATCCCTAACACGAACCCTATCCCTAACCCTAATGCTAACTCTAATGCTAACCCTAACCGAACTCTAACCCTAACTGTAATCCGAACCCTAACCCTATCCCTAAATCTAATCTTAATCCTAACCCTATCAATAACTCTAATCCGAAACATAACCCGAACCCTAACCCAAACTTGAGCCCAAAACCTAATCCCAACAGTAAGACTAACCCGAACCCTAACCCAAACTCTAACGTTAACCCTAAACCTAACCCGAACTCTAACAATAACCCAATCCGTAATTCTAACCCGAACCCTTAATCTAACCCTGACTCTAATGTTAACCGTAACCTAACCCTATCCCTGACTCTATCCCTATCACTAACCCTAACCCCATCCCTATCCCTAACCCTAACCCGATGCCTAACCCTAATGCTAACTCTAACGCGAACCCTAACCCGAACCTAACTCTAACCCTAACTGTAAACCTAACCTTAACCCTATCCCAAACTCTAATCCGAATCTTATCAATAACTCTAATCCTAACCCTGACCCTAAACCTAACCCAGGCCACAACCCTAACCCTAACACCAAGCCTTAACCAGAATGCTGAACCCTAACCTTAACCCTATCACTAACTCTAACCCCTAACCCAAAACCCAACCACACCCCGAACCCTAACCCTAAACCCAACCCTAATCCGAACCATAATGCTAACCCTAACGCTAAGTCTAATCCTAATCCTAACCCGAACTCAAAGCCTAACCCTAACTCTAACCCTAAATCTAACCCAAACCCTAACCCAAACTCTAATGCAAATCCGAACCCGAACTCTAACTATAACCCTAAACTGAACCCGAACCCAAACCCTAATCCTAATACTAACACTAACCCTAACCCTAAAAATAACTCTATCCCTAACCTTAACCCTAAAACTAACTCTAACCCTAACGCAAACCCTAGCACTAAATCTAACCCTAACTCTAACCCAAAGTTGAACCCGAACCCGAATCCTAACACTAAGACTAACCCTAACCCTAACACTAATCTTAACACTAAAACTAACCCTAACCCTAACTCTAATCCTAACCCTAACCCTAACTCTAACCCTAACCCTAACCCTATCCCTAACCCCATCCCGAAACCTAACCCTATCCCTAACCCGAACATGAACTCTAACCCTAACTGTAATCCTACCCCTAACTTGAGCTCTAACCCGAACCCTATCACTTACTCTAATCCTAATCCAATCCCGAACACTAACCCCAACCCTAACCCTAACCGTAATCCTAACACTGAGACTAAACCTAACCTTAACCCTAACCCTAACCCTATCCGTAACTCTAACCCTAACCCTAAACATAACCCTAACCCTACCCCTAACCCGAACCTTATCCCGATCCCTAACCCTATTCCGAACCCTAATGCTAACGCTAACCCAAACCTAACTCAAACCCTAACTGTAAAACTAACCCTAACCCTAACGCTAACCCAAGCCCTAAACCTAACCCTAACTCGAACCCTAATCTAAACCCTAACTCAAACTCGAGCCCAAAACCTAATCCTAACACTAAGACTAACCGTAACCCTAACTCTAATCCTAACCCTAACCCTAACTCGAAGCCTAACCATAACACAATCCTGAATCCGAACCCGATCCCCAAAACTAACCCTATCCTGAGCCCTAATGTTAACTCTAACGCTAACCCGAACCTAACTCGAACCCTAACTGTAATCCTAACCCTAACACAAACTCTAACCCGAACCCTATCGCTAACTCTAATGTGAATCCTATCCCAAACTCTAACCCTAACACTAACCCTAACCCAAACCATAATCATAACACTAACCCTACCCTAACTCTAACGCTAACCCGAACGCTAACTCTAACCCTAACCCTATCCGTAACTCTAACCCTAACCCTAAATCTAACCCGAACTCTAATGCTAACCGGAACCTAACCCTAACCCTGACCCGATCCCTAACCCTAATCCAATCCCTAACGCCAACCCTAACCAAACTCTAAGCCTAACTGTAATCCATACTCTAACACTAACTCTAATCCGAACTCTATCTCTAATCCTAACCCTAACCCGAATGATAACTCTAATCCTAACCCTAACTCTAATCCTAACCCTAACCCTAACTCTAACACTAACCCTAACCGTATTCCTAACCCTAACTCTAACACTAACCCTAACCCTATTCCTAACCCTAACGCTAACTCTAATGCGAACCCGAACCTAACTCTAACCCTAATTGTAATCCTACCCCTAACACAAACTCTAACCCAAACCCTATCCCTAACTCTAATGCGAATCCTATCCCAAACTCTAACCCTAACCCGAACCCAAACCATAATCATAACACTAAGCCTAACCCTAACTCTAACCCTAACCCTAACCTTAACTCTAACTCTAAAACGAATGCTGACCCTAGCCCTAAACCTAAACCTAATCTAAACCCTAACCCTAACCCTAACTCTAACGCTAACCCTAACCCTAACTCTAACTCTAACCCTAACCCTATACGTAACTCTAACCCGAACCCTAAATCTAACCCTAACCCGAACCCTAATTGTAACCCTGACCCTAACACTAACCCAGACCATAACCCTAACCCGAACACCAAACCTGAACCAGAATGCCTAACCCTAACCCTATCATTAACTCTAACCCCGAACCCTATCCCCAACCATATCCTGAACCCAAACCCGAATACCAACCCTAACCCTAACATGAAACCCAACCCTAATCCGAACCATAATGCGAACCCTAACGCTAAATCTAATCCTAATCCTATCCTTAACTCAAACCCGAAACCTAACTCGAACCCTAACTCGAAACCAAACTCTAACCCTAACCCTAACTCTAATCCTAACCCGAACCCTAACTCTAACGCTAACCCTAAACTTAACCCTAAACCAAACCCTAATCCTAATACTAACCCTAACCCTAACTCTGACCTTAACCCTAACGTGAACGCTAACCCTAATGCTAAACCAAACCCTAACTCTAACCCTAACCCTAACCATAACTCTAACCCTAACCCTAAAGATAACCCTAGCCCTCAACCTAACCCTAACTCTAACCCAAACACTAACCCCCGAACCCTAACCCTAACCCTAACCCTAACTCAAACTCGAACCCAAAACCTAATCCTAACACTAAGACTAACTGTAACCCTAACTCTAATCCTAACCCTAACCCTAACTCTAAGCCTAACCATAACACGATCCCGAACCCTAACCCTATCCCCAAAACTAACCCTATCCTGAGCCCTAACGTTAACTCTAACGCTAACCCTAACGCTAACTCTAACCCTAACCCTATCCGTAACTCTAACCCTAACCCTAAATCTAACCCGAACTCTAATGCTAACCGGAACCTAACCCTAACCCTGACCCGACCCCTAACCCTAAACCGATCCCTAACGCGAACCCTAACCAAACTCTAAGCCTAACTGTAATCCATACCCTAACATTAACTCTAATCCGAACTCTATATCTAATCCTAACCCTAACCCGAATGATAACTCTAATCCTAACACTACTCTAATCCTAACCCTAACCCTAACTCTAACACTAACCCTAACCCTATTCCTAAACCTAACGCTAACTCTAATGCGAACCCGAACCTAACTCTAACCCTAACTGTAATCCTACCCCTAACACAAACTCTAACCCAAACCCTATCCCTAACAGTAATGCGAATCCTATCCCAAACTCTAACCCTAACCCTAACCCGAACCCAAACCATAATCAAAACACTAAGCCTAACCCTAACTCTAACCCTAACCCTAACCTTAACTCTAACTCTAAAACAAATGCTGACCCGAGCCCTAAACCTAAACCTAATCTAAACCCTAACCCTAACTCTAAAGCTAACCCTAACCCTAACTCTAACTCTAACCCGAACCCTATGCGTAACTCTAACCCGAACCCTAAATCTAACCATAACCCGAACCCTAATTGTAACCCTGACCCTAACACTAACCCAGACCGTAACCCTAACCCGAACACCAAACCTGAACCAGAATGCCTAACCCTAACCCTATCATTAACTCTAACCCCAAACCCTATCCCCAACCATATCCTGAACCCGAACCCGAATACCAACCATAACCCTAACACGAAACCCAACCCTAATCCGAACCATAATGCGAACCCTAACCCTAAATCTAATCCTAATCCTATCCTTAACTCAAACCCGAAACCTAACTCTAACCCAAACTCTAAACCAAACCCTAACCCTAACCCTAACTCGAATCCTAACCCGAACCCTAACTCTAACTCTAACCCTAAACTTAACCCTAACCCAAACCCTAATCCTAATACTAACCCTAACCCTAACTCTGACCTTAACCCTAACGCGAACCCTAATCCTAATGCTGAACCAAACCCAAACTCTAATCCGAGCCCTAACCATAACTCTAACCCTAACCCTAAAGATAACCCTAGCCCGAAACCGAACCCTAACTCTAACCGAAACACTAACCCCCGAACCCTAACCCTAACCCAAACACCCTAATCCTAACCATAACCATAACCCTAAACCTAACCCTAACCCTAACCTAACCCTAACACCCTAACCCTAACCCTAACATTAACCCTAACACCCTAACCCTAATCCTAACCCTAACACACTAACCCTAACCCTAATGCGAACCATAACACCTAACCCTAACCCTAATCCTAACACCTAACCCTAACCCTAACCCTAATACACTATCCCTAACCCTAACGCTAATCATAACACCTAACCCTAACCCGAACCAAAACCCTGACCAAAACACCGAACCCTAACCCTAACCCTAACCCTAACCCCTAACCCTAACCCCTGACACTAACCCTAACCCCTAACCCTAACCCGAACCCTATACCTAGCCCCGAACCCAAACTCTAAACGTAACCCTGACCCTAACCCTAACCCCAAACCCTAACCCTTACCCCTAACCCTAACCCTAACCCTAACACAAACTCAAAGCCAAAGCCTAACCCTAACACATAACCATAACGCCTAACACTTACTCATAACCCGCAACGTAACCTCAACCCTAATCCCAACCCTAACCCTAACCCTACCCCGAACCCCAAACCCAAACCCTAACCCCACACTCTCACCCTCACCCGAACCCTAACCCCTAACACTAATCCTAACCCTAACACTAACCCAAAGCCAAAGCCTAACCCTAACACCTAACCATAGTGCCTAACACTTAGTCCTAACCCTCAACGTAACCCCAACACTAATCCCAACCCTAACTCCTAACCCTAACCCTAACCCTAACCCCTTATCCCTAACCCTAAACCCTAACCCCTAGGCCTAACCCAAACCCCTAACCCTAACCCTAACCCTCATCCTAATCCTAATCCTAACCACTACCCCTAACCCTAACCCTAACCCTAACCACTACCCCTAACCCTAACCCTGACACTGACCCTAACCCTAAACCCTAACCCTACAGACGGCAGGGTTCTGAGGAGTGTGGAGGAACAGAGTTCTCTTAGGGTTCATATCCACAGATATTTGAAGGTTGCCATTCCAGTGGATAGAGCCGTGAAGAAGGCTTACAGTTTGTTAGCATTTATTAACAGGGGGTTTGAGTTTAACACCCATTGGATTATGCTACAACTATTCTGTTCTGGTCACCTCACTATAAGAAGGACGTGGAAGCATTGGAGAGAGTGCAGAGAAGATTTACCAGGATGCTGCCTGGTTTAGAGGGTGGGTCTTATGAGGAAAGGTTGAGGGAGCTGGGGCTTTTCTCTTTGGAGCAGAGGAGGATCAGAGGCAATTTAATAGAGTTTACAAGATGATGAGGGGGATTGATAGAGTGGACGTGCAGAGACTATTTCCTCGGGTGAATGTAGCTGTTACTAGGGGGCATAACTATAAGGTTCATGGCGGGAGATATAGGAGGGATGTCCGAGGTAGATTCTTCACTCAGAGAGTGGTTGGGGTGTGGAATAGACTGCCTGCTGTGATAGTGGAGTCGGACACTTTAGGAACTTTCAAGCGGTTATTGGATAGGCACATGGAGTTGGGAGTTGGGATAGCTTGATCTTGGGATTGGACATAGCTCAGCACAACATTGTGGGCCGAAGGGCCTGTTCTGTGCTGTAATGTTCTGTGTTCTCGAGTGTCGGTGCCTGGAATGCGCTGCCAGGGGAGGTGGTGGAATCAGGCACATGAACAACTTTTAAGAGGCATCTGGATTTATACATTAATAGGAGGTAAGAGGGATATGGACTGAGTCAGCACAGAAGGGTTTATTTTAAAATAGGGCATCATGATCAGCACCGGTTTGGTGGGTGATAGAATCATAGAAACCCCTCCAGCACAGGGAGAGGCCATTCGGCCCATCGAGTCTGCACTGACCACAATCCCACTCAGGCCCTACCTCCATATCCCATATCCACATTTTGCCACTAATCTCTCTAACCTCAACATCTCAGGATACTAAGGGCAATTTTAGCATGGCCAATCAGCCTAATCCGCACATTTTTCGACTGTGGGAGGGAACCAGAGCAGCCAAAGGGAACACACGCAGACACGAGGGGAATATACAAACTTCACACAGACAGTGACAGGGAATCGAACCCAGGTCCCTGGGTCTGTGAAGCAGCTGTGCTAACCATTGTGCTACCATGCTGCCCAAGGTCTAAGGGCCTATTCCAGTGGTGTCCATTTCTTTGCTCTTTGTTCTTTCAGAGTGTGCATCAGGAAAGACGCAACTGGGGCAAGAGAGAGTTAGACAATCAGACCACAAGGCTGTGCTCCTGCTACAGGCTTACACACAATGTCTAAAGTGGGATGATCCGTCAAATAAAGTCATGCAATGTTGGTGTGAGGAATCAAAAGATCTCCTATGTTACTGCTTAGAGTCCATGGACTGGTCAATATTTAAAAGTTCAGCTACCAGCCTGAACGAGTACGTCAGCACAGTAACTGACTTCATTATGAGGTGTGGAGAAGACTGTGTGTCCGAGAAGAAATCATGTGCCTTTCCCAGTGAGAAACTATGGATGAACAGGGATATCCACTGTTTACTGACGTCTGGGTCTGAGGCGTTCAACTCTGACCAATAAAGAAAGCCAGATACCATCTACACAGATCCATCAAAGATTTCAAAAAGCCAGTACCGGACCAATCTGCCCCATCCCAGCCACCCGGGACCCCACCGACTGGGCCAAAGTCTGCAAGACATAGCAGGATCTAAAATGAAGGCATGTAAAATTGCTGGCTCCAACAGACCCCTCTCTAATAAGCTCAATGTGTTTTATACCCGCGTTAATCATGAGGTCAGTGGCAGCGTGCCTCCACTCCGTAAGCCTCGGATGAAGCTGTGTCTGAGGTCACCATTGTAGATGTCAGAACAGCCTACTCGAAAGTCAACTCACGGAAAGTGACTGGCCAGGATGGGGTTTCTGAACAAGTCCTCACACCCGGCACAGATCAGCTGGCTGAGATATTCAAACTCTCTTTACAACAATCTGAGTTCCCTATCAGCTTCAAGAAGATGACCATTATCCCAGTAGCAAAGATAAAACAAGCAGCGTGCCTTAATAATGATTGTCTGGTGGCTCTGTCATCCATCAAAGTGGCAAGGGTCAAGAGCTTCGAGGTGTCCAGGTTACTAATGACCCCCCATTGCTGACACTATAGTAACGAAACTAACATCTCTACTTTCTCAGAAGGCAAAGGAAATGTGGTATGTCAGCTACGACTCTCACCAAATTTTACAGACGCACCAGAAGACATTCTTTCTAGTTGTATCACAACTTGGTGTGGCTTCTGCCCCGCCCAAGACTGCAAGGAATTACAAAGGATCGTGAGTATAGCCCAATTCCTCACGCAACCCAGGCTCTCATCATTGACTCTGTCTACACTTATTGCTGCCTCGGCAAAGCATCCAGAAAAATCAAGGACCTTATGCACCACGGACATTCTCTCTTCCAACTTCTTCCATCGGGAAAAAAATATAACAGTTTCAGGTCAGGTACCAACCGACTCAAGAACAGCTTCTTCCGTTCTGCCATCAGACTTTAGAATGGATCTACCTCGCATTAAGTTGCTCTTTCTGTGCACCCGAGCTGTGACTACATTCTGCAGTCTTTCATTTCCTTCTCTATGAACTCTTCTCTTGAAGAGTATTGGGGGGTCTCGGTGTAGAGTTAAGAGAGAAATCAGGAGGGCACAAAGGGGACACAAGATTGTTTTGGCAGATGAGGCAAAGGAGAATCCAAAGATCTTCTATAAATACATAAAGGACAAAAGAGTAACACGGGAGAGAGTAGGGCTTCTTAAGTTTCAACACAGTCATCTATGTGTGCATCCACAAGGGATTGGTGAGATCCTAAATAAATATGTCTTATCCATATTTATTGTTGAGAAAAGCATGGATGTTCAGGAACTTGGGGAAATAAATACTGATGTCTTGAGCAGTGTACATCTTACAGAGAAAGAGGTGCTGGAAGTCTTAAAATGCATCAAAGTAGATAAATCCCCGTGACCTGATGAAGTGTATCCCAGGACATTGTGGGAGGCGAGGGAGGAAATTGCAGGGCCCCGAGCCGAGATATTTAAATCATCGAATGTCACTGATGAGGTGCCTGAAGATTGGAGAGGGGCAAATTTCGTGCAGGAAAGGCTTGGAAATTTCAGATAAATGAGGCTCACATCTGTGGTGGGTAAGATGTTGGAAGGTATTTTGAGAGCCAGGATCTACAGGCATTCAGAGACACAAGGACTGATGAGGGACAGTCAGCATGACTTTGTGAGTGGAAAATCATGTCTCACAAATTTGACTGAGTTTTTTGAAGGGGTAACCAAAAAGGTCGATGAAGGCAGTGCAGTTGATGTTGTCTACATGGGCTTTAGCAAGGCCTTTGACAAGGTACCACATGGTAGGTTGTTGCATAAGATTAACTCTGACTGGATCCAGGGTGAGGTATCTAAATGGCTACTTAATTGGCTTCTTGCCAGAAGCCAGGAGGTAGTTGTAGAGGGTTGTTTTTCAAACTGGAGACCTGAGACCAGCAGTTGCCTCAGACATCGGTGCTGGGTCCACTATTATTTGTCGTTTATATTAATGATGTGGATGACAATATAGGAGGCATGGTTAGTAAGTTTACAGATGAAATCAAGATTAGTGGCATAGTGGACAGTGAAGAAAGTTATCTCCAATTCCAAAGGGATCTTGATCAATTGGGCGAGTGGGCTGGCAAATGGCAGATGGAGTTTAATTTAGATAAATGCGAGGTGATGCATTTTGGTAGATTGAACCTGGGCAGGACTTATTCAGTTAATGGTAGGATGTTGGGGAGAGTTACAGAGCTACATGAAAAAAATGATTGAAATGACTCACCTGTCTTCCCAGCGTTACATAAGAACATAAGAAATAGGAGCAGGAGTAGGCCATCTAGCCCTTCGAGCCTGCCCCGCCATTCAATAAGATCATGGCTGATCTGAAGTGGATCAGTTCCACTTTCCCGCTTTCTCCCCGTAACCTGTCTATCAGAAACCTATCTACCTGTGACACAAATATATTTAGGGAGGTAGCCTCCACCACTTCAATTGGCAGAGAATTCCAGAGATTCACCACCCTTTGAGTGAAGAAGTTCCTCCTCAACTCTGATCTAAACTGCATCACCTTATCTTGTGGCTGTGCCCTCTAGTCCTGCTGTCCTTTCTGAGCGGGAAGAATCTCTCTACCTCTACCCTATCCATCCCCTTCATTATCTTATACGTCTCTATAAGATCCCCCCTCATCCTTCTAAACTCCAACGAGTACAGACCCAGTCTATTTAGTCTCGCTTCATAGTCCAACCCCCTCACCTCCAATATTAGCCTAGTGAACCTCCTCTGCACTCCCTCCAAGGCCAATATATCCTTGCGCAAGTGCGGCGACCAAAACTGCACACAGTACTCCAGCTGCGGCCTCACCAGTACCCTGTACAGTTGCAGCAAGACCTCCCTGCTTTTATATTCTATCCCCCTCACTATAAAGGCCAGCATCCCATTCACCTTCTTGATCACCTGTTGCACCTGCAGACTGGGTTTTTGCGACTCATGCACAAGGACCCCCAGGTCCCTCTGCACTGTAGCATGTTGTAGCTTTTCGCCTTTTAAGTAATAATCCCTCCTACTATTATTCCTGCCAAAGTGGATAACCTCACACTTGCTAACATTATACTCTATCTGCCAGGTCCTCGCCCATTCACTCAGCCTATCCAGATCCCTCTGCAGACTTTCCACACCTTTCACGCAATTTGCTTTTCCACTCATCTTCGTGTCATCAGCAAATTTTGTCACCCTACACTCAGCTTCCTCCTCCAGATCATCTATAAAAATGGTAAATAGCTGAGGCCCCAGCACCGATCCCTGGGGCACTCCACTAGTCACCAACTGCCAATCAGAATAGCACCCATTGATTCCAACTCCCTGCTTCCTATGAGACAGCCAATCCTCAATCCACGCTAACACCTTACCCCCAACTCCGTGCACCCTAACCTTCTGCAGCAACCTTTTGTGAGGCACCTTATCAAACGCCTTCTGGAAATCTAAAAACACCACATCCACCGGTTCCCCTCTGTCCACCGCACGAGACACATCCTCATAGAAATCCAATAAATTCGTCAAACACCACTTCCCCTTAACGAATCCATGCTGTGTCTCCTCGATCAAACCATTCTTATCTAGGTGCCTTGATATTTCTTCTTTGAATGCGGACTCTAGCATTTTTCCAACTACAGACATTAAACTAACCGGCCTATAATTCCCAGCCTTTTGTCTGCTACCTTTTTTAAACAGCAGCGTAACATTAGCCATTTTCCAATCTTCCGGCACTTCCCCGGAATCCAGTGAATTTTGGTAAATAATCACTAAGGCGTCTACTATCACCTCTGCCATTTCTTTCAGAACCCTGGGATGCATTCCATCTGGTCCCGGGGACTTGTCCACCATCAGTCCCATTAGTCTATCAAGCCCTACCTCTCTAGTGACAGTAATCGCATTCAGGCCCTTAACTCCTACCAACCTTCTATCTTTAATATCCGGCAAACTATTCGTGTCCTCCTCCGTGAAGACCGACACAAAAAACTTATTTAAAGCCTCAGCCATTTCCTCATCGCCTACCGCTAAATCCACACCCCCCACCTTCGCCATCCTCCAAGGTCCAACACTCACTCTAGCCAACCTCTTCTTCCTTAAATATTTGTAAAAACTTTTACTGTCATTTTTATATTTAGTGCTAGTTTAGCTTCATACTCTATCTTCCCTTTCTTCATCACCTTCTTAGTCATTCTTTGTAGATTTTTAAATCTTTCCCAATCTTCTAATTCCCCACTATTTTTAGCCACTCTGAACTTATCAGCTTTTAATTTAATACTCTCCTTTATTTCCTTCGATAACCATGGCTGGTTATCCCTTCTCCTATAGTCCTTCTTTACCATCGGAATATATTTCTGCTGAGTACTGAGAAAGATCTCCTTAAAAATCCTCCACTGTTCCTCAGCCGTCCTACCGACCAATCTGTGCCCCCAATCTACATTCACCAATTCCTCTCTCATCCTATCGTACCCCCCTCTGTTCAAACAGAGGACACAGGTTCGGGACCCTACTTTCTCATCTTCCATCGGCATCAAAAATTCAACCATACTATGATCACTCGACCCAAGAAGATCACTCACAAGAAGATCCCTAATTCTACCTGCCTCGTTACACAGCACCAGGTCTAAGATAACTCGCTCCCTCGTAGTCCAGCGTGATCTGGTCTTTGACGGTTCTCTGGCTCTGGGAGACGGGCATGCGTTCCTGGTGCATGCACAAATCCCGGAAAAAGGCCAACGACGCGATTCTTCTGACCAGATCCACGAGAAAAGCTGTAGGTCTCGATGGGAGAATCGGGTCAGACATTTCCCCATTTAGCAGATGTATAATGGACAGCACGGGAATCGACCCACTTCATCTGTGCAGCTATTTGAAAGACCAATCATCTCTCTCCAAAAACTCCAATTTGAATCATTTCATTTTTCTATCTTATCCTCGCTCTGGGCAGAATCTTTCTCAATCTGTCTTTTCCTTCGTGTCTCTCATCTTGACTCATTGATTCCATTCTGTTTGTTCCACATAACCCCCACTGCTTTCACTGCCTCGATAACTGGTGATGCTCAGAGTCGAGGACAGGCATTGGCGAGGAACCACTACTAAAACATTTATCATCAATTATCTATTCTTTTGAGCTTGATCAACATAGCGCCATGAATCCTGGATGTTTATTTCTTCAATGGCTCCAACAATTTGTGTTGTCATCACTTGTCATTGTTGTTACCAGAGAAAGAATCCTTTCTGGTTATATCACAGCTCGGGCTCAGCCCGCTACTATATTCCTCATACACCTTTGACTGAGCGGCCAAGTTCCTCTCCAACTACATTTTCAAGTTTGCTGATGACACCACTGTCATGGGTCAGATCTCAGACAATGACGAGACAGAGTACAGGAATGAGATGGAAAATCTAGCGAACTGATGTGACAACAATAATCTCTCCCTCAATGTCAATACAACAAAAGATTTAATCGCTCTCAGCACCCTAGCTATGACTGTGACACTACATTCTGCACTCTCCCTTTTCCTTCTCTATGTACGGTATTCTTTGTCTATATAGAGCACAAGAAACAATATTTGCACTGTGTACTAATACATGTGACAACAATAAATCAAATTAAATTGATTTCAGCAAGCATAGTGGAGGATATGTCCCTGTCTACATCAATGGGAATAAAGTGGAAAATGTTGAGAGCTTCACATTTCTCGGTGTCCAGATCACCTACAGCCTACCCTGGTTCCCCCATGCTGACACCATAGTTCAGAAAGCCCACCAAAGCCTCTACTTTCTCAGAAGACTATGGAAATTTGGCATATCAGCTACGACTCTCACCAACTTTCACAGATGCACCATAGAAAACATTCTTTCTGGTTGTTTCACAGCTTGGTATGGGCTCCTGCTCTGCCCAAGACCACACAAAACTACAAAGGGTTGTGAATGTGGCCCAGTCCATCACGCAATCCAGCCTCCCATCCATTGAATCTGTCAACACTTCCTGCTGCCTCAGCAAAGCAGCCAGCATAATTAAGGACCCCATGCACCCCGGACATTCTCTCTTCCACCTTCTTCCTTCGGGAAAAAGATAGAAAAGTCTGAAGCCAACTACCAACTGACACAAGAACAGCTTCCTCCCTGCTGCTGTCAGACTTTCGAATGGACCCAGCGCACATTACGTTGAGCTTTCTCTACACCCTAGCTGTGACTGTAATACTACAATCTGTACTCTCTCCTTTCCTTCTCTATGAAAGGTATGCTTTACTTAATACAGAGCACAGGAAACAATACTTTTCACTGAATCACAATACACGTGACGATAAGAAATCAAATCAACTTAAAAATATTGAAGAATTTTAAATAAATTAAGTATTTACCAGAATCGTAGAGGTGGTGACGGTGAGAGTATCCATAGTGGTTGTGCCCTGTGATAGACAAACATTTTTATGATCATTATTGATTACACACAATTCAAAATCCATATTAATACAATACTTCAACAATAGAACTGGAACTTATGATCCTCACAAATCATTGACTTATATCTTTAGAGATGAGTGTCATTGTGTAGTTTATGCTGAATTTGACCTTATTGATCTATTACGCTACATGGATTTGAGATGTCCCCCAATTATTCAATACCAATGATAGGCATCAGCACATCCTCTGTGTGCAATAGTATCCCTTCCTTTGGAGGGGAGGTGATGGCCGTGTGGTATTATCACTGGACCATTAATCCAGAAACTTGGCCAATGCTCTGGGAATCCTGGTTTTAATCCTGCCACGGAATTCGAATTCTAAAAAGAAATCTGGAATTAATAATTTACTGATGACCATGAAACCGATGTCGATTGTTGGAAAGACCCATCTGGTTCACGAATATCATTCAGGGAAGGGAATCTGCCATCCTCAGCTGGTCTGGCCTACATGTGCCTCCAGAGCCACAGAAATGAGATTGACTCTCATCTGCCCTCTGAAATGGCCAAGCGAGACACTCAGTTCAAGGGTGACTAGGGATGGGCAATAAATGCTGGCCCAGCCAGAGACACCCGTGTCCCACAAATGAATAAAAAAAAGGCGGTGAGCTGCCTTCTTGAATTGCTGCTGTCCACAGCCTGTGAGTTGACCCACAGTGCCATTAGGGAGGGAAATCCAGGGTTTTAACCCTGCAACTGTGAAGGAATGGCCGTTATTTTTTTCCAAGTCAGGATGGTGAGTGGCTCAGAGTAGAACTTTCAGGTGGAGGTGTTCCCATCTATCTGCTGCCTGTCCTTCCAGATAGAAGTGGCCGTGGGTTTGGAAGGTGCTGTCTAAGGATCTTTGGTGAATTGCTGCAGTGCAGCTTGTAGATGGTACACAATGCTGCTACTGAGCCTCAGTAGAGGGAATGGCTGTTTGTAGATGTGGAGCGTTCTTTTCTTTGGGAGCCATTTGTAAGATGCTGTCACAAAATAAAATATAGGCTGTCACAACTCAGACAGATGCATGTTTATGAGATTATGAGGGCTGCACGGTGGCACAGTGGTTAGCACAGCTGCCTCACGGCTCCAGGGAGCTGGATTCGATTTCCCGTTAGGGTCACTGCCTGTGTGGAGTTTGCACATTCTCCCCGTGTCTGCATGGGCTTCCTCTGGGTGCTCTGGTTTCCTCCCACAGTCTGAAAGACGTTCTGGTTAGGTGCATTACATAAGAACATAAGAACATAAGAAATAGGAGCAGGAGTCGGCCATCTGGCCCTTCGAGCCTGCCCCGCCATTCAATAAGATCATGGCTGATCTGTCGTGGCTCAGTTCCACTTTCCCGCCCTCTCCCCATAACCCTTAATCCCCTCTCTTATCAAGAACCCATCAACCCGCTTCTTAAAAATATTTAGCGAGGCAGCCTCCACCACTTCAACGGGCAGAGAATTCCAGAGATTCACCACCCTTTGAGTGAAGAAGTTCCTCCTCAACTCCGTTCTAAAACGCCCCCCCTTTATCTTGAGGCTGTGCCCCCTAGTCCTACTGTCTTTTTTCAGTGGGAAGAGTCTCTCCACCTCTATCCTATCCATCCCATTCATCATCTTATACGTCTCAATGAGATCTCCCCTCATTCTTCTAAACTCTAACGAGTACAAGCCTAGTTTATTCAGCCTCTCCTCATAGTTCAACCCCCTCAACTCCGGTATCAGCCTAGTAAACCTCCTCTGCACTCCCTCCAAGGCCAAAATATCTTTGCGCAGGTGCGGCGCCCAAAACTGCACACAGTACTCCAGCTGCGGCCTCACCAATGCCCTATACAGCTGCAGCAAGACCTCCCTACTTTTATATTCAATCCCCCTCGCTATGAAGGCCAGCATCCCATTCGCCTTCCTGACCACCTGCTGCACCTGCAAGCTGGGTTTTTGCGACTCATGCACAAGGACCCGGAGGTCCCTCTGCACCGTCGCCTACTGCAGTTTTTCGCCCCGTAAGTAATAGTCCTTCCTACCATTCTTCCTACCAAAGTGGACCACCTCACACTTGCCAACATTAAATTCCATTTGCCATTTCCTGGCCCATTCGCCCAGCCTATCTAGATCCTTCTGCAGACTCTCCACACCCTCCGCACAATTTGCCGTTCCCCCAATCTTGGTGTCATCAGCAAATTTCGACACCCTACACTCGGTTCCCTCCTCCAGATCATCTATATAAATGGTAAAAAGCTGAGGCCCCAGCACCGACCCCTGGGGCACTCCACTAGTCACCAACCGCCAATCCGAATAGCACCCGTTGACCCCCACTCTCTGCCTCCTATTTGACAACCAATCCTCTATCCACGCTAACACCCTACCCCCAACTCCAAGTCCCCTGACCTTCTGCAATAACCTCTTATGAGGTACTTTGTCAAACGCCTTCTGAAAATCCAGAAAGACCACATCCACATCCACGGCATTAGTCGTGCTAAATTGCCCCATAGTGTCCCGGGATGCATTTGCTAGAGGGATTTTCGGGCGACAGGGGCTGGATGGGGATTGTGGTCAGTGCAGACTTGATGGGCCTAATGGCCTCCTTGTGCACTGTAGGAATTGTGTGATTCTATATCCAACATACACATTGCAGAATAACGAATGATCTGAATTGAAACATTTACCAGAGCAGTTTCTCCTGCTACATCCTGCGGAACAAAAGAAAAGGTTGTTGACGTGTTGCTCAGATGGTCAATCGGACATCTCAATGCAAACTATTGAAATTTTATATATTCTGTTAGGTGGTAACCGAGCGTTTCTCTGCCAAAATCTGGTTTATTTGATCATTGGTGCTTCTTTCCTTCTGCGTGAGGAATTTTACTTCACCAGACTGACCGCTACAGAAAATGGACTTCACATCATTACTGTGTCTGTCAATGAAACCAAAGGATTGGAGCGCTGACCTGTGGGGGGAGTGGGGAAGGCGCTGGGATTCACAAATCTGTACATGTTCTACATTTACATGTGTTTCAAGGTTCAATATTTGATCTGCGGCACGGTGCTACTTTGGTTATTACTGTTGCCTCACAGAGCCAGGGACTCTGGTTCAATCCCAGCTTTGGGTCACTGTCTGTGTGGTATCTGCACCTTCTCCCTGTGTCTGTCTGGGTTTCCTCTGGGTGCTCCGGCTTCCTCCCACGCTGCAAAGATGTGCAGGTTCGGCAGATTAGCCATGCTGAATTGCCACTTAGTGTCAAGGGACTAGCTCGGGTAAGTGCATGGGGTTATGGAGATAGGGCCTGGGTGGGATTGTGGTCGGTGCAGACTCAATGGACCCAATGGTTTCCTTCTGTACTGTGGAATGAATCGTTCTATGAATATAATTCAAATCTTTTCTCCTCCCCACCCCCAAAACAAGATCAAATTCGCAAAACAATCATAATTTAATTTCATCAACAACTTTCATTCCCCACCTTGCAATTTTAACACTGGGGTAAAGGGATTTGTATTTATACATTAATAATAGTTCATCTCCAAACTCCATGGACTGGGGCTCGTCTCCTCCGTCTGCAACTGGATCCTAGACTTTCTAACCCACAGACCGCAATCCATAAGGATCGGCAACAACATAAGAACATAAGAAATAGGAGCAGGAGTCGGCCATCTAGCCCTTCGAGCCTGCCCCGCCATTCAATAAGATCATGGCTGATCTGAAGTGGCTCAGTTCCACTTTTCCGCTTTCTCCCCATAACCCTTAATTCCCTTGTCTGTCAAAAACCTATCTACCCATGACTTAAATATATTTAGCGAGGTAGCCTCCACCACTTCAACGGGCAGAGAATTCCAGAGACTCACCACCCTTTGAGTGAAGAAGTTCCTCCTCAACTCCGATATAAACTGCACCCCCCCCTTGTCTTGAGGCTGTGTCCTCTAGTCCTGCTGTCCTTTCAAAGCGGGAAGAATCTCTCAACCTCTTCCTTATCCATCCCTTTCATTATCTTATACGTCTCTATAAGATTCCCCCTCATCCTTCTAAACATCAGCGAGTACAGACCCAGTCTGTTTAGTCTCTCTTCATAGTCCAACCCTCTCATCTCCGGTATCACCTCCTCCACAATCATCCTCAACACCGGTGCCCCAAAAGGCTGTGTCCTCAGCCCCTTATACTCCTTATAACTTATCACTTTGTGGCCAAATTTTTCTCTAACTTTATTTCCAGGTTTGCTGATGACGAGACAGAGACAGGAATGAGACAGAACCTGATGAACAATAATCAGTCCCTCAATGTCCGTCAAACGAAGGAGATAGTCATCGACTTCAGGAAGCATAGTGGAGGACACGCCTCTGTCTACGTCAATGGGAATGAAATGGAAATGATCAAAAGTTTCAGGTTTCTCAGTGTCCAGATCTCTAACACAGACCTACCCTGGTCTCTCCACACCGATGCTTTCATTAAGAAAGTCCCAACATGTTCATTTTCTCAGGAGACTAAGGAAATTTGCCATGACTGCTACGGCTGTCACCAACTTTTACAGATGCAACATAGAAAGCATTCTTTCTGGTTGTATCACAGCTTGGTATGGCTTCTGCTCAGACCAAGACCGCAAGGAACGACAAGAGGCGGCGAACAAAGCCCAATCCATGACACAAACCAGCCACCCATCGATTGATTCTGTCGAAACTTCCTGCTTCCTTGGCAAAACAGCCAGCATTATCAAGGACTCCAAACACCCCAAACGTTCTCTCTTCCACATTCTTACATCGGGAAAAAGATACAAAAGTCTGTGTTCACGCACCGCCGACTTAAGAACAGCTTCTTCCCTGATGCTATCAGATTTTTGAATGGAACTACCTCATATAACATTAATTTTTCGGTACACCCTAGCTATGACTGTAATGTTATATTCTGCACTCTCTCCTTTCTTTCTCTGTGAATGATATGCTTTGGTGTATAATGCACAAGAACCAATAATTTTCACTGTATACCAATACATGTGACAAAAATAATTCAAATCAACGTCCAAAAGACGTGCTGGTGAGGTGCATTGGCCATGCAAAGTTCTCACTCAGTGTATCCGAACAGGTGCCAGAGTGTGATGATGAGGGGATATTCACAGTAACTTCATTGCACTGTTAATGTAAGCCTACTTGTGACACATACATTAACTTTAAACTTTAAATCAGAAAAGGTACAGTGAAGGGATTTGTATTCTTGCATTAATAATATTTCTGTCTTTATTCCATTTGGAAAAATGGGTATACACAATGAGAGTAATACAATTCAAAACTATTTGGTAACTCAATGTGTGGACGAAGGTAGAGCAGTTGATGTTGTATACATGGATTTTAGGAAGGCGTTTGATAAGGTTCCCCATGGTAGGTTCATGAAGAGGATAAGGAGGTGTGGGATAGAAGGAAATTTGGCCAAGTAGATAAGGTTGTCAAGAAGGCGTACGGTGTCTTGGCGTTTATTGGTAGGGGGATTGAATTTAGGAGTCGCAGTGTAATGTTGCAACTGTACACTACTCTAGTGCGGCCGCACTTGGAGTACTGTGTGCAGTTCTGGTCCCCGCATTACAAGAAGGATGTGGAGGCGTTGGAGAGGGTGCAGAGGAGGTTTACTAGGATGTTACCTGGTATGGTGGGGAGGTCCTATGAGGAGAGACTGAGGGATCTAGGGTTGTTTTCGTTGGAAAGAAGGCGGCTAAGAGGGGATCTTATTGAAACATATAAGATGATTAGAGGTTTAGATAGGGTGGATAGTGATAGCCTTTTTCCTCGGATGGAGAAAGCTAGCACGAGGGGGCATGGCTTTAAATTAAGGGGGGGTAGCTACAGGACGGATGTCAGGGGTAGGTTCTTTACCCAGCGGGTGGTGAGGGATTGGAATGCCCTGCCTGCTGCAGTTGTAAATGCGTCTACTTTGGGGGCGTTTAAGAGATCTCTGGATAGGTTTATGGACGAAAAGGGATTGGTATAGGCTAGTGGGTCATTGTTTTTGTAACTGGTCGGCGCAACATCGTGGGCCGAAGGGCCTGTTCTGCGCTGTAATGTTCTATGTTCTATGTTCTATGTTCTAAGTAACTGGCTGTATCATAGAAGACAGAGGGTGGTGGTGGAAGGAAAATTTTCAGACTGGAGGCCAGTTACCAGTGGTGTACCTCAAAGATCAGTGCTGGGTCCTCTGCTTTTTGTGATTTTTATCAATGACTTGGAAGAGGGAGCTGAAGGATGAGTTAGTAAATTTGCTGATGACACCAAGATTGGTGGAGTAGTGGATGAGGTGGAGGGCTCTTGCAGGCTGCAAAGAGACATTGATAGGATGCAGAGCTGGGCTGAAAAGTGGCAGATGGAGTTTAACCCTGATAAGTGTGAGGTGGTTCATTTTGGTAGGGCAAACTTGAATGCGGATTACAGGGTCAACAGCAGGGTTCAAAAGAATGTGAAGGAACAGAGAGAACTTGGGGTTCATATCCACAGATCTCTGAAGGTTACCACTCAAGTGGATAGAGCCATGAAGAAGTCAGGGATCTGTTCTAGGACCCTTGTTGTTTGTCATTTTCATAAATGACCTGGATGAGGAAGTGGAGGGATGGGTTAGTAAGTTCGCTGATGACACGAAGGTTGGTGGTATTGTGGATAGTCTGGAGGGATCTCAGGAGTTGCAGTGTGACATAGACAGAATGCAAGACTGGGCAGAGAAGTGGCAGATGGACTTCAATGCGGATAGATGTGTAGTGGTCCATTTTGGCAGGTCCAATGGGATGAAGGAGTATGATATCAAGGGTAGGACTCTTAGCAGTGTTGAGGAACAGAAGGACCTTGGGGTCCGGGTCCAAAGGACTCCTAAATCGGCCTCGCAGGTGGAGGATGTGGTCAAGAAGGTGTATGGTGTACTGGCCTTCATTAATCGAGGGATTGAGTTTAAGAGTCAGGAGGTAATGCTGCAACTTTATAAGACCCTTGTCAGACCCCACTTGGAGTACTGTGCGCAGTTCTGGTCGCCCCACTACAGGAAGGATGTGGAAGCTATTGAGAGTGTGCAGAGGAGATTTACAAGGATGTTGCCTGGATTGGGAGGCATGCCTTATGAAGGTAGATTGAGGGAGCTAGGTCTTTTCTCTCTGGAGAGACGAAGGTTGAGAGGCGACTTGATAGAGGTTTATAAAATGTTGAGAGGTATAGATAGGGTGGATTCTCAGAAGCTATTTCCCAGGGCTGAAATGGTCGCTACGAGAGGACACAGGTTTAAGGTGCTGGGGAGCAGGTACAGAGGAGATGTCAGGGGTAAGTTTTTCACTCAGAGGGTGGTGAGTGAGTGGAATCGGCTGCCATCGGTGGTGGTGGAGGTGAACTCGCTGGGGTCTTTTAAAAGGCTTCTGGATGAGTGTATGGGATTTAATGGGACTCACAGTTATAGATAGTTCCATGGCCTGGATATGATCGGCGCAACTTGTGGGCCGAAGGGCCTGTTTGTTCTGTAGTGTTCTATGTTCTATGTTCTTATAGTGTGTTAGCGTTTATTAACAGGGTGTTTGAGTTTAAGAGCTGCAACTATATCAGACGTTGGTGAGACCACATTTGGAATATTGTGCCCAGTTCTGGTCACCTCACTATAAGAAGGATGTGGAAGCATTGGAGAGAGTGCAGAGGAGATTTACCAGGATGCTGCCTGGTTTAGAGGGGAGGTCTTATGAGGAGAGGTTGAGGGAGCTGGGGCTTTTCTCTTTGGAGCAGAGGAGGAAGAGAGGCGACTTAATAGAGGTTTATAAGATGATGAGGGGGATTGATAGAGTGGACGTGCAGAGACTATTTCTTCGGTTGGATGTAGCTGTTACTAGAGGGCGTAACTATAAGGTTCATGGTGGGAGATATAGGAGGTAGATTTTTCACTCAGAGAGTGGTTGGGGTGTGGAATAGACTGCCTGCTGTGATAGTGGAGTCGGACACGTTAGGAACTTTCAAACAGTTATTGGATAGGCACATGGAGCACTCCAGAATGATGGGGAGTGGGATAGACTGATCTTGGGTTCGGACGTAGCTTGGCACAACATTGAGTGCTGAAGCGCCTGTACCGTGCTGTACTCTTCTATGTTCTAATGTTCGATGTGACAATAACAAATCAAGTCAAATCAAATAATCCAGTTTGAGTGAGGAAAGTGAGACCTATCAAAAATATAAGTGCTGTCAGATACTTTACCAAGTGGCAATGTGTCACTGTTTATCACACCGAGACGTTATGGCCATTAAAACCAAGACCACAAATCAAAGGGATTTTTATTTAATTGGCCGGAGTGTAAATTTACTTTAGTCTATCAGATTGTTCTTTTTAGTGAAGGAAATATAATGAATATTATGAATAAAAAAAAAGCCATGAGAATAATCACCTTTTTGTATGATGGAGAATTTAATGGGGTTTTCAGAGATACAATTTAAAATGCACAGGTTTTAATACAACTGCTGCATATAGCCCTGGCTTTGTGAATTATTTGTGTGGAGCCTTTACAAACACAATTCCATTTCTCATTCATACTGTGTTCATTAGAATCATAGAGTTCCTACAGTGCAGAAAGAGGCCATTCAGCCCATCGAGCCTGCACTGACAACAATCTCACACAGGCTCCATTCTCGTAACCCCTCATATTTACCCTGTTAATCCCCCATACTAAGGGGCAATTTAGCATGGCCAATCCACCTAACGTGCAGATTTGGGGCAGTACCGTATCACAGTGATTAGCCATGCTTCCTCACAGTGCCAGGGACCCGGGTTCAATTCCATTCTCAGGTCACTGTCTGTGTGGAGTTTACTCATTCTCCCCATGTCTGCGTGGGTTTACTGTGAGTGCTCTGGATTCTTCCTAAATCATATCTATCACATGATCAGACAGCATAACTGCATCTGCACTTTCCTGGATTCAGCTGTCAATCATCTCCTGGCTCGGAATATGCACCCTCGCACTCGAGTGACTCATTGTCCCACCTCAATGTTCCATAGGGTCAGACCCGACCACATGGTCCATAGGAAATTCTTCTGAACAGGGGCCACACTACTACAGTTGACAAATCTCGCACTATCCTGACTTGGAACTATATCGGCTGTTCCTTCATTGTCACGGGGTCCAAATCCTGGAATGCCCTCCCTAACAGCGCTCTGGTTGTACCCACTGGACAGGCTGCAGTAGTTCGAAAAGGGACCTCACCACCTTCCTGAGGACAGCTAGGGATGGACAATAAATACTGGGACTAGCCAGTGATACCCACATTCCATAAAATGAATTTTGAAAGAAATGGGAAGATTGAAAGTTTATGGCCAGCGTCTCCACCATTTCTACTTGTCCTGCTCTCATTGAACCTCCACCATTATCCAGGCTGGTAAACGCTCTACTCCATTGTGATATGAAAAGTGTTGGATTGAACGGGGTTAAATGAAGCTGTTTGTTTAGTGACTGTAATTGATGTGAGTCTCCATGGATCCAATTAGTGTGCCTGGAGGGTTTTCCCTCTTCTATTAATAAGGGATTCCTTTCAATGTGTTGTCCCATTGAGTCAGCAGGAGCAACAATTCCGACACTAACAGAGATCAGCGGCTGTGGTGAGAGAGGGAGGGGGAGGAGAGATCAGAATCTGGGATCAATGGACTGGAATGTTCCAATAATGGATCAGAATCTGGGAACAATGGACAATGTTTCAACACTGGACAGGAGTTTTGCTGACGGTCTGTTCTATATTTCTCAAGATTGGTTTGGTTCAATGCCGTTAACAGTTACCATTCAATTTGTTCTCTTAGTTATTCAAGGGTTTTACTATCCAATCCTGGCTATTGTTGGTGTCCCTGGTAAGTCTCTGTTTCTACTTATTCTATTTGTCATCTATGTTTCATTGTATTACTCTCCTTATTCCAGTTTTGGGAACATGGAATCCATTGACTTCAGTTTCACAGTTAATCTCTGATTCCTGTCCATTTACTCCATTTCTGAAGCTGGTCCACACTGTTTAGACCCTCCACTCATCCTTTGATCTTGAACTGATTACTCACCCCGTATGTCATGCAGCCTTATCAAACCTTTGTCAGTCCACACTTCAGGCACTGTTTACAATGTTGTTCACCACACTACCTAAAGGAAGCGTAAGCTTTGGAGGTAGTTCAAAGAGAGTTCACCAGGATGCTACTATTAACCAGAAACTCAACTGGTCTCACACATAATAAGAAGTCTGACAATACCAGGTTTAAGTCCAACCGATTTATTTGATAGTAAACTCGCAAGCTTTCGGGTTTGCCCCTTCATCAGGTGAATGGAGAGTTCTGGCCTCAGACAGAGCACAGACAGTTTACAGATTACTGATTAGAATGTGAGTCTTTATGTCACCACATAAACACAGTGGTGATAAGAGCAGGTCAGTGACAAGGAATACTGCAGCAGGTAACCCACCTCCTGACTCCACAAAGCCTATTCACCATCTACAAGGCACAGGCCAGGAGTGTGATAGAATACTCCCCAGTTGCCTGGATGGTGCAACTCCAGCAACACTCAAGAAGCTTGGCACCATCCAGGACAAAGCAGTCGCTTGATTGACACCACATCCACAAACATCCACCTCCTCCATCACCAACACTCAGCAGCAGCAGTGTGTGCTATCTACAAGATACACTGCAGCAATTCACACAAGATCCTTAGACACCTTCCAAACCCATGACCACTTCCACCTAGAAGGACAAGGGCAGCAGATACATGGGGACACCACCACTTACAAGCTCCCCCTCCAAGCCACTCAACCTCCTGGTTTGAAAATATATTGTTGGTTTCTTCACAGTGGCTGTTAAAATACTGAAAATCCCATCTAAATGGGATTGTGGGTCAACCCACACCACATGGACTGCAGTAATTCAAGAAGCTGGCTCTCAACGACTTTCTCAAGGACAACTGCGATTGGACAATTTAAAATGCTGGCCATCCAGCAACGCCCATGTCCAATGAATGAATTTAAAAATATGTTGCCTGATCTCGGGGGTGTTGTATATGAGGAGAGAACAAAGAACAAAATCAGCCCGGGAAACAGGCCCTTCAGCCCAATGAGCCCGCGCTGCCATCTCAACACCACCAGTCCCCCACTCCACCCACGACCCCTGTCTAATGTTTTATGGCCATCCTGATTGAGGGAAACTGATTTAGGGACAATTTATTACTGCCAATCAGCCTAAGAGCACATCTTTGGGGTGTGGGAGGAAACCGGAGCACCCGGAGAAAACCCACGCAAGCACGGGGAGAATGCGCAAACTCCCACAGACACTGGCCCAAATCCATGTGTCTGCTCAACAAACAGTGATAGTCACTGAGCTGTCGTCTTGCCCAGTATCTGGTCCAGTTTAAGCACACTAACAACATGAAGCACTAGGCCAATCTCAAACAACCAAGAGCAACCCCAGTACGACCCATCACGTGTATGCCCCTCGTTGGACATGAGGTGGACCGACTTAAAACCTGTGAATGAAAAGAAAAAATAACATTATTATGGTATCATATCCATTTACCTTACCAGGGATGCCCCAATGCTAATGACCCTTATTTAAAAGGTTCTCCCATATCCTCCCATCTCCAACCCACTCATGTGCCTGTCTAAGTTACTCTTAAATGACTCTAGCGTGTTTGCCTCCGCCACCTTACTTGGCAGAGCATTCCATACCCCCACTACCCTCTGTGTGAAAAACCTCCCTCTAATATCTGTGTTGTACCTCTCTCCCCTCACCTTAAGCCCGTGGCCCCTTGTCCTGTGTGTCTCTATCATAGGAAATAGCTTACCTCTGTTTACTCTATCTATACCCTTCATAATCTTATATACCTCTATTAGATCCCCCCTCAGTCACCGTCTTTCAAGGGAAAAGAGCCCCAATTTATTCAATCTTTCCTCATAACCCAGTCCTTCCATACCAGGCAACATCCTGGTAAACCTCCTCTGCACTCTCTCCAGAGTCTCCACGTCCTTCCGGTAGTAAGGCAACCAGAACTGGACGCAGTACTCCAAATGCGGCCGAACCAACGTTCTGTACAAAGGCTGGATAAACCAGAATTGTTTTCACTAGAAAAACAGTGGTTGAGGGAAGAGCTGGTCTGCAAATTTATCAGAGAGTTTTTTCCCAAGGTGGAAGTGTCAATTACAAGGTGGCAGAGGTTCAAGCTGAGAGGGATAAAGTTTAAGGGAGATGTGCGGGGGAATATTTTCATGCGAAGTGTGGTGGGTGCCTTCAACATGCTGCCAGAGAATCTGGTGGAATCGAGAGATACGGTCAGAGTAAGGCAGCAGCTTTTTTTTGTTTAATTAGGTTATTATAGAAATATAGAAGATACGAGCTGGAGGAGGCCAATCAGCCCTTCAAACCTGCTCTAACAGTCATTACGATCATGGCTGATTGTCCAACTCAACAGTCTAATCCTGCTTTCCCTTCCATTCTCCCCAGCTGCTATATCCAGCTACCTCTTGAATACATTCAATGTTTTGGCATCAACTATTTCCTGCAGCAATGAATTCCACAGACTCACCACTCTTTGGGTGAAGAAATGTCTCCTCTTCTTTGTCCTAAATGGTTGACCCTGAATCCTCAGACTGTGATCCCTGATTCTAGATTCTCCCACCATCGGGAATACCCTCCTTGCATCTACCCTATCCAGTCCTGTTAGAATTTTACAATTCTCGGTGAAATCCCTACTCATCCCTACTCCAGTGAAAATAATCCGAACCTAATCAATCTCTCCTCATACATCTGTCCTCCCACCCCTGGAATCAGCCTGGTAAACCAGGGAAATCATGATTGTCATGGACTTGGAGAGCCTGAGGGCCTGTTCCTGTGCTATCCACCACATCATGAATCCTGTCTACTGTCACCACCAGAATCATCCTTCACCTCACTTCAGCTGTCACAATTTCTGACTCAACTATTCCAGATTTCTGTTGACCAGTCATTGAGTTACAAAGTTGCAGAATAAAAACTCATCTCAAAATCTGCTGTTCATAGCCCAACTTTCACCAAGTCCCATTTACTGTCATCCTTGTGCTCACTGGCCTCTCTCACCAGCTGATTTGGTAAAGCGTCATTTTCACTCTCACCTGGTCTAATCCTTCCATGAATTTGTCCATCTTATGGTCTCACACCATAAGATGCTTCGTTTTGTTGGCATTTCAACAGAGACCACCAAACCCCCCACAGCACGTATGTCTTCAGTATAACACCAAGAAATTTTAAGGGCCCATAGAATGCTCAGCAGTTAAAGTAAGGACAATGTGAAAGGGGTGGTTAGAGTAGAACTGAGGGTGTTGTATTTGAATGCATGAAGTTTACAAAATAAAGTCAATGAGCTTGTAATACAGATTGAAATTGGCAGGTGCAATGTTGTGGGCGTCACAGAGATATAGCTGCAAGGGGACCATGTCTGGGAACTAAATATCCAAAGGTACAGATCTTATTGAAAAGACAGGCAGGTGGGCAGAGGGGGCAGCAGTGATTTGTTCATAAGAAATTCAATTAAATTGATAGCAAGAAAGGATCTTGGGTCAAAAGATACAGGGCGGAACATTGCGGCCCCGCCCATCCGCAAACCGTAAAATCCTGCCCAAAATCAACAGACCTTTCTGTTGACAGCCCATCACCTGCTCCGATTGCCGTGGCAGGCAAGACAGCCACAGGATCAGTGTGGGTCGTGTTGTGGGACACTACAGTAAAAGACTCTGATGGGAGTAATGTACAGGCCTCCGAGCAGTAGTCAGGATGTGGAGGACAAAATACACCAGAAGATAAAAAAGGTATTGAAGAAGGGCAATGTTACAGTGGTTATGGGGGGGCTTCAATATCCAGGTGGACTGGGAAAATCAGGGCAGTAGTGGATCCCAAGAAAAGGAATTTGTGGAATTTCTGCAAGATGGGTTTATGGAACAGCTTGTGGTAGAGCCCACTAGGAAACAAGGAATTCTGGATTTGTTGATGCATAATGAATCAGTCCTGGTATGGGAGCTTAGGATGAAGGAACCCGAAGGAGACAGTGACCATAGCATGATAGAATTCACCCTGCAGTTTGAGAGGGAACAGCTGGAATCAGATGTAGCGGTATTACAGTGGAGTAGAGGCAACTACAGAAGCACGATGGAGGAAGGGCCTTGACAGAAATCTCTTTATAAGAACATAAGAAACAGGAGCAGGAGTCGGCCATCTAGCCCTTCGAGCCTGCCCCGCCATTCAATAAGATCATGGCTGATCTGTCGTGGATCAGTTCCACTTTCCCGCCCTCTCCCCATAACCCTGATCCTCATTGGGACTTGAACAAAGCCAATGTTATTCCATTGTTTAAGAAGGGCTACAGAGGTAATCCAGAAAATTATAGGCCGGTGAGTCTTACATCAGTGGTTGGGAAATTATTTAAAATAATTTTAAGGGACAGGATTTATTCAGATGTGGAAAAAAATAGACTTATTAGTGATAGCATGGTCTGTGAGGGGGAGGTAATGCAGATTAACTTGATAGTGCTTTTCGAGGAAGTGACAAAGGTGAAAGATGAGGGATACCATTTATATTTATATAAATTATTTAATTATTTATTTAATGATTTATTCATTATTTATTTATTTATATAAATATAATATAATTAAATATAATTACATTTATATAAATGTTTACCATTTATATAGATGATCTGGAGGAGTGTAGGGTGATGAAATTTGCTGATAGAACATAGAACATTCCAGCGCAGTACAGGCCCTTCGGCCCTCGATGTTGCGCTGACCAGTGGAACCAATCTAATGACCCTCTAACCTAAACTATTCCAATGTTATCCATATCCCTATCCACTGACCATTTGAACGCCCTTAAAGTTGGTGAGTCCACAACTGCTGCAGGCAGGGCATTCCACGCCCTTACTACCCTCCGAGTAAAGAACCTACCTCTGACATCCGTCCCATAATTACCACCCCTTAATTTAAAGCTATGTCCCCTCGTGTTAGCCATCACCATCCGAGGTAAAAGGCTCTCACTGTCCACCCTATCCAATCCTTTGATCATCTTGTATGCCTCAATCAGGTCACCTCTTAACCTTTTCTCTCTAACGAAAATAACCCCAAGTCCCTCAGCCTTTCCTTATAAGACCTTCCCATCATACCAGGCAATATCCTGGTAAACCTCCTCTGCACCCTTTCCAATGCCTCCACATCTTTCTTATAATGCGGCGACCAGAACTGTACACAATACTCCAAGTGCGGCCACACCAGAGTTTTGTACAGTTGCAACATGACCTCATGGCTCCGAAATTCAATCCCTCTACCAATAAAAGCTAACACACCGTACGCCTTCTTAACAACCTTATCAACCTGGGTGCCAACTTTTAGGGATCTATGCACACGTACCCCGAGATCTCTCTGCTCGTCAACACTACCAAGAGTCCTTCCATTAGCCCTATATTCTGTACTCCTGTTACTCTTACCAAAGTGAATCACCTCACACTTTTCCGTATCAAACTCCATTTGTCACCTCTCGGCCCAGCTCTGCAGCTTATCTATGTCCCTCTGCAAACTGTAACATCCATCCTCACTGTCTACAACTCCTCCAACTTTGGTGTCGTCAGCAAATTTACTAATCCATCCTTCTACACCCTCATCTAGGTCATTTATAAAAATGACAAACAGCAGTGGCCCCCAAAACAGATTCTTGAGGTACACCACTTGTAACTGCACTCCAGGTTGAATATTTCCCATCAACCACCACCCTCTGTCTTCTATCAGCGAGCCAATTCCTGATCCAAACTGCTAAATCACCCTCAATCCCACACATCTGCATTTTCTGCAGTAGCCTACCATGGGGAACCTTATCAAACGCTTTGCTAAAATCCATATACACCACGTCAACTGCCTGACCCTTATCCACCTCTTTGTTCATCTTTTCAAAAAACTCGATAAGGTTTGTGAGGCACGACCTACCCTTCACAAAACCATGTTGACTATCCCTAATCAATTTATTTCTCTCTAGATGATTATAAATCCTATCCTTTATAATTCTTTCCAAAACTTTGCCAACAACAGAAGTAAGGCTCACGGGTCTATAATTCCCAGGATGGTCTCTACTCCCCTTCTTGAACAAGGGGAACATTTGCTATCCTCCAGTCTTCCAGCACTACACCTGAAGCCAATGACGACATGAAGATCAAAGCAAAGGCTCTGCAATCTCCTCCCTAGCCTCCCTAGGGTAAATCCCATCCTGCCCAGGGGACTTACCTATTTTCATACTCTCAAGAATTGTTAACACCTCCTCCTTGTGTACCTCAATCCCGTCTAGTCTACTACCTGGTATCGCAGTATTCTCCTCGACTACACTGACCTTTTCCTGCTTGAATACTGACGAAAAATACTCATTCAGTGCCTCTCCTATCTCTTCAGGCTCCACCCACAACTTCCCACTGCTGTCTCTGACTGGCCCTAATCTTGCCCTAACCAATCTTTTATTCTTGACATACCTGTAGAAAGCTTTAGGATTTTCCTTGATCCTATCTGCCAAAGTCTTCTCATGTCCTCTTCTGGCTCTTCTTAACTCTCTCTTTAGCTCCTTCCTGGCTAATTTATAACTCTCCAGTGCCCTAACTGAGCCTTCACGTCTCATCTTTACATAAGCGTCCTTCTTCCTCTTCACCAGAGATTCAACTGCCTTAGTACACCACGGTTCCCTCGCTCGACCACTTCCTCCCTGCCTGACAGGTATATATTTGTCAAGGACTCGCAGTAGCTGCTCCTTGAATAAGCTCCACATTTCAGATGTTCCCAGCCCCTGCAGTTTCCTACTCCACCCTATGTATCCTAAATCTCGCCTAATCGCCTCATAATTACCTTTCCCCCAGCTATAACTTCTGCCCTTCGGTATATGCCTATCCCTTTCCATCACTAAGGTAAACGTAACCGAATTGTGGTCACTATCACCAAAGTGCTCGCCTACCTTCAAGTCTAACACCTGGTCTGGTTTATTACCCAGTACCAAATCCAATGCAGCCTCACCTCTTGTTGGCCTATCTACATACTGTGTCAGGAAACCTTCCTGCACACATTGGACAAAAACTGACCCCTCTGACGTGCTTGAACTATAGCTTTTCCAATCGATATTTGTAAAGTTAAAGTCCCCCATAACAACTACTCTGTTACTTTCACACCTATCCAGGATCATCTTTGCAATCCTTTCCTCTACATCTCTGGAACTTTTTGAAGGCCTGTAAAAAACTCCCAACAGGGTCACCTCTCCTTTCCTGTTTCTAATCTCAGCCCATACTACCTCAATAGACAGGTCCACATCAAACGTCCTTTCTGCCACCGTAATACTGTCCTTGACTAACAATGCCACGCCTCCCCCTCTTCTACCACCTTCTCTGCTCTGACTGAAACATCTAAACCCCAGAACCTGCCACAACCATTCCTGTCCCTGCTCTATCCATGTCTCTGAAATGGCCACAACATCGAAGTCCCAGGTACCAATCCAGGCTACAAGTTCATCCACCTTATTGCGTATGCTCCTCGCATTAAAGTATACACACTTCAAACCACCCTCCTGCCTGCCAATACACTGCTGTGACCGAGAAACCTTATCCATGACCTCCCTATTCTCATCCTCCTGTACATTGGAGCTACAGTTCAGGTTCCCACCACCCCCCTCGGAATCAGTTTAAACCCCCCTGAATAGCACTGGCAAATTTTCCCCCCAAGATATTAGTTCCCCTCTGGTTCAGGTGTAGACCATCCCTCTTGTAGAGGTCCCACCTACCCCAGAGTGGTCACGGGCATTCAGCCTCTGACCTTCGGGTAAGCATTCTCCAAGGTGGCCTTCACGACACACGCAGAGTTGCTGAACAGAGACTGATAGCCAAGTTCCACACACATGAGGACGGTCTCAACAGGGATCTTGGGTTCATGTCGCACTATCTGTAACCCCCGTGACTTGCCTGGGTTTGCAAAACCTCACTCACTGTACTGTCTGGAGACAATACACATCTCTGTAAACTGTGATCAGTGCTCCTTCCACTCACATTATCAGCCACTTCAGGTCTTGAACAGCAGGTTAGGTGTAAGGATTCGCATTTTAATCAGTAATCTCTAAACTGTCTGTGCTTTATATGCTCTGTCTGAGGCCAGAACTCTCCATTCACCTGACGAAGAGGCTAACCCAAAAGCTTGTGAGTATATTATCAAATAAATAGGTTGGACTAAAACCTGGTGTTGTCAGAATTTTTACTGTGTTTACGCCAGTCCATCACCCGCATACCCACATCATGACCTCACCTGTGTCCAAAGAAGAGACAAAGATTCGCGTCAGAGGCCCAGCAATCTCATCCCTCGCCTCCCTAAGCAGCCTAGGATAAATGCAATCAGGCCCCGGAGATTTATCGGTTTTAATGCTACTTAAAAACCCTAACACTTCTTCCCTCGTAATCAATAGATCTTTCAATTGGTCTCCAGCTCCCTCAATGACCGTACCAGACATCAAGCCCCTCTCCTTCATGAATATCGACGCAAAGTATTCATTCAGGATCTCCCCCATTCCCTCTGCCTCTAAGCACAATTCCCCACGTCTGTCCCTGAGAGGATCGATTTTACCCCTAGCCACCCTTTTGTTCCTAAGATAGGAGTAAAACGCCTTTGGATTCTCCTTAACCCTACTTGCCAAAGCCATCTCATGCCCCCTCTTTGCTCTCCTAACTCACCGTTTGAGATCCCTCCTACTCTCTCTGTATTCCTCCAACGCTCTCTCCGTTCCCAGCTGCTTAGACCTGACGTACGCCTCTCGTTTCTTCCTAACCAGGCCTTCTATATCTCTAGTAATCCAGGGTTCCCTAATCCTACCTTTCCCATTCTCTCTAGTCGGGGTATCTACATACTGCTCCAAGGACCCTTCCAATACACATCTTACGAATTCCTCCCTGTCCGAACCCCCAGCTCTCGGCACCTTCCAATCCACCCCAGGGAGATTAAAATCTCCCACTACAACAACCCTGTTCTTCCTACACTTATCCAAAATGTCCCTACATCTACCCTCTTCCACTGCCCGCGGGCTATCGGGTGGCCTATAGTACACTCCTAGCATAGTAATGGCTCCCTTCCTATTCCTCAACTCCACCCACAAAGACTCAATTTCCAACCCCTCCATGTTATCCTCCCTCTGCACCGCTGTGATCTGCTCCCTAACTAAGAGGGCCACTCCCCCTCCTCTTTTCAACCCTCCCCTGTCACACCTAAAACACTTATACCCTGGAATATTTAGCTGCCAGTCCTGCCCCTCCTTTAACCACGTCTCCGTCACTGCCACCACATCTAAATTCCTCACGAACATCAAGGCCTTAAGTTCATCCGTCTTTCCCGTCACACTCCTCACATTAAAACAGATGCACTGAAGACCCTCAGTCCCTCTCGGATCCTCCTTCTCCTGGGAGATTTTCCTATCATCTCGACTTCCCTGTCACCCAACTCACTCCCAGTGCCTGAGCTGTCTCTCTCCTCCCCACCCCCCCTCCATACTAGTTTAAACCCTGCCTAAACACTCCAGCCAACCTCCCAGCTAAAATATGTGTGCCCTTCCCATTTAAGTGTTCCCTATCCCTCTTATACAAGTGCCCTTCCTTTGCAAAGACTTCCCAATGGTCAACAAAACTAAAACCCTCTGTCCTGCACCAATCCCTCAGCCACACATTCAGCTGCAGGATCTCATTATTTTTATCCCTGCTATTGCTGGGCACTGGCAGCAGCCCAGAGATCACCACCCTGGAGGCCCTGCACTTCAACCTGGCTCCCAACTCCCTGAACTGCCTATGTATTTCCCCCCTACTCTTCCTTCCTATGTCCCTCTCTCTTACGTGTATAATTACATCCGCCTGGGTCCCTTGGCCCTTCAAGATTCCCTCTACCCTCTCCAACACATCCTGTACCCCTGCTCCAGGGAGGCAGACCACCATCCTGGAGTCCCGCTTTTGCCCACAGAACCGCCTATCAATCCCTCTAACCCTCCCGTCCCCCACCACTATCTCACATCCAGCCCCCTTCCTTCCCTCGGAGGCATTTTCCTCTTCCCCTCGTGCCCTTTCCACCTCAGTTGGTGCCTTACCCCTGATATCTTGAGCGACTACCCCTGGGGTAGCCTTTGGAACGTTACTCCTCTTCTTTTTCCCCTTCCTAACAATAACCCCCCCCCCTCCCCCCGCCCAGGCTCTGGGATCCCCTCTTGAATCTGGTTCCTATTGATTAGCGCCTCATTCTCCCTCACTAAAAATAAATCCTCCAGCCCCAGTTCCAGTTACCTAACCCAGGCCCTCAAACGCTGCAACTCCAGACACTTGGTGCAGATGTGGACTCTCCGGAGATGCTGTGTCTCCAGGAACTCCCACATATTGCACCTTACACAGCTGACACGTCTCCCCAAGGACCCTGCCATTTATTTGACCACCCTTAGACTTATGGACACAAATGGAAAAATTTGCCCAGTATCTCACCTTGCCTAAGCCCTGTGAGCCAAAGCCCTTGCAGCACTCACTCAGCGCCCACCTCACTCCGCTGCCCGCTCCCGACACTGCCTGCTGTCTATTACGGCCTTCTTTTTGTACTCTCGCGCTCCCTTCCCGACTGCCCTTGTGCCCAGGACCCGCTACGGAAAGCGCAAACTAACAAAAAACCCCTCGAACCGGCAATACAATTGAAAATAATAATACACTCGCAGTTCAGACTCACCAGCCACCAGTACACTGCTCCAGAGAACAATCCGCCAGGTACACGGTAAATACTCTTGCAACTCGAGCAACATTGTCTACCTGATACGCTGCAGGAAAGGATGTCCTGAGGCATGGTACATTGGGGAGACCATGCAGTCACTATGACAACGGAAAAATGAACACTGCTCGACAATCATCAGGCCGAAGTGTTCTCTTCCTGATGGGTAACATTCACATTGCCTGTATCTGTAAGATTTGTTTACCTGTAAAGTCTCTCAGTCTACCGTTATCTTGTAAATTGAGTTTGTGTCTATACGTGTCCTGTTTGTGAATACAAATCCGACTCACCTGATGAAGGGGCCGTACTCTGAAAGCCTGTGGCTCGTGCTACCAACTAAACCTGTTGGACTTTAACCTGGTGTTGTGAGATTTCTTACTGTGCTTACCCCAGTCATATGCCAGCATCTCCACATCATAAGATACTTTACCCCTAAAGTGTCCTTTGAAGTTTTCTGCTCTCACTTTAAGTGCATGCCCCTGAGTATTAGGTGGCATGGTAGTAGAGTGGTTCGCAAAGCTGCCTCACACAACTAGGGACCGGGTTCAATTTCAACCTCAGGTGACTCTCTGTGTGGAGGGTGGACATTCTCCTCGTGTCTGCGTGGGTTTCCTCCAGGTGCTCCAGTTTCCTCTCACACACCAAAGGTGTCGAGGTTAGTTAGATTGCTCATACTAAATTGCCCCTTTGTGTCTGTGGAATTAGTGGTGTTAAAACGCGGGTCATGCGGATAGGGCCTGGGTGGAATTATTATTTTTTGCAGGTTTGATGGGCAACGTAGCTTCTTTATGCACTGTCAGGATTCTGTGATTAGACAATTCAACTCTGTGAAAGAGATTCTGACTGTCAACTCTATGACTCTCATCATTTGATAGACTTCTATCAGGTTTCCCCTCGGCCTCTAAAACTCCAGAGAAAACAACCCTTGTCCAGCCTCTCCTTATAGCTCAGACTCTCTAACCCAGGTAGCATCGCGGTAAAGCTCTCCAGCACCTCTCCAAAGCAGCCATATCCTTCCTGTAATGTGGCGACCAGAATTGAAGGCTTTTTGAACCAATCCACCTCTGCTTCTTATCGACCTGTCTGACATTGGAAACATTACGCTTGGGTTTAACCAGCCAAACTTACCCCAAAACTGGAAAATCCCACCTGAGATCAACGGACCTTTGCATGGTCTGTGTCCCATCCACTATGATACCTGTGATGGGCAGAACAGGAAAATTCCCCCATGTCTCTATTTAATTTATTTAAACCCTTTATATGCTGAACACTCGATCAACTCTCCTAATATTCTCCACTGCTCGATGGAGAACAAAATCAGCTTCCCCATTCTAACCAGGTCTCAGCATAATCTTTCCTCTCTGAAGAATTCCAGTAAATTCCTTCTGTATCCTCTCCAAAGTCTCTCCATCCTTCCCAAAGTGTGGAGCTCAGTATTGGACACAGTATCCCACGTGGGATCAAAGTAGACTTTCATTGTTGCTCACCATAACTTCTTTTTGAACAGATTTATTATTATCACATATATTAGCACAAAGTGAAACATATTGTTTTTTTGCGCTGGACAGACAAAGCATACCATTCATAGGGAAGGAAACGATGAGGTGCAGAATTCAGAAGTAACTGTACGGAGAGAAAAGAGCTAATGTTTCAAATCCAGATGATCCTTTGTCAAAGCTGATTGGTTTCTGATTCAAGAATCCACAATAATTTGCTTTTATATGGGGCGGGTTCAGGATGTGATGTTACAGTCATAGCCAGCATGTAGAGAAAGATGAGTGCAATACATGGTAGGACCATAATGTTCTTAGGTCGGTTGGTGTGTGGCCCCAGACTTATGTATCTTTTTTCCCAATGGAGGAAGGTGGAAGAGAGTATGTCCGAGTTGCTTGGGGTCCTTGATTATGCTGGCTGCTTTTCTGAAGCAGTGGGAACTATAAGCAGAATCAATGGATGGGAGGTTGGTTTGTGCGATTGTCTGAGATGCATTCACCACTGTTTGCAGTTACTTGCGGCCTTGGGCAGAGCAGGAGCCAAACCGAGTTGTGATACAACCAGAAAGAATGCTTTTTATATTGCATCTGTAAAAGTTGGTGTGAGTCGTAGCAGACATCACAAATTTCATCAACCTCTGAAAAAGTAGAAACATTGGTGGGCTTTCTTAACTATAGTGTTGGCGTGGAGGGCCCAGGACAGATTGTTGGTGATCTGGACACCTGCAAAATTAAGGTTGTCTTGTACTGTGTACACACTTACATATTACAAGCAGAATTCAGCCATACAGCCCCTCAAATCTTGAACTTCTTGCTCTTCAATATGTAAAGTCAATCCCACGTTCTTGCCAAGCCCTGATAATATTCACACCTCCTTCTTAAAAATATTCAAAGACTCTGCTCCTGCCGATTTTCAGGAGTAACCAACCAAGTTGATGAGGGCAGTGCAACTGGCGTTGGAACTCAGCAAGGCTTTTGAAAAGGAACCATGTTGCGTAACGTTAAATCTCACGGGGTCCAGGGTGAGCTCGCTATTCGGATAGCAAATTGGTTTGATGACTGAAGAGAGCAGGTGCTTGTAGTGGGTTGTTTTTCAGTCTGGTGGCCTGTAACTAGGGTGTGCCTCAAGGATCAGTGCTGGTTTCACTGTAATTTAACATTGGTATGAATGATTTGGATAGAAATTTAGGCGCCATGGTTAGGAAGTTTTCAGATGACACTAAGACTGGTGGCATCGTGGATAGTAAAGAAGGCTATCTGGGATTGCAATGGGATCTTGGTCTATTGGGCCAGTGCGCTGATGGAGTTGAATTTGGATCAGTGTAATATGATGGATTCAGTAGATCAAATCAGGACAGTTAATGGTAGTGCATTAAGGAGAGTTATAGAACAAAGAGATATGAGTGTATGAGGACGAGTTGTGAGGACTTTGTTGGTAGAAATGAAGTCCATTGAGGACATCAGACATGGTTGAGGACAAAGGTATGTTCCCCTTGGGCAGTATCCACTGGGCAGTACCAGGGGGTGGGGCCTGAGTTGGTGGGGCCTACAGGCCGTGGCCTGCAGGGGCGGGACTTGAAGGGGCAGGGCCTGAGGGGATGAGGTGACAGCAGCCTGGCCCTTGGGGAGTGGGCTGATCCCGTAGGAAGGTCCACTGTCACTCTGCGCGTTATTGGTGGAAGGGGAGAGGGGACCCTGCCACTCTGAATGCAATCGGTGGCATAGAGAGGGGGGTCTCGCTGCCTCTCTGTATACACAGTGGGGTAGGGAGGGGGTCTCGCTGTCTCTCTGTATACACAGTGGGGTAGGGAGGGGGTCTCGCTGCCTCTCTGTATACACAGTGGGGTAGGGAGGGGGTCTCGCTGTCTCTCTGTATACACAGTGGGGTAGGGAGGGGGTCTCGCTGTCTCTCTGTATACACAGTGGGGTAGGGAGGGGGTCTCGCTGTCTCTCTGTATACACAGTGGGGTAGGGAGGGGGTCTCGCTGTCTCTCTGTATACACAGTGGGGTAGGGAGGGGGTCTCGCTGTCTCTCTGTATACACAGTGGGGTAGGGAGGGGGTCTCGCTGCCTCTCTGTATACACAGTGGGGTAGGGAGGGGGTCTCGCTGTCTCTCTGTGTACACAGTGGGGTAGGGAGGGGGTCTCGCTGTCTCTCTGTATACACAGTGGGGTAGGGAGGGGGTCTCGCTGTCTCTCTGTATACACAGTGGGGTAGGGAGGGGGTCTCGCTGTCTCTCTGTATACACAGTGGGGTAGGGAGGGGGTCTCGCTGCCTCTCTGTATACACAGTGGGGTAGGGAGGGGGTCTCGCTGTCTGTCTGTATACACAGTGGGGTAGGGAGGGGGTCTCGCTGTCTCTCTGTATACACAGTGGGGTAGGGAGGGGGTCTCGCTGTCTCTCTGTATACACAGTGGGGTAGGGAGGGGGTCTCGCTGCCTCTCTGTATACACAGTGGGGTAGGGAGGGGGTCTCGCTGTCTCTCTGTATACACAGTGGGGTAGGGAGGGGGTCTCGCTGTCTCTCTGTGTACACAGTGGGGTAGGGAGGGGGTCTCGCTGTCTCTCTGTATACACAGTGGGGTGGGGGGGGGTCTCGCTGTCTCTCTGTGTACACAGTGGGGTAGGGAGGGGGTCTCGCTGTCTCTCTGTATACACAGTGGGGTAGGGAGGGGGTCTCGCTGCCTCTCTGTATACACAGTGGGGTAGGGAGGGGGTCTCGCTGTCTCTCTGTATACACAGTGGGGTAGGGAGGGGGTCTCGCTGTCTCTCTGTGTACACAGTGGGGTAGGGAGGGGGTCTCGCTGTCTCTCTGTATACACAGTGGGGTAGGGAGGGAGTCTCGCTGTCTCTCTGTATACACAGTGGGGTAGGGAGGGGGTCTCGCTGTCTCTCTGTATACACAGTGGGGTAGGGAGGGGGTCTCGCTGTCTCTCTGTATACACAGTGGGGTAGGGAGGGGGTCTCGCTGTCTCTCTGCAGGTGATTGGTGTGGAGGATGTGATTGATCGATCCAGGTGATGGGGGTGGGAGTACCTTCGTTCAGGGACTCCTCATGAACACCTGCGGACCCCCGGACTATCTGTGGGCAGCTGCTGTGCTGAAGCTATCTGCAGCAGCAGAGGGCTGACAGATGTCTCTCTCTCAGCCCAGGCAGCTCACTGCTGGCTGCAATGGCACATTTGTAACCAGATCAGTTTGGTACATGGTCGGTATTCCAGTCAGCGCTGTGAGAGCTGCTAGTGATGGGATCACTGCTGAGGGTGGTCTAACAGTCATCGAGTTTTCACAGCAAAAAAATTAGTACCTTCGGCCATCATTTCTGTACCGGTCATCGAACACCGATCCAATGGAATCCCACTTTCCAGTGCTCGATCCACAGCCTTTTATACTCTGATGCTTGAATTGCTGATCGAAATGCCTCTTGTGGTTGTTCCTGCTTCTACCATCCTTTCAGGCTGTGAGCTGCAGATCCCAGCACCCTGTGGATGGAAACATTTTTCCTCAAATCCACAGAGAAATCTGCCCTTTATCTTAAATCCACGCCCCTCTGGGTATTGATACCTCTGCTAAAGGGAAAATGTTCCTTCCTCTCTGTGTGCCACATAATTTTGTACATATCACTCAGGTCCCCTCCACCTGAAAGCACTCCACACCACCACCCACTGCACCCATTCCCCCTCCAGATATCTCTGCTCTACGGTAAAACACTCAGCCTAACCAGCCTCTCTTCATTGCTGAAGGCAGCGTCCTGGTGAATCTCCTCTCCACCGTCTTCAGTACAATTACATTCTTCCTGTAGTGTGATGACTAGAGCTGCACACAGTACTCTTGCTCTGGTCTAACCAGCATTTTATACACTTCCATCATCACCTCCTAGCTTTTATATTCGATGCTGTGGCTGCTGAAGGCAAGTGTCCGACATGTCATCTTAACCACCCCATCTACCTTCTTGCTGCCTTCAGGGATCCTCATATATGCAGCCCACATTGATTCTGGTCCTCTGCACTTCCTCACACTCTACTCTTCATTCTGCATCTCCTTGCCCTGTTAGTCCTCCCAAAATGCATCAACTCACATTTTTCACTTTTAAATTGCATTAGCCCATCTGACCAGCCTGTCCGTTTCCTTCACACAGTGGCACAGTGGTTAGCGCTGCTACACCACAGCACTAGGAACACCTGTTCAATTCCTGGCTTGGGTCACTTTCTGCATGTATTTTGCACATTTTCCCCTTGTCTTGCGTGGGTTTCCTCCGGGTGCTCCAGTTTGCTCCACACATTTCAAAGACGTGTGGGTTAGGTGGATTGGCCAGGGTAAATAGCCTTTAATTTCAGGGAGACTTGCTGGGGTAAATGCATGGGGTTATGGGATAGGTCCTTGTGGTCAGTGCTGACTCGATGGGCTGAATAACCTCTTTCTGCACTGTCGAATTCTATGATTCCTGTAATCTCGGGCTTTCATCCTCAATATTTACCACACCACCCATTTTTGTATCATCTGCAAACTTACTGATCATACCTCACATATTCCTGTCTAGATCATCAATGCACACTACAAACAGCAAGAGACCTGGCATCGATCCCTGTGGAACCCCACTGGACACAGGCTTGCAGTCACAAAAGCAACATTCAACCATCGCCCTCTGCCTCCTGGCACTCAGCCAATTTTGAATGCAATTTACCAAATTGCCCTGGATCCCATCAGCTATTACTTTCTTGTTCTTTCTCCCATGAGGAATTTGTCAAAAGCTTTTCTGAAGTCCGTGCAGATGACATAGACTGCACTTCCCACATCTCCTCATCCCGTCACCTCCTCAATATATTCAAGCAAATTGTTAGTCATGATTTCCCCCTGACAAAGCCACGCTGACTAATGTTCATAAATCCTTACCTCTCCAAGTAGAGATGAATTCTGTCCCTCAGATTGTTTTCCAATCATTTCCCTACCACGGATATGATGATGATGGTGTCTTGGGTGTGATCTTGGATGTCTCCAGGGCACCGTGTAGGATGGCAGTATGGCACAGTGGTTAGCATTGCTGCCTCACAGCATCAGAGACCCCAACTCAATCCCTAGGATTCCATCATCACCGGTGAAGTTTTTTTACTTTGAAACTAGCTCCATTCTCACACATTGCCTGTTGGGATTTCTCCTGTTACAAGAACGTGTGGTATTTCTCTGGAATTATCCAATTTGAGCAAGTCCAGTTTCTCACAGCTCCCCAGGGTCCACATTGAGCCTCGTACCTTCATTCTCGCTCACAGCCGTCCCGTGCACACCAGCAACCTGCAAAAGATCATTGGTAAAGCCAGGACACATCGTGCTGATGTTCTAGCTCAAGATCTGAAAGCCTGATTTGATTTGATTTATTTTTGTCTCATGTATTAGAATACAGTGAAAATTATTGTTTCCTGAGTGTTATACAGACAAAGAATACCGTACATAGAAGAGAAAGTGCAGAATGTAATGTTGCAGTCATAGCTAGGATGCAGAAAAAAGATCAACTTAATGCCATGTAGGTCATTCAAACGTCTGCTGGCAGCAAGAACAAGCTGTTCTTGAGTCATCAGCATGGTAGCACAATGGTTAGCACTGCTGTCTCACAGGGACCTGGGATCGATTCCCGGCTTGGATGATAGTCTTTGTGGAATTTGCACATTCTCATTGTTTCTGCGTGGGTTTCTACCAGATGCTCCGGTTTCCACCCACTGTCCAAAGATGTGCTTGTTTGGTTGATTGGCCATGCTAAATTGTCTGTTATGGCCCCAGGATATAAATATGTTAGAAGGATTAGCAGGGAATGTATGTGGGACTTCGGGGATACGGGCTGGCTGGGATTGTTGTCAGTGCAGACTCAGAGAGTCGAATGGCCTTCTGCACTGTCTTGTTTCTATGATACTATGAGTTGGTTGGTACATGTCCTCAGAATTGATTTTTTTTGCAATGGGACAACTTGGAAGAGTTTATGTCCATCGTGTGTGGTGTACTGAATTAGGCTGGCTGCTTTTCCAAGGCAGCAGAAAGTTTAGACAGTGTCAGTTGGTGGGAGTTTGGTTTGAGTGATAGACTGGGCTTCATTTATGAAGTTTTGAATTTTCTTGCAGTCTTGGACAGAGCAGGAGAAATACCAAGCGATGATACAACCAGGAAGGATGTTTTCAATTGTGCATCAGTAAACATTGGTGAGAATCATAGCTCACGTTCCAAATGTCTTTCGACCTCGAAGAAAGTAGAGTCGTTGGAGAGCTTTTTTAACTCCAGAGTCATCACGGAGGGAGCAGGACAGGCTGTTGGTGATCTGGACCCCAAAAAACTTGAAGCTGTCGAACAATTCAACTTCATCCTGTAGACAGGGGCATGTACTCCACTCTGCTTCCTGAAGTCGATGACCATCTCTTTTGCTTTGTTGACATTGAGGAAGAGATTATTGTGCTCGGATTAGTTCACTAGATTCTCTGCCTCTTCCCTGTTCTTAGTCTCATTGTTGTTTGAGACTCGACCCACTACATGGTGTCATCAATAATCTTGGAAATTGAATTGGAAGGGAATTTAGCCACATAGTCATCGGCGCATAGGAGTGTAGTAAGGGGCTGAGGCCTTGTGAAGCACCTCTGCAGAGAATGATTGTGGAGGAGGTGTTGTTGAATATCCTTATTTATTGCTGTGTGTGGGTTAGGAAGTTCAGGATCCAATTGCAGAAGCAGCAGCTGGACCCCGGGCCATGGATTTTGAACGTAAGTTTCATAGGAATAATGGTGATAACTGTAGTTGATAAACACAAATCTGTGTTCTAGGGTTGACTGTATGGCCAGGGAGATGGTGTCTGTAGACCTATTGCAGACGTAGGTGAACTGTAGTGGATCTGGGCAATCTGAGAGTCCGGAATTGATTCATGCCATGACTATCCTGCAGATACATTTCATAATATTGGATATTAGTGTCAACAGAGGATGATAGTCTTAAGGCAGCTGCTTGGTTTTTCCTTTGTACCAGTCTTTGTTTGAGTTTTTATTGCCTGGTGCAAAGATTAGCAACCTACCTGCTGAGAGAGGACTCACTGAGCTTCAATGGTCCAGTTGGCCATAGTGGGACAGCAGCAATCCTATTGGGTACTATGGCCAGTGGCTATTTACTGAACCCTGAAGCTTCCTCCCACTGTTGAAAGCAAACTCTGGTACTTGTGTTCTGTGATGTGGAGATGCCGGTGTTGGACTGGGGTGGGCACAGTAAGAAGTCTCACAACACCAGGTTAAAGTCCAACAGGTTTATTTGGAAACACCAGCTTCCGGAGCCTCAAGCTCCTTCTCCAGGTGAGTGAGGATGTATGTTCATAAACAGGGTATATGTTTGACACAAACACAATTTACAAGATAATGGTTGGAATGCGAGTCTTTACAGGTAATTAAGTCTTAAAGGTACAGACAATGTGAGTGGAGAGAGGATTAAGCACAGGTTAAAGAGATGTGTATTGTCCCCAGACAGGACAGTTAGTGAGATTTTGCAAGCCCAGGAAATCGTGAGGGTTTCAGATAGTGTGACATGAACCCAAGATCCCAGTTGAAGCCATCCTCATGTGTGCAGAACGTGGCTATTTGTGTTCTGTGCCAGTCGAGTATGAAATTACTCTTTCTTCCTGTGTTGTGCTAAAGGTGGCCACAATGCTGTGATCTCCTCTCCAGGGTACAGTCCTGGATAAATATAATAGAGATTCTGAGCTGTCGAGGCATCAGGGTCTCCCTCTGCCAACTGTTGGTATTGTCCAGAGGAAGGGGTGAAACTGTTTGGCACTGTTTGGTACCAGCTCTGTTGCAGGGGTTGTCAGTAAGCTGTCTGAGAGAAAACAGCTAACCAGCCATAGGATTCCACTCTGGATTTTCTGTCAGGGTTTATTCCCTCAGCCTTTTGCCCTCCAAATCCCCCACAAGGTAGAGAGGCTATTTACCTGTAGCTGAACAAGGGTCAATGTTGTGGACTCCCCAGAAAGCTCTGTCCCAAATGTATACCATTGTATTGCTACCATAGAGCAATTTGGTGGCACAGTGGTTAGCATGGCTGACTCACAGCATCAGGGACCTGGGTTCAATTCCAGGCTTGGGCCACTGTCTGTGTGGATTTTGGACCTTCTCCCCATGTCTGTGTGGGTTTCCTCTGGATGTTCCTCTCTCACACACTGCAAAAAATGTGCTGGATTTAAAAAAAGACTTGTGTTTTAATGTGTGTACATTCTTTTTTATTTCAACTCACCCTCATTCTAAATGGTAATTTCTTCCCCTGAATCATGTCTAATTTTATTCTTTTTTTCCCTTCCTGACAGTGAACATAATCACAATTGTGATACTGACGGGCAGAAACTGTGGTCTGACCAAATGTGTCACTCGTTACCTGGTGGCCATGTCAGTGGGGGATCTGCTGGTTATTATCTTCGACCTGATATTGAGACACATTCCCATTCTTTTTTGGCAACAGTTTTATTTCCTGCTGTCACTCCCCATGTGTAACATCCACGCTGCCCTGCTTTATGCAGCCAGGGACTGTTCTGTCTGGTTCACCGTCACTTTCACCTTTGATCGATTTGTGGCCATTTGCTGCCCCAAGCTGAAAAGCAGATATTGCACTGAGAAATCGGCAGCTGTGGTTCTGGGAACAGTCACAGTTCTGAGCTGCTTAGAGAATATTTCCTGGTATTTTATGCTAGCAAGTGGATATCGGCTGGTGAACAACCCCTGGTTTTGTCACGTCAGAGAGGATGTTGTTTTCTCTCTGGCCTGGGGAACAATTGAGTTCCTCCATAACATTCTAACCCCATGTGTCCCATTTGTCCTGATTCTGCTGCTCAATATTTTCACCATCAGACACATTTTAGTGAGCAGCAGATCCCGCAGGAGACTCCGGGCTCACAGCAGTAGGGAAAATCCCAGTGACCCAGAGATGGAGAGTCGCAGGAAATCCATCATTTTACTGTTTGTTATCTCAGCCAATTTCATCCTGTTATGGTCAACATTAATGGTTTATTCTATATGGCGTCGGATGAATGAATTGGGCTATCAATCGGTAACTTTAGATTTTTTCGTTCTGGATTTGGGTTTCATGCTGCAACTCACAAGTTGCTGCACAAATACTATCATTTATGCTGTGACACAGACTCACTTCAGACATCAGCTGAAAAATGTGCTGAAATATCCCCTTACTTCAATTCTTCAACTTATTAGACACTGAGATGAAACTACAACCCGAGATACATGACTCTTCCCATTGGGCATTCAAACTGTAAATAACAAACAGCTTCACAGAAACATAAAGAGTGACAGTCAAAGAGAGAAAGGGCAGTGAGAACAACAGTGAGAGTGATAGAGAGGTGGGGGTTGACAGAGAGAGGGAGGAGCATAAATACATGGAGGGTGACAAATTTTGAAACAGTTTCTAACAGATACAGGGAAAGAAGCAGAGAAACAGAGAAGGAAAGACAGAGAGAAAGAACAGTGACGGATACAGACTCTCACATAGCGAGAAAAACAGGGATAGAGATTGGAGGAAATGGGGAGGGAGGTGGACAGGAATGAGAAAGGGAGGCAGAGGGAGACAGATTGCAGGATGTAATGAGAGAGGAAGACTAAGATGGAAAGGGAGACAGAAAGGGAGTCAGAAAGAAACAGATGCAGGTACAGAGTGTCAGTGAATTTGAAACAGTGAGGCTGAATGAGTACAATGGACAAAGCAAGGGCAAAAGTCAGAGCAAGTTGGAGACAGAAAAAGGCAGAGAAATAAGAAAAGGGGGACAGAGAAGGAGAAGAAGATGGACAGTGAGACTCAGAAGAAGAGTGTAGAGAGAAAGTTAATGAGGGAGGTGCAGAAAGACAGTAAAAGACACAGAGAAACAGGCAGAGACACAGAAAGAGAGAGAGAGAGAGGAAGAGACAGAGATACAGAGAGAGGGATGCACATAAAGACAGAATGTGTCTCCAGGGCGACAGCAAATCATAATCAGAGGAAGTTTAACTTTATAAAGTGTCAAATGTAGGCTTACATTAACACTGAAATGAAATCACTATGAAAATCGCCTAGTCGTCACACACTGATGCCTGTCTGGGTAACACTGAGGGAGAATTTAGCATGGCCAATGCATCTAACCAAGACGTCTTTTGGAGGAAACCCACACAGATACGGAGAGTATGTGCAGAGTCCGCACAGTGACCCAAGCCAGGAATTGAACCCAGGTCTCTGGTGTTATGAGGCAGCAGTGCTAACCACTGTGATACCACGCCTGTGCTGATAGTTTGGACAATGAAGTTCCAGAAACACCTGCATGGCAAGGCAGCCCATAACATTGGCCATATCCAGCTGTGGGCTTTATTACTGTCCACCTGCCATTATCGAATGGAACACCCTCCAGGAGGCTGAGGGACGAACACAGATGCCTTCAGCTAGTGACGACTAACAGACACTTGTTACCCCCAGTTGAAGAGATGGTAATCATGAACCTTTTCAAAACTCTCCCAGTGGCTGCTGATAATATTCAGCTGTGGAGGCAAAATTACCCATTCCTGAATAAACTGAAGCAGCGAGTGCTGCTGTTCGGTAATGCTAGGGAATCCAAAAGGCCGTTACAGCCTGAATTACATCCATATTGGAGTGGGAGAGAGCAGCTGAGTGTGGAAGATGGCACACACCGATGGGGTTCAAGAGTGTCATCCAGAGCCAGGTTCACCACCCCATCCTGGCTAAACTTTACCATGGTCACCCATGAGTGGCATATTGAAGATTCTCCAAGTTTCCATGTCTGGTGGCCAGGTACAGATAGAGATATTTGCAGTATGAAGTCTCACAACACCAGATTAGAGGCCAAGTTTATTTGATAGTAAATCCACAAGTACTGTTCTTACTATCAAATAAACTTGTTGGACTTTAAACTGGTGTTGTGAGACTTCTTACTATGTTTACTCCAGTCCAACGCTAGCATCTCCACATAGAGATATTTGCCCATGGGTCAATTGTTGGCAATATCAACAAAAGCACAACTATTACCAATTAATAGTCTTCAACACTTGGGAATGGACAGAACATCTGTAGATGTGGCTGCACATGGACAGTCTGGTCTGTTCTTGGGGCCAGTGTTCCTGGTCATGGTAAATGCTAATTCCAAATGGATGGCCATACACAGGGTGAGTTAAACCATGGGTTAAACACAGGGTGTTGGTTTTTGAAAATGGACTGCCCTTCATCAGCCAGGAATGTGGGAATTACATGAAGTGAAGCAGAATTTGACATGTTAGGACAGTACCATATTACCCATCGTCCAATAGCCTGGCCAAAAAAGCGGCCCAAACAGTAAAAACAGTTTAAAAGAAAACTCACAGTCCCCTTGGACACCAAACTATCCAAATTCATCTTCAATTACAGGACAACACCCCCCCACCTCCCCCACCCACACACCCCACCATTCAACAACCGGAATAGCCACAGCAGAGGTGCTCATGGGAAGATGACTCTGCCCAAGGTTGAGTCTGATCTTCCTGAGGGCGGGAGGTTGACAAGGCATCAAGACACTCAATGCCGATCCCACCAGTCGAGAGAGGTACTTAAAGGCAGGTTATTAGTAAAGAATCATTGCAATGGATCTGCGTGGTTCTGAGGCACATTCTAATCCAGAACAGGGCCAGTTTCCCATCAAGTCCACTTGGAAGATACCATCCTATGGGAATGCTTCAATCATCTACAAGCCATGATGTCCCAATCTGTGCCTGAAAAACCAATTCCCAGCACAGCGGGAACTTTGGAAAGAATTCGAGGCACTCGGAAGTCTGCTCTCCATCTGCACCAATGGGCACCTCGGAGTCTGAAATGGACACAATGGGCTTAGCGCTCTTGACCACATTGTCACCCAATGGGAACTCAGGCCACAACGCGCATGGTGGAAGAAGCGCTGAACCCCACTCACTTCCAAGGCTGAGGAGGACGAACCAGACCCAGCATTGAAACTCCAAAAAAATGTTTCCAAGGTGGTCAAGCCCTCAAGGGATCGGGATGAAATGACTTCAAACAGGTTCTTGAGTTGGACATGCACAAATGTAAACTATCAAACTGAGGCCTGTGAAATCTGCCCACTCAGGGAGCACCACAGGGTGTAAGCTGCAGAGAATGAAACACTGAGAGTTGGGCTAAGTGTGGGAGTTTCAGGAAGTGGATGGAGAGGTGTTGCTGTGTGTCGCGTCCCTAACTATCCAGTCCCTTACGACAACCAGACGTTACAGTTCAGAAAGTGACGTGGGACCGTTGGAAGCAGCTGATTGATGAGTAAGGCCTTGGAAGGAACACTGAGAGAATTTTCTCCCCTGACATCATACCTTCAGGAAGGGCTCCCAATATCACTAATGTTCTGGGGACCCGGGTTCAAATCCTATCACTGCAGCTGATGGAATTTGAATTCAATAAAAAAAGAAATCTGGAATTAAAAATCTATTGATGACAATAAAACCAGATTCGATTGTCAGAAAAATCCATCTGGTTCACTAATGTCCTTTAGAAAAGGAAATTTCCTGGTCTGGTCTACAGTGGCTCCAGAGCCACAGCAATGTGTTTAACTCTCAACTGCCTCCAAGGTCAACTAAGGATGGGCAATAAATGTTGGCCAGCTGGTGAGGCCCAGTTCCCACAAAGAATGAAAAATGCCCTTTCCCATCCTTACAGAGTCAAAGCAGATTTAGATTTTTATGCTGGTGGGATACTATCTGTGAAATTTATTGAGAAATTCGCTCAAAGTAGAAAATTAGCAACAAATAATAAATTGATATAACCAAATAGATAAAATTCAGACACAGGGCCAGTTAATGTGGCTGCATGATGTTGGATCTTGCAGTGCCATTTGTGTTTACTTGTGGACACATCGGCAGGAAGTGTTGGTTGCTCGAGGAAGTCGAGTTCAGGTTTGATGAGCTGGAGTCTGAGTTTTGAACACTGAGGCACATTAGGGAGGGGGACAGTTAGCGAGATGCTGTGTTTTCAGGAGGCAGCCATACTCCTTACAATAACTACATCAAATTTGGTGAGTGGCCAGGGATGGGAGAGTGTGACTACAAGCAAGGTTTGGTGACAAATCCAGGAGGTGATGTTGAAGGAGCCTCAGCCCTTTAGTTTGTCTCAGTGTAGGTGATGAACGAATAGTATTGCCTCTTGACTATTAATCCAGAAACCCGTCTGGTTCACGGATATCCTTTTGAGAATGAGACCTTCTGTCCTTACCTGGAGTGGCCTACATGTGACACCAGAGTCACGTCAGTGTTTTTGGCTCTCAATGCCTTCAAAGGTCAACTAGGCAATAAATGCTGGCCAGCCAGGGATGCCCATGTCCTGCGAATGATTAAAGAAACAGGTTTGTGACACTTGTTCCCGGTGCAGACATTGATGGGAGCTTCAAGGAAGATGAGCCATTCAAGAGGGAGGAGAACAGAGAAATGTAGTTGTAGCACACAGGTTTAAGGTGCTGGGGAGTAGGTACAGAGGAGATGTCAGGGGTAAGTTTTTCACTCAGAGGGTGGTGGGTGAGTGGAATCGGCTGCCGGCGGTGGTGGTGGAGGCAAACTCGTTGCGTCTTTTAAGAGACTTCTGGATGAGTACATGGGATTTAATGGGATTGAGGATTATAGATAGGCCTGGTCGGTAGGGATATGATCGGTGCAACTTGTGGGCCAAAGGGCCAATTTGTGCTGTAGTTTTCCTATGTTCTATGTTCTAAATGGGGATAGTTCGTCAGGGGAATAGACACTTTTCTCTGTGGCCAGGATTGAGAGTCTCGAAGGCTGTGTTGCCTGCCTGGTACCCCGCTTCAGGACATCTCATCTGGGCTGCTGGGAAACATTTTGGTGGAGGGGATAGATTCAGTTGTTTTAATCCACGGTTTTGAATTCATTGAAGATTAAATCTGAAATTGGAGTCACAATTATAGGTCCTGAACGAATTCAGTAGATTTCCAGAGTTAAAGAGGGCAACTATATCCCAGGCTAGAGTGGAAAAGTCCACAGAGACACTCTAACACTTGAAATTGAATCATTGAAAGGTCACAGCCCGGTGAAAGACAACACTGAGGCAACATGGGATCGAGAGTTGTGTTTTAGATGACAGCACATTTGGTGGGTAACATTGCTTCTCATATTACAACTTAATTGTGATCAGCATCATCCAGCCTCTGAATGGCAGCAACTCAATCTCAGTAATAAATATATTCCACAGCCTCAAACAATATCGTCACCCGTTTGTTGATTTGAAGAAACTCGAAATGAGCTATTTTGCAATGTCAGTATCCCAGAGGGATGTGGGAATATGTCACCATGGAGTTAACACAGTAAAAAGTCTCACAACACCAGGACTTAGACTTTGGAATTTAACCTTGTGTTGTGAGACTTCTTATTGATCTACACGTCAGTATTTTACTGACACACATGATCAATGATAAGATTTCTGATCCCAGTGACCCTATCATCAGTACACAGGAAGTTGGAGCTGGAGAATTTATCAAGGATTTCATAACTCAGTACTTGGAATGCAGTGGTAAAATCGGACAAGAGCAGCATGGATTTTGCAGAAGGGAAATATTGTTTGAAGAATTGCTTAACTCCCATTCCTCACAACAAAACCTGTCCGAAAACACACCCCCAAATCCCTGCACTCTGAACATATCCCAAATGCTCCTTACATCTACTTCTATTCCTTATTCCCTGTATCATAAGGGACCATAGCACATAAGCAGAATTAGGCCACTCAGCCCATCAAGTCTGCTCCACCATTCAATCATGGCTGATATTTTTCTCAACCCCATTCTCCTCCCTTTTCTCCATAAACCCTGATCCCCCTATTAATCAAGAACCTATCTCTCTCTGTCTCAAAGACACTCAATGACTTGGCCTCCACAGCCTTCTGTGGGCAAGGAATTCCACAGATTCACCATTCGCTGGCTGAAGAAATTCCTCCCCATCTCTGTTTTAAAGGAACGTCCCTTTTATCTGAGGTTGTGCTCTCTGGTTCTAGTTTTTCCTATGAGTGCAAACATCCTCTCCACATCCATTCTATCAAGGCTTCGCTGTAAGTTTCAGTAAACCCCACGCCCCCATCCATCTAAACTCCAATGAGTACAGACCCAGAGTCCTCAACCATTCCTCATATGACAAGCTCTCCATTCCAGGGATCGTTTGTGTAAATATGGCTGGACCCTTTCCAAGGCCAGCACATCCTTCTTTAGATATGGGGCCCAAAACTGCTCACAATGCTACAAATGGGGTCTGAACAGAGCCTTACACAGCCTCAGAAATACACCCCTGCTCTTGTATAGAACATAGAACATAGAACATTACAGCGCAGAACAGGCCCTTCGGCCCACGATGTTGCGCCAACCAGTTACAAAAACAATGACCCACTAGCCTATACCAATCCCTTTTCGTCCATAAACCTATCCAGAGATCTCTTAAACGCCCCCAAACTAGACGCATTTACAACTGCAGCAGGCAGGGCATTCCAATCCCTCACCACCCTAGTTGTCGACTGACCCTTCACGTTAACCTTCAGAGAATCTTGAACAAAGACTCCCAAGTCCCACTGATAGGATGCAGAGCTGGGTCGAAAAGTGGCAGATGGAGTTTAACCCTGATAAGTGCGAGGTGATTCATTCTGGTAGGACAAACTTGAATGTGGATTACAGGGTCAACAGCAGGATTCTAAGGAATGTGGAGGAACTTGGGGTTCATATCCACAGATCTCTGAAGGTTGCCACTCAAGTGGATAGAGACGTGAAGAAGGATTATAGTGTGTTAGCGTTTATTAACAGGGGGTTTGAGTTTAAGAGCCGTGGGGTTATGCTGCAACTATACCGGACATTGGTGAGACCACATTTGGAATATTGTGTTCAGTTCTGGTCACCTCACTATAAGAAGGATGTGGAAGCATTGAAGAGAGTGCAGAGGAGATTTACCAGGATGCTGCCTGGTTTGGAGGGTAGGTCTTATGAGGAAAGGTTGAGGGAACTGGGGCTTTTCTCTTTAGAGCGGAGGAGGATGAGAGGTGATTTAATAGAGGTTTATAAGATGATGAGGGGGATAGATAGAGTGGACTTGCAGAGACTATTTTCTTGGGTGGATGTAGCTGTTACTAGAGGGCGTAACTATAAGGTTCATGGAGGGATGTCCAAGGTAGATTCTTCACTCAGAGAGTGTTTGGGGTGTGGAATAGACTGCCTGCTGTGATAGTGGAGTCGGACACGTTAGGATAGAAGGTAAAGCAAACGACTGCATTAGTGAATATGGCCAGTGACCAGTGGCGTACTACATCTGTGCTGGGCATCCCTATTGTATAGATGACAATGTTGGGGGTAGGATCAGTAAGTTTGCCACTGATACAATTAATCGGGTGGTTAAAAGTGAGGTTAAGTGCCTCGCGTTACTGGAAGAAAAGACGAGATGGTCAAATTGATGGATAAGTGGCAGGTGGAATTTAACCGTGAAAATTGTCAGGTGATAAACTTTGGAAGGGGTAATTTGACAAGGAAGAAAACTATGAAAGGTCTGGTATGAGGAAGTTCCGAAGGTCAAAGGAACCTTGGCGTGTTTATCCAAACATCTCAGAAGGCAGATTAATAGGGTAGTGAAAAAGACATATGGCACACTCACCTTTATTAACCAGGGCATAGATTAGAAAAGCAGAGAGGTCACGATGGAGTTGTATAGAACTGTGGTGAGGCCACAGCTGGAGCACTGTGTGCAGTTCTATCACCACATTATACGGAGAATGTTAACACACTACAAAGGGAATGAAGAGGAGATTCACCAGAATGTTGCCTGAGATGGAACATTTAATTTATAAAGAGTAGTTTGAGAGCCTTGGATTATTTTCTCTGGGACAGAGAAAGCTGAGGGGTAACCTGTGTTCAAGTTAATGAGGGGCTTGGACAGAGTGAATAGGGAGTGGCTGCTCCTCTTAGTTGAAGGGTCAGTTACGAGGTGTCACAAGTTCAATATGAGGGGTGGGAGGATTTGGGGGGACTTGAGGAATGTACATATTTTACTCAGAGAGTGGTTATGCTCTGGAATGCACTGCCTGGGAGGTGGGTTGCCTCACATCCTTTAAAAAAGTATCTGGATGAACACTTGACGCTTCATAATATACAGGGCTAGGGGCTAAATCCTGGTAAGTTGGGTTAGGTGGACAGGTCAGAGCCTTTCATGCTTTGGTGCAGAATCGATGGGCTGAAGGGCACTGTCATTTACTGTGAAAGTGTCAACTTTGGTTAGGCCACAGCTTGAGTACTGTGTATAGTTCTGGTCACTGCAATATCAGAAGGATGTGATTGGGGTTAAGAAGATGCTGCCTGAAATTTCAGTTATCAAGAGACGTTATGTCGACTTGGATTGTTTCCATTGGTGCAGCGAAAACTGAGGGGCGACCTGATCGAGGTGCAGAAATATGTGCAAGACATGGACAGATTGGGTGAGGAGCAGCTATCCCCATTAGGTGAAGGCTCAGTCATGACGGGGCATAGGTTCAAGGTGAGAGGCAGGAGATTTGGGGGGATGTGAGGAAAAATGATTTCTTACCCAGCAGGTGGTGACGGTCTGGAATGTGCTGCCTTGGAGGGTACGTGGAGGAGGGATGCCTCACATCCTTTAAGAAGTATCTGGATGAGAACTTTGCACGTCATAACATTCAGGGCTAGGGACCAACTGCTGACAGATGGGGCCAGGTGGGAGTTGAGCTTTCACTAATGTGTCGGTGTGGACTTGACGGGCTGTATGATTCTGTGATTCTGTACATCTCCCTCTTGGTTCTCCTCATTCTCTCTCACTCCCCCCTTTCCAAAATTTCTGTCCAATCAGGCAGAACAATTGAAATGAGAGAAAGAGAGATAACCATGAAGGAATCTTCTAAACTGGAATTAAAATGTCAGCCCCCCTCCTTCCTGCCAGTCCCGTCCCCCTCTCAATCTCCAGAATGTGCTCAACTCCCTCTTTCAGTTGGGAAAGGGCTGCTGATTCCTTCAGGACACTTTTTTAAATCCTCCATGGAATTTTCTCCAGAAGTCAGAATATCTGAGATGGTGTGATTGGAACTGCAGCCAGAGATTACACACTGGAGACCCTCATATCCTGCCTCGCTTTCTCAAATCCTCTCTCTCCGTCACCACCAGGGTTTTGACCTTCTACTCCCCTCAAGTTCCCTCCATCTGTTTCACCCCCTCCTTCCCTTCACTACATCGGCCAGTGTTGCTGTCAATCATTGTAAAGTTGGATGTTCTTCTCCAGATCACAGATCCTGCACCCACCCCAAACACCACTTACTCCATCCATCACTGCTAACTTCTTCTCTCTGTCCATATGTCCACTTACCTCCCTCTTGCTCATGTATAACGTCAAGGAAAGGAATGCTGCAATATTTCTGACCCCCATTGCAAATAACCACAAATCGTACTGTTGTCAGGAGGTGGGAAGAATCACATTATCTGGGGGTCTCCAGTTAGGGGTCAGTGCCCAGCTCCCAGTCTCTGGAGAATATTCTCAGTCAGAGACCCTTGGGATTCCTTATGTACACAAATCAAACAATAAATAAACAAATAAAATGAAATTAAATAAATAAACAAACAAACAAGTAAATAGGAATAAATACTGGGAGGCTCATTTAAAAAATAAAGTGTATCAAAGGAATGGACACAGCTGGTTCCCAGTTTAAAGAGGAGAGTTTACTCTTTCTGTCACTGAGGGGACATGTACCCGACTCAGTGTACACATGGTGTTGATGGGCTGGTGGAGGATTACATCTCTCTTTCCTGATTTTCAGGAGGTGTTTGACAAGGTACCTCACAAGAGGTTATTACAGAAGGTCAGGGGACATGGAGTTGGGGGTAGGGTGTTAGCGTGGATAGAGGATTGGTTGTCAAATAGGAGGCAGAGAGTGGGGGTTAATGGGTGCTATTCGGATTGGCGGTTGGTGACTAGTGGAGCGCCCCAGGGGTCGGTGCTGGGGCCTCAGCTATTTACCATTTATATAGATGATCTGGAGGAGGGAACCGAGTGTATGGTGTCGAAATTTGCGGATGACACCAAGATTGGTGGAGCGGCAAATTGTGCGGAGGGTGTGGAGAGTCTGCAGAAGGATCTAGATAGGCTGGGCGAATGGGCCAGGAACTGGCAAATGGAATTTAATGTTGGCAAGTGCGAGGTGGTCCACTTTGGTAGGAATAATGGTAGGAAGGATTATTACTTACGTGGCGAAAAACTGCAGCAGGCGACGGTGCAGAGGGACCTCGGGGTCCTTGTGCATGAGTCGCAAAAACCCAGCTTGCAGGTGCAGCAGGTGGTCAGGAAGGCAAATGGGATGCTGGCCTTCATAGCGAGGGGGATTGAATATAAAAGTAGGGAGGTCTTGCTGCAGCTGTATAGGGCATTGGTGAGGTCGCAGCTGGAGTACTGTGTGCAGTTTTGGTCGCCGCACTTACACAAGGATATTTTGGCCTTGGAGGGAGTGCAGAGGAGGTTTACTAGGCTGATACCGGAGTTGAGGGGGTTGAACTATGAGGAGAGGCTGAATAAACTAGGCTTGTACTCGTTAGAGTTTAGAAGAATGAGGGGAGATCTCATAAGATGTTGAATGGGATGGATAGGATAGAGGTGGAGAGACTCTTCCCACTCAGAAAGGACAGTAGGACTAGAGGGCACAGCCTCAGGATAAAGGGGGGGGGGTGGTTTAGAATGGAGTTGAGGAGGAACTTCTTCACTCAAAGGGTGGTGAATCTCTGGAATTCTCTGCCCATTGAAGTGGTGGAGGCTGCCTCGCTAAATATTTTTAAGACGTGGGTTGATGGGTTTTTGATAAGAGAGGGGATTAAGGGTTATGGGGAGAGGGCGGGAATGTGGAACTGAACCACGACAGATCAGCCATGATCAGATTGAATGGCGGGGCAGGCTCGAGGGGCTAGATGGCCTACTCCTGCTCCTATTTCTTATGTTCTTATGTATCAGGCGGGAGGCTGAAGAAATGAAATGTCTCCTCTTGTCCTCTCTCGAGATGGTCACAAGGGATCTTGCTCTGATTAAAAGCCACGCAATAAAAACTGAAGAGAGAAAGAGGCAGATAAACAGAAATGGAGAGAATGTGATGGAGAGAGCAAGAAATACTGTTGAGTGATGGAGAGTTATCGGGAGAAACAGTAAGAGAGAGATGTTGGAAAGAGGCAGATGAGGGGAGGAAGCTAGAATGAGAGTGAAAAAGTGGAAAGAGTTTGGATAGGAGAGAAATCTGGAGAAAGGGGACAAAAACTAAAGAGGGAGAGGAAAAGAGTGGTGAGAGACAGATACAGGAAGAAAAGGGGAAACGTAAAGAGAGAGGGAGAGAAGACTGGAAAGAGAGACAGGTAGAGAAAAGAAACAAGAATCAGAAAATCTGTTGGGGCAAAGGAGGAGAGTAGACATTGGGAGAGGGAAGATGAATAGAATAATTCTCAAGCGCACCCAACTCCATCAGTTGTCCAGTCCAGGGATGTGTTCAATGTGGGTGGGCTTTGATAAATGGGTGCAGGAAGGGATTGAAGATTCCATTGCTATATATTTTCAGTCAACTTTAGGTCTAATTATAGGAAACACATTCTGTCTTTGTTAAACCTCTAAAGCACAGCAGATGAAAAATCCAATCTCTCATGAATATTTGGATGATCAGAGTTTGCAGATTTACTCCATCAAAGTGAGAGATGTTTAATTCACAGCTTACTGTCCCCCAGTCCCTATTTAACCAGTGGTGTTACATTGGCTACTTTCCAATCTGCAATGCTAATCTCTAACACAATCCTCCAACAACACCGCTACCCCGGGAACCTCATTGGATGATGCTGAAATCCTCTGTTACTGTCAGTTCGCACGTGGAGAATACTTACTCACCAATTTCCCGGCTCTTATCCCTCTTTCTCTGACAGTTAATTTACTGGGAATTGTGATCCGGAGTTGGGGAAAGTGTAGCCTCTCCACCACTCACTACCTGGTGGCCATGGCAGGGCAGATCTACTGTTCACCATCCTTAATCCCATTCTCACCTGGATAAATGGTTATTATTTCCCTGGGAATTTCTTGCACCTCACCTATGTGTACTGTGTTCACACAGTCCTGCTGCCTGCAGACACAAGCTGTTCCAGTTGGTTCACCTTTCTCCTTTGATTGATTTGTAGCCATTCACTGTCAGAAACTGAAAACAAAATATTGCACCAGGTAAACTGCAGCTTTGGTTCTGGCAACAACCAGCATCCTGTTCGCTATGAAAAACATACCCACATACTTTACAAATGAACCCCAAAGTACAATTGGCAATGCCCAGTGGTTTTGTCAGCCAAAGGCAAACTATTTCACTGATCCCGGGTGCGTTGTAATTACCTGGTTTGATCAGGTTTTAACCCCATTGCTCTCATTCAGTTTAATCCTGTTCATCAACACTCTGACAGTCAATCATATTTTGGTGACCAGTCAATTCCGGAAGGGACTGAGGGCTCAGAGTCAGGGAGAGAAACACGGAGACCTCAAGGTGGACAGAAGGAAATCAATGATTTTACTCATCAGCATATCCAGAGCTTTCATTCTCCTATGGGCGGTGTTATTATAAATTCCATCCATGCGACAGTGAGGGGATTAACTTCTGTCACTCCTCCTGAATTTCCATTTCAACAAGTCGGAGTTATGCTGCAGGGTTTAAATTGTGGCACAAACACATTTATTTATACGGTGACTCAATCCAAATTCAGGGAGCAGACCAGAATCACGGTGAAATATCCAGTTACATCAGTTATTCAATTAATAAAGAAACAAAACTGACTGACAGCCAATCACAGAGTGGGATCACTAAATCACTGCCTCAGCCAATCAGAGACTAGATTGCTGACGGACCACCTAAACCAATCAGGGACTCGACTGCTAATTGAACACCTCAGCCAATCAGGGATTGGATTGCTAACTTACATCCTCAACCAATCAGAGACTGGGGCACTAAATGACCATCTCAACCAATCAGAGATTGGATTGCTAACTGATCGCCTCAGCCAATTAGAGGCCAGAATAACTACTGCATGAATCAGCCAATCAGAAACAGCCAAGTCCAGCAATGACTGATCTCCACACTTTGACTGAGTGCAGACTAGCCAATCAGATACTGGGCTTTCCGACTGACAGCCGTGTCAGCCAATCAGGACACCAGTAACTAACAGCCCAGCCCCCGGAACAAATCGGGGAGATCAATTTGCTTCAACCAATCAGGAAGCTGGTGTATGTGTGCTTTTGTCTGTATCTCTGTGTGTATAACAGTATGTGTGTGTGTAACAGTGTGTATGAGTGTGTGTGTAACTGTGTGTGAGTGTGTGTGTGTAACAGTGTATGTGTAACTGTGTGTGTGTAAATCAGTGTGTAATTGTATGTGTGTGTGTAACTGTGTGTGAGTGTATGTGTGTAACTGTATGTGTGTATGTGTAACAGTGTGTGTGAGTGTGTGTGTAACTGTGTGTGTGTGTAACAGTGTGTGTGTAACTGTGTGTGAGTGTATGTGTGTAACTGTATGTGTGTATGTGTAACAGTGTGTGTGAGTGTGTGTGTAACTGTGTGTGTGTGTAACAGTGTGTGTGTAACTGTGTGTGAGTGTATGTGTGTAACTGTATGTGTGTATGTGTAACAGTGTGTGTGTAACTGTGTGTGTGTGTAACTGTGTGTGTGTGCGTGTGTGTGTGTGCATGTCTATCAGTGTGTGTATCAGTTTGTGTGTGGGTGTCAGTGTGGATATGTGTATGTTTATCAATATTTGTGTCTCTTAGTGTGTATCTGCGTGTGTGTGTCAGTGTTTGTGTGTCTATCAGTGTGTATATCTGTGTATCTATGTGTGTGAGCATCTGTGTGTGTACCAGTGTGTATCCTTCTCTATGTATCTTTGTGCATCTGTGTGTGTGTATGTGTGTTCATGTGTGTATGTGTGTTCATGTGTGTGTGTGTGTGTGTGTGTAACAGTGTGCACTTGTGCATGCGTGTGTGCATGTTGTCCCAAATCTGGAGATTTCCATCCAGCCCCCTGAGGGGTTAAATTCCCTCTTGAAGCTGAGCCAAACTGCGCTGTAATGTTCCATGTTCAAACCCTTTTAAAAACATAATCCATTAACACACAGAGATGTCAGAGACACTGATATACACAGAGTGAGAGAGACAGAGACAGGCAGACAGACAGAGGGGCAGAGAGAGAGGGACACACACAGAGAGGAACACACAGAGAAAGAGGAATACACAGGGAGAGAGGAACAGAGGGAGAGAAAGAGAGGCAGATAGAGAGAGAGAGTGATAGAGAACAAAGGACAAACAAAGAACGAAGAACAACAGAGCACAGGAAACAGGCCCTTCGACCCAACAAGCCTGTGCCACCATTTTAACATTGTGAGTGCCGTCTTCTACCTCTGACCTTTGTCCACGCCGATTGGAATCCACAATAAAGTCCGATGGTAAAGAAGGGCTGTGGGAGAAGGGACAACCAGCCGTGGTTATCGAAGGAAATAAAGGAGAGTATTAAATTAAAAGCTGATGCGTTCAAAGTGGCTAAAAATAGTGGGGAATTAGAAGTTGGGAAAGATTTAAAAATCAACAAAAAATGACTAAGAAAGCGATAAAGAAAGATAGAGTATGGAGCTAAACTAGCACTAAATATACAAAATGACAGTGAAACTTTTACAAGTACAGAAGAATAGGTTGGCTAGAGTGAATGTTGGACCTTGGAGGATGAGGGGGGGATTTAGCAATGGGCGATGAGGAAATGGCTGAGGCTTTAAATAAGTTTTTTGCCTCAGTCTTCACGGAGGAGGACACAAATAGTTTGCCGGATATTAAAGATAGAAGGATGGTAGGAGTTGAGGGCCTAAATGCAATTACTATCACTAGAGAGGTAGTGCTTGATTGACTAATGGGAACTGAAGGTGGACAAGTCCCCAGGACCGGATGGAATGCATCCCAGGGTTCTGAAAGAAATGGCAGAGGTGATAGTAGACGCCTTAGTGATTATTTACCAAAATTCACTGGATTCCGGGGAAGCGCCGGAAGATTGGAAAACGGCTAATGTTACACCGCTGTTTAAAAAAGGTAGCAGACAAAAGGCAGGGAATTATAGGCCGGTTAGTTTAATGTCTGTAGTGGGAAAAATGCTAGAATCCGTCATCAAAGAAGAAATAGCGAGGCACCTAGAAAAGAATGGTTTGATAGAGCAGACACAGCATGGATTCGTTAAGGGGAAGTCGTGTTTGACGAATTTATTGGATTTCTATGAGGATGTGACTAGCGCGGGAGACAGAGGGGAACCAATGGATGTGGTGTTTTTAGATTTCCAAAAAGCATTTGATAAGGTGCCTCACAAAAGGTTGCTACAAAAGGTTAGGGTGCACGGAGTTGGGGGTAAGGTGTTAGCGTGGATAGAGGATTGGCTGTCTAATAGGAAGCAGAGAGTTGGAATCAATGGGTGCTATTCTGGTTGGCGGTTGGTGACTAGTGGAGTGCCCCAGGGATCGGTGCTGGGGCCTCAGCTATTTACCATTTATACAGATGATCTGGAGGAGGGGGCTGAGTGTAGGGTGACAAAATTTGCTGATGGATAGGCTGAGTGAGTGGGTGAGGACAGGCAGATGGAGTACAATGTTAGTAAGTGTGAGGTTATCCACTTTGGTAGAAATAATAGTAGGAGGGATTATTATTTAAAGGGCGAAAAGCTGCAGCATGCTACGGTGCAGAGGGACCTGGGGATCCTTGTGCATGAGTCGCAAAAACCCAGTCTGCAGGTGCAGCAGGTGATCAAGAAGGCGAATGGGATGCTGGCCTTTATAGCAAGGGGGATAGAATATAAAAGCAGGGAGGTCTTGCTGCAACTTACAGGGCACTGGTGAGGCCACAGCTGGAGTACTGTGTGCAGTTTTGGTCGCCGCACTTGCGCAAGGATATATTGGCCTTGGAGGGAGTGCAGAGAATGTTCACTAGGCTGATACCGGAGATGAGGGGGTTGGACTATGAAGAGAGACTGAATAGACTGGGTCTGTACTCGCTGGAGTTTAGAAGGCTGAGGGGGGACCTTATAGAGACATATAAGATAAGGGGATGGATAGAGTTGAGGTAGAGAGATTCTTCCTGCTTCGAAAGGATAGCAGGACTAGAGGGCACAGCCTCAAGATAAGGGGGAGGGGGTGCAGACTAGGTCAGAGTTAAGGAGGAGTTTCTTCACTCAAAGGGTGGTGAATCTCTGGAATTCTCTGCCCGTTGAAGTGGTGGAGGCTGCCTCGCTAAATATATTTAAGTCATGGGTAGATAGGTTTTTGACAGACAGGGGATTAAGGGTTATGGGGAGAAAGCGGGAAAGTGGAACTGATTCACTTCAGATCAGCCATGATCTTATTGAATGGCGGGGCAGGCTCGAAGGGCGAGATGGCCTACTCCTGCTCCTATTTCTTATGTTCTTATAAAGGAATTATAACCAGATTGAGGGACGCCTAACTTAGAGACAATTTGTTAACACCAATCAGCCCAACAGCACATCTTTGGGTGTGGGAGGAAACCGGAGCACCCGGAGAAAACCCACGCAAGCACGGGGAGAATGCGCAAACTCCCACAGACACCGGCCCAAATCCATGTATCTGCACAGCAAACAGTGATACTCACTGAGCTGTCGTGTTGCCTGTCTTTTCTCTTTGTCATCCTCTAAATCATTAAGATATTTGTGACCTATTGGAAAGTTTGGCTATTTTAACCACAGGTCTTCAAATTCCAGACTCCACCCTCCACCTTCTTAGGGATAATAAAGAGACAAAAATACACATCAGTGTGGTCTGTGGAACAGACCTCAGTCCATCATCCTCCTCTGGAAAAAAGCTGTGGTCCTGACTCACAATTCAGTCTTCAAAATTCAAACTCCTGGGGAGAAGAAATGGAGAATAATAATTAATTAAATAGAACAAAAAGTTTCCATGAAACAGCCAGCTCATCACCAATGGGGGGAATCACACAGACCCAGCTCATCACCAATGGGGGGAATCACACAGACCCAGCTCATCACCAATGGGGGGAATCACACAGATCCAGCTCATCACCAATGGCGAAAATCACACAGACCCAGCTCATCACCAATGGGGAGAATCACACAGACCCAGCTCATCACCAATGGGGAGAATCACACAGACCAATCTCATCACCAATGGGGGAATCACACAGACCCAGCTCATCATCAATGGGAGAATCACACAGACCCAGCTCATCACCAATGGGGGAATCACACAGACCCAGCTCATCACCAATGGGGAATCACACAGACCCAGCTCATCACCAATGGGAGAATCACACAGACCCAGCTCATCACCAATGGGGAATCACACAGACCCAGCTCATCACCAATGGGAGAATCACACAGACCCAGCTCATTACCAATGGGGGAATCACACAGACCCAGCTCATCACCAATCGGAGAATCACACAGACCCAGCTCATCACCAATGGGGAATCACACAGACCCAGCTCATCATCAACAGGGGGAATCACACAGACCCAGCTCATCACCAATGGGGGAATCACACAGACCCAGCTCATCACCAATGGGGGAATCACACAGACCCAGCTCATCACCAATGGGGGAATCACACAGACCCAGCTCATCACCAATGGGGGGAATCACACAGACCCAGCTCATCACCAATGGGGGGAATCACACAGACCCAGCTCATCACCAATGGGGGAATCACACAGACCCAGCTCATCACCAATGGGGGGAATCACACAGACCCAGCTCATCACCAATGGGGGGAATCACACAGACCCAGCTCATCACCAATGGGGGAATCACACAGACCCAGCTCATCACCAATGGGGGAATCACACAGACCCAGCTCATCACCAATGGGGGAATCACACAGGCCCAGCTCATCAAGATTATATAGCCAGGCATGGTGACAATGCGACCAAGTGCTTATGCCTCTGACTTGAGGAAATCCATATGAGCTTCCCATGCTTCTCATGCCACTATTCGCCTCTCAACTGATATAGAAGCAAAAGTGCTTATTTGGCTGAGTTGAGCAATTTGCGTTAAGTCTCCATGAGTTTTCAATGATTACCTCAATGTCATCGACAGCTACTGCAACGTTCTTGATGTTGTGGCGAAGTGGTCATCATGGTGTCTTCATCTTTTTGACTAAATCCGCAATCACTGCCGATTTTCACTTCATACCACTGAAGATGTTGGCTGAGCCCTGAACTGCCAATCCCGTTGATTGAAGCATATTCAGTTAATCAACATTAGATTGCAAAATTTACCTCACAGTAAATCAATCTTTTTGTCACGAACACTGCTATTGCAGGAAAGTGCCTATCTCGTTGAGTTGAGCACTTTCAGTATTTCCCTGTCCTTTCCAATATTTCAATACATGCCATTCAAGATGTTCTTCGGTCATCGAGGTGTTGTTGCCACAAAGTGCCCAACCTGTTGAGTTTAGCGTTTTCAGTCAATCCACATTGGATTCCAAAGTCTATCTCAAAGTCCTTCAGTCATTCTGTCACGAATGCGGCTATGGGCAGGAAAGTGCCAATCTCGTTAATTGAAGTACTTTCAGTAATTTCCTCATCTTTTCCAATGTTTCAATCCCTGACTTTCAATATGTTGCTCTCTAAGCAAGGTGATGTTGCCCCAAAGTGCCTATCCCGCTGAATTAAGCCTATTGCGGGAATCCACGTTCTATTCCAACGTTCTGCTCAATGTAATTGAGCCTTTTTCGCCAAAACGCTGATCTTGCAATAAAGAGCGTAAGAAATCGATTGAAGCGGTTTGAATAAATCCCGAAAGATTTCAAGACTTTCACTTCACTCCATTCAAACCGTTTTCACCAAACATGGCGATACATGGACATGTGCCTTTCTCATGTAGTTAAACGTTTTGAGGATACCCGCATTCGCTTCCAATGTTTCTTTCCTATAAGTGAACATTATGCGCCACCGAATGACATGCCGGCAAAATTGGTTATTTGGAAGAATTGAGAATTTTGCGTAAATCTTCATTAGTTTCCAATCATTCTCTCAATGTCATCGACATCTTGCTGCCAAGTTATTGATATTGTGGTGAAGTTCTCATCTGGATGTGTTGAACAATTTCACTAAATCTACAACCCTTACAGAGTTTGCTCCATGCCATTCAAGATGTTTGTCGCTCGGCAAGGTGATGTTGCCTCAAACTGCCTGCCCGTTGATTTAAGCGTTTTGAATAAATCCACAATGGACTCCAAAGTTGAGCGGAATGTAATGGTGTCCATTTCGCCAACAAGCCGACATTGCAGTCAAATGTGTGTGTCTCTGACTTAAGCTTTTTGAGTGAATACACAATCGTTCCCCAAGTTTCATTGTATGCCATTCAAGATTTTATCGCCAGTCATGGTGACAGTGCGGCCAACAGCCTATCGCACTGACTGAAGCATATCCACATTAGCTTCCAATCGTTCTCATGCTATAATTCGCCGCTCAACTGATTTAACGACAAAACTGCTTCTTTCGATGAATTGAGCAATTTGCCAAAATGCCCAAGAGTTTCCAATGATTCTCTCAAAGTCATGGACAGTTTTCTGCCAAGTTCTTGATATTGAGGCGAAGTCCTCATCTCGATGGGGAAAGCATTATCAGCAAATCCACATACCTTTCCAAAGAGCCTCTCCATGCCATTCAAGCTGTTCCTCACAAGGCAAAGGAGATGTTGCCACAAAGTGGCTGCCCGTTGAGTTAAGCTTTTTGAGTAAATCCACATTGGATTCCAAAGTTTGACTCAAAGTGATTTAGCCTACTTCGCCAACAAACCGAGATTGCACTAAAGTGTGTGTGTCGCTGATTTACGCATTTTGAGTAAATCCACAATCGTTTCCCAAGTTTCATTGAATGCCATTCAAGTTTATATCGCCAGGCATGGTGACAATGCGACCAAGTGCTTATGCCTCTGACTTGAGGAAATCCATATGAGCTTCCCATGCTTCTCATGCCACTATTCGCCTCTCAACTGATATAGAAGCAAAAGTGCTTATTTGGCTGAGTTGAGCAATTTGCGTAAGTCTCCATGAGTTTTCAATGATTACCTCAATGTCATCGACAGCTACTGCAACGTTCTTGATGTTGTGGCGAAGTGCTCATCATGGTGTCTTCATCTTTTTGACTAAATCCGCAATCACTGCTGATTTTCACTTCATACCATTGAAGACGTTGGCTGAGCCCTGAACTGCCAATCCCGTTGATTGAAGCATATTCAGTAAATCAACATTAGATTGCAAAATTTACCTCACAGTAAATCAGTCTTTTTGTCACGAACACTGCTATTGCAGGAAAGAGCCTATCTCGTTGAGTTGAGCACTTTCAGTATTTCCCCGTCGTTTCTAATATTTCAATCCATGCCATTCAAGATGTTTTTCGGTCATCGAGGTGTTGTTGCCACAAAGTGCCCAACCTGTTGAGTTTAGCGTTTTCAGTCAATCCACATTGGATTCCAAAGTCTATCTCAAAGTCCTTCAGTCATTCTGTCACGAATGCGGCTATGGGCAGGAAAGTGCCAATCTCGTTAATTGAAGTACTTTCAGTAATTTCCTCATCTTTTCCAATGTTTCAATCCCTGACTTTCAATATGTTGCTCTCTAAGCAAGGTGATGTTGCCCCAAAGTGCCTATCCCGCTGAATTAAGCCTATTGCGGGAATCCACGTTCTATTCCAACGTTCTGCTCAATGTAATTGAGCCTTTTTCGCCAAAACGCTGATCTTGCAATAAAGAGCGTAAGAAATCGATTGAAGCGGTTTGAATAAATCCCGAAAGATTTCAAGACTTTCACTCCTCGCCATTCAAACCGTTTTCACCAAACATGGCGATACATGGACATGTGCCTTTCTCATGTAGTTAAGCGTTTTGACCATACCCGCATTCGCTTCCAATGTTTCTTTCCTATAAATGAACATTATGCGCCACTGAATGACATGCTGGCAAAAGTGGTTATTTGGAAGAGTTGCGAATTTTGTGAAAATCTTCATTAGTTTCCAATCACTCTCTCAATGTCATCGACATCTTGCTGCCAAGTTATTGATATTGTGGTGAAGTTCTCATCTCTATGAGTTGAACAATTTCACTAAATCTACAACCCTTACAGAGTTTGCTCCATGCCATTCAAGATGTTTGTCGCTCGGCAAGGTGATGTTGCCTCAAAGTGCCTGCCCGTTGATTTAAGCGTTTTGAATAAATCCACAATGGACTCCAAAGTTGAGCGGAATGTAATGGTGTCCATTTCGCCAACAAGCCGACATTGCAGTCAAATGTGTGTGTCTCTGACTCAAGCTTTCTGAGTGAATACACAATCGTTCCCCAAGTTTCATTGTATGCCATTCAAGATTTTACCGCCAGTCATGGTGACAGTGCGGCCAACTGCCTATCGCACTGACTGAAGCATATCCACATTAGCTTCCGATCGTTCTCATGCTATAATTCGCCGCTCAACTGATTTAACGACAAAACTGCTTCTTTCGATGAGTTGAGCAATTTGCCAAAATCCCCAAGAGTTTCCAATGATTCTCTCAAAGTCATGGACAGTTTTCTGCCAAGTTCTTGATATTGAGGCGAAGTCCTCATCTCGATGGGGAAAGCATTATCAGCAAATCCACATACCTTTCCAAAGAGCCTCTCCATGCCATTCAAGCTGTTCCTCACAAGGCAAAGGAGATGTTGCCACAAAGTGGCTGCCCGTTGAGTTAAGCTTTTTGAGTAAATCCACATTGGATTCCAAAGTTTGACTCAAAGTGATTTAGCCTACTTCGCCAACAAACCGAGATTGCACTAAAGTGTGTGTGTCGCTGATTTACGCATTTTGAGTAAATCCACAATCGTTTCCCAAGTTTCATTGAATGCCATTCAAGTTTATATCGCCAGGCATGGTGACAATGCGACCAAGTGCTTATGCCTCTGACTTGAGGAAATCCATATGAGCTTCCCATGCTTCTCATGCCACTATTCGCCTCTCAACTGATATAGAAGCAAAAGTGCTTATTTGGCTGAGTTGAGCAATTTGCGTAAGTCTCCATGAGTTTTCAATGATTACCTCAATGTCATCGACAGCTACTGCAACGTTCTTGATGTTGTGGCGAAGTGCTCATCATGGTGTCTTCATCTTTTTGACTAAATCCGCAATCACTGCTGATTTTCACTTCATACCATTGAAGACGTTGGCTGAGCCCTGAACTGCCAATCCCGTTGATTGAAGCATATTCAGTAAATCAACATTAGATTGCAAAATTTACCTCACAGTAAATCAGTCTTTTTGTCACGAACACTGCTATTGCAGGAAAGAGCCTATCTCGTTGAGTTGAGCACTTTCAGTATTTCCCCGTCGTTTCTAATATTTCAATCCATGCCATTCAAGATGTTTTTCGGTCATCGAGGTGTTGTTGCCACAAAGTGCCCAACCTGTTGAGTTTAGCGTTTTCAGTCAATCCACATTGGATTCCAAAGTCTATCTCAAAGTCCTTCAGTCATTCTGTCACGAATGCGGCTATGGGCAGGAAAGTGCCAATCTCGTTAATTGAAGTACTTTCAGTAATTTCCTCATCTTTTCCAATGTTTCAATCCCTGACTTTCAATATGTTGCTCACTAAGCAAGGTGATGTTGCCCCAAAGTGCCTATCCCGCTGAATTAAGCCTATTGCGGGAATCCACGTTCTATTCCAACGTTCTGCTCAATGTAATTGAGCCTTTTTCGCCAAAACGCTGATCTTGCAATAAAGAGCGTAAGAAATCGATTGAAGCGGTTTGAATAAATCCCGAAAGATTTCAAGACTTTCACTCCTCGCCATTCAAACCGTTTTCACCAAACATGGCGATACATGGACATGTGCCTTTCTCATGTAGTTAAGCGTTTTGACCATACCCGCATTCGCTTCCAATGTTTCTTTCCTATAAATGAACATTATGCGCCACTGAATGACATGCTGGCAAAAGTGGTTATTTGGAAGAGTTGCGAATTTTGTGAAAATCTTCATTAGTTTCCAATCACTCTCTCAATGTCATCGACATCTTGCTGCCAAGTTATTGATATTGTGGTGAAGTTCTCATCTCTATGAGTTGAACAATTTCACTAAATCTACAACCCTTACAGAGTTTGCTCCATGCCATTCAAGATGTTTGTCGCTCGGCAAGGTGATGTTGCCTCAAAGTGCCTGCCCGTTGATTTAAGCGTTTTGAATAAATCCACAATGGACTCCAAAGTTGAGCGGAATGTAATGGTGTCCATTTCGCCAACAAGCCGACATTGCAGTCAAATGTGTGTGTCTCTGACTCAAGCTTTCTGAGTGAATACACAATCGTTCCCCAAGTTTCATTGTATGCCATTCAAGATTTTACCGCCAGTCATGGTGACAGTGCGGCCAACTGCCTATCGCACTGACTGAAGCATATCCACATTAGCTTCCGATCGTTCTCATGCTATAATTCGCCGCTCAACTGATTTAACGACAAAACTGCTTCTTTCGATGAGTTGAGCAATTTGCCAAAATCCCCAAGAGTTTCCAATGATTCTCTCAAAGTCATGGACAGTTTTCTGCCAAGTTCTTGATATTGAGGCGAAGTCCTCATCTCGATGTGGAAAGCATTATCAGCAAATCCACATATCTTTCCAAAGAGCCTCTCCATGCCATTCAAGCTATTCCTCACAAGGCAAAGGAGATGTTGCCGCAAAGTGGCTGCCCGTTGAGTTAAGTTTAAGAACTACCTCGTATAACATTAATTTTTCGGTACACCCTAGCTATGACTGTAATGTTATATTCTGCACCCTCTCCTTTCTTTCTCTGTGAATGAGATGCTTTGGTGTATAATGCCCAAGAACCAATAATTTTCACTGTATACCAATACATGTGACAAAAATAATTCAAATCAACGTCCAAAAGACGTGCTGGTGAGGTGCATTGGCCATGCAAAATTCTCACTCAGTGTATCCAAACAGGTGCCAGAGTGTGATGATGAGGGGATATTCACAGTAACTTCATTGCACTGTTAATGTAAGCCTACTTGTGACACATATATTAACTTTAAACTTTAAATCAGAAAAGGTACAGTGAAGGGACTTGTATTCTTGCATTAATAATATTTCTGTCTTTATTCCATTTGGAAAAATGGGTATACACAATGAGAGTAATACAATTCAAAACTATTTGGTAACTCAATGTGTGGACGAAGGTAGAGCAGTTGATGTCGTATACATGGATTTTAGGAAGGCGTTTGATAAGGTTCCCCATGGTAGGTTCATGAAGAAGATAAGGATGTGTGGGAAAGAAGGAAATTTGGCCAATTGGATAAGTAACTGGCTGTATCATAGAAGACAAAGAAGAAGAACAAAGAACAAAGAACAACACAGCACAGGAAACAGACCCTTCGGCCAAACGAGCCCGCGCCGCCATCTTAACAAAGCATTTTCCTCCACCTACCTTGACCCGTGTGTATGAGTATGGTTCCCCCATTGGAAACCAGATTCAGGGGAGAATAATTTACGGACAATTTGTTACACCAATCAGCCTAAGAGCACATCTTTGGGGTGAGGGAGGAAACCGGAGCACCCGGAGGAAACCCACGCAAGCACGGGAGAATGTGCAAACTCCCACAGACGCTGGCCCAGATCCATGTATCTGTACAGCTAACAGTGATAGTCACTGAGCTGTCGTGGTGCCCATCCGCTGGTCCAGTTTTAAGCACACACAAACAACGCAAAGTACTAGGCCACTCTCGAAACACCCAAGAGCAGCCCACGCACGACCCACCGTGTGTATGTCCCTCGTTAGACAACAAGGTGGACCGACACACCTGCAGATTAAAAGAGAAAAACATCAACACATGTAGCGTTAGATTTCCAGTAACGTCCTGAGGCTCTGACCCTTATTTAAAACAGTCTCCTATAACCCTCCATCCCTGTTTCACTCATGTGCCTATCTAAGTAAACCTTAAACAAGTCCAGTGTGCCTGCCTCCACCACCTTACCTGGTAGTGCATTCCATACCCCCACGACCCTCTGTGTGAAAAACCTTCCTCTAGTATCCAAATTATACTTCTCCCCCGTCACCCTTAGCTTGTGAACCCTCATGATATTTGTCTCCAATCTAGGAAAAAGCCTGCCACTGTTGACTCTATCTATACCCTTCATTATTTTATACTCCTCTATCAGATCCCCCCTTAATCTCCGTCTTTCTGAGGAAAAGAGCCCCAGTTTACCCAATCTTTCCTCATAACCCAGTCCTTCCATACCAGGCAGCATCCTGGTAAACCTCCTCTGCACTCTCTCCAGGGTCTCCACATCCTTCCGGTAGTAAGGTGACCAGAACTGGACGCAGTACTCCAAATGCGGTCTAACCAATGTTCTGTACAACTGCAGCATTAGACGCCAGCTCTTATACTCTATACCCCTTCCTATAAAGGCTAGCATTCCATAGGCTTTCTTTGCAACCTTCTCCACCTGGGTTTCCTCCTTCAGAGACTTGTGCACTTGCACTCCCAGGTCCCTCTGCATTTTTATACTCTTAATAGGTCTACCCTTTATCATGTAACTTCTCCCTGCGTTATTCCTTCCAAAATGCATCACCTCGCATTTATCAGGATTAAATTCCATCTGCCATCTATCTGCCCAGTATACCAATCTATCTATATCCTGCTGTGTCACCTGACAATCCTCCTCGCTATCTGCTAATCCTGCCATCTTGGTGTCATCTGCAAACTTGCTGATCACACCACTTACGCCCTCTTCCAAGTCATTTATGTATATTACGAATAGAAGAGGTCCCAGTACTGAGCCCTGCAGCACACCACTGGTGACAGACCTCCAGCCAGGAAAGGACCCTTCCACTACTACTCTCTGTCTCCTGTTGCCTAGCCAGTTTTCAATCCATCTAGATACCTGTCCCTGTATCCCATGAGCCTTAACCTTTTCTACCAGCCTACTGCGAGGGACTTTGTCAAACGCCTTACTGAAATCCATGTAGATGACATCAATGGCTCGTCCACCATCAACCGACAGAGGGTGGTGGTGAAGGGAAAGTTTTCAGACCGGAGGCCAGTTACCAGCGGTTTACCGCAGGGATCAGTGCTGGGTCCTCTACTTTTTGTGATATTGGACTTGCAAGAACATAGAAGGGGCTGAAGGGTGGGTTAGTAAATTTGCTGATGACACCTAGATTGGTGGAGTAGTGGATGAGGTGGAGGGCTCTTGCAGGCTGCAAAGAGACATTGATAGGATGCAGAACTGGGCCGAAAAGTGGCAGATGGAGTTTAACCCTGATTAGTGTGAGGTGATTCATTTTGGTAGGACAAACTTGAATGCGGATTACAGGGTCAATGGCAGGGTTCTGAGGAATGTGGAGGAACAGAGAGCAATCTTGGGGTTCATATCCACAGATTTCTGAAGGTTGCCACTCAAGTGGATGGAGCCATGAAGAAGGCTCATAGTGTGTAGTGTTTATTAACAGGGGGTTTGAGTTTAAGAGCCATGAGGTTACGCTGCAACTGCACCAGATGTTGGTGAGACCACATTTGGAACATTGTGTGCAGTTCTGGTCACCTCACTATAAGAAGGATGTGGAAGCGTTGGAGAGAGTGCAGAGGAGATTTACCAGGATGCTGCCTGGTTTGGAGGGTAGGTCTTATGAGGAAAGGTTGAGGGAGGTGGGGCTTTTCTCTTTAGAGCGGAGGAAGATGAGAGGCGATTTAATAGAGGTTTATAAGATGATGAGAGGGATTGATAGAGTGGACGTGCAGAGACTATTTCCTCGGGTGGATGTTGCTGTTACTTGGGGGCATAACTATAAAGTTCATGGAGGGAGCTATAGGAGGGATGTCCGAGCTAGATTCTTCACTCAGACAATGGTTGGGATGTGGAATGCACTGCCTGCTGTGATAGTGGAGTCGGGAGCTTTAGGAACATTCAAGTGGTTATTGGATGGGCACATGGAGCACACCAGAATGATAGGGAGTGGAATAGCTTGATCTTGGGATTGGACATAGCTCGGCACAACATTGAGGGCCGAAGGGTATGTGCTACGCTGTAATGTTCTATGTTCTATGACCATATTCATATATATAACCCGTGAACAAACAGACTTGTGTTCATTTTATCTGCCCAGGTGGAAATTAATAACATGCATTGCATTTTACAATGCATCTTTCACTTTGTGATCTATAAACTGGGACGTCCCTTACAACACTTGCAACTTTCTATTCATAGTTATTTGATTTCAGATTACTTATCATACTTCTCTAATCCTTGGAAAGAAGGAAATGCCAGGACATGAGAAACCTGAACTCTTTTATTTCTGCTTAAATGACATCCTTTAAGAGTGAGTGACATGACAAACAGCAGATAATGCAACCCAATATATTAATGCTAGTTCTTTGTAATAACTATCTCATTAATCTTCTCCCCCTGCTCTTTCGCAGACCCCTGAATATATTCCCTTTTCAATGTTACTTCAACTTATATTTTTTGAATATTGATCTTTGATCCAATTTCAGCAACTTCAGCCAAGTCCAGCAGTCCAGTTTCCTCCCCCAGTCCGAAATACACGCTGGTTAGGGTGCATTGGCCGTGCTAAATTCTCCCTCAGTGTACCCGAACAGGAGCCGGAGTGTGCCAACCAGGAGATTTTCACAGTAACTTCATTGTACTGTTAATGTCAGCCTCCTTGTGTCACTAATAAGTAAACTTTACTTCAATTTAAATGTCCTGAATGACTCTATTCTTGAGTCGGTTGGTACCTGATCTCAGGCTTTTATATAGAAACATAGAACAGTACAGCACAGTACAGGCCCTTCAGCCCTCAATGTGGTGCCAAACTATGTCCAAACCCAAGATCAAGCTATCCCACTCCCTATCATTCTGGAGTGCTCTGTGTGCCTATCCAATAACTGCTTGAAAGTTCCTAAAGTGTCTGATTCCACTATCACAGCAAGTCGTCTATTCCACAGCCCAACAACTCTCTGAGTGAAGAATCTACCTCGGACATCCCTCCTATATCTCCCTCCATGAACCTTGAGCCGGTTGGTGCGTGTCCTCAGACTTTTGTATCTTCTGTGGCTTTGTAAAGCGGGGGTCGTGCCTTACGAATCTGGTAGAAATTTTTGAGGAGGTGATAAAAACGGTCGACGACGGACGAGCCGTTCATGTCATCTATATGGATTTCAGTAAGGCGTTTGACAAAGTCCCTCATGGTAGGTTGGTGGAAAAGGTTAAGGCTCATGGGATTCAAGGACAGGTGTCTAGATGGATTGAGAACTGGCTAGGCAACAGGAGACAGAGAGTAGTAGTGGAAGGGTCCTTTTCTAGCTGGAGGTCTGTGACTAGTGGTGTGCCGCAGGGCTCAGTACTGGGACCTCTGCTATTTGTAATATACATAAATGATTTGGAAGAGGGAGTAAGTTTGCAGATGATACGAAGATGGCTGGACTTGCTGATAGTGAGGAGCAGTGTCAGGCAATACAGCGGGATATAGATAGGCTGGTATATTGGGTAGAGAAATGGCAGATGGAATTTATAGAACACTACAGCACAAACAGGGCCTTCAGCCCACAAGTTGTGCCGATCACATCTATAGCTATTTAATCCAGATAAATGCAAGGTAATGTAAGGGGAGTTATACGATAAATGGTAGGCCTATAAAGAGTATAGAAACACAGAGGCACCTAGGGGTGCAAGTACACAAGTCCTTGAAGGTGGCAGTACAGGTGGAGAAGGTGGCGAAGAAAGCTTATGGTATGCTTGCCTTTATAGGAAGGGGTATAGAGTATAAAAGCTGGCGTCTAATGTTGCAGTTGTATAGAACGTTGGTTAGACCGCATTTGGAGTACTGCGTCCAGTTCTGGTCGCCTTACTACCAGAAGGACGTGGAGCGAGTGCAGAGGACGTTTACCAGGATGCTGCCTGGTATGGAAGGACTGGGTTATGAGGAGAGATTGGGCAAATTGGGGCTGTTTTCCCTAGAAAGACAGAGAATGAGGGGAGATCTAATAGAGGTGTATAAGATTATGAAGGGTATAGACAGAGTCGACAGTGGTAAGCTTTTTCTTAAGTTGGATACAAAAACTACGAGGGGCCATGGGCTTAGGGTGAGGGGAGCGAGGTATAATTCGGATGTTAGAGGGAGGATTTTCACACAGAGGGTTGTGGAGGCCTGGAATGCGCTGCCAAGTAGGGTGGTGGAGGAAGGCACGCTGGGGTTAAGGTTTACTTAGATAGGCACATGAACAGTCTAGAGATGGAGGGATACAAGAGACTGTTCTAAATAAAGATCAAGAGCCTTGGGATGTTCCTGGGCATCAATTGATTCATACCGACCTTCCAACATATTTTATGGCTCACTTGTCTTACGTCTGAGCTTCTGGGGATTCCGTGAATGTCTGTATAAGTTGTGCATGTTTATTGATGTCTTTTCTTTTAATCCACAGGTGATTCGGTCCGCCTTGTTGTCCAACGAGGGGCATACACGCGGTGGGTGATGCGAGGGCTGCTCTTGGATGTTGCTTCGAGAGTTGCCTCGTGCTTCACATCATAAGTTTACGCTTAAACTGAACCAACTGACGGGCAACACGACAGCTCAGTGACTATCACTGATTGCTGTGCAGACACATGGATTTGGGCCGGTGTCTGTGGGAGTTTGCGCATTCTCCCCGTGCTTGCGTGGGTTTTCTCCGGGTGCTCCGGTTTCCTCCCACACCCCAAAAACGTGCTCTTAGGCTGATTGGTGTTAACAAATTGTCCCTAAATTAGTCGTCCCTCAATCTGGTTATAATTCCTTTATTGTGGAGTCCAACAGGCATAGACAAAGGTCATAGGTAGAAGAGGGCACTCACAATGTTAAAATGGCAGCGCGGACTCGTTGGGCCGAAGGGCCTGTTTCTCGTGCTGTGTTGTTCTTTGTTGTTCTTTTTCCCAATGGAAAAAGGTGGAAGAAAGAATGTCCGGGGTATGTGGGATTCGTAATTATGCTGGCTGCTTTTCCAAGGCAGCGGGAAGTGTCGACAGAGTCAGTGGTTGGGAGGCTGGTTTGTGTGAAAGTCTTGGCTTTGTTCACAACCCTTCATTCAGGGGAATTAGCGGGGTAAATATGTGGGGTTGCGGGGATAGGGCTCGGGTGGGGTTGCGATTGGTGCAGGCTCAATGGACTCCTTCTGCACTGTAGGGATCCTATGAGTCATGATTGTATGATTTTGAATGAATGGGTCAACACTGGGTAATAATTACAAGTGTTGAAAGCATTCTTGCTGAATGGAATGCCCAGGTTGATGGTAATAATGATGTGAGTGCCCCGAACAAATCAATTATTCAGACAAATGATGGTTTCAAAGTAATTCTTTTCAAATAATATTAAAGCAAATCTGTGTCATTCACAGCAGAAGGCTAACAATGAAATTATGACAATTTTTTTTTGTTACAATCATCAGAGAACGCAGACCAACTTGTTGATTCTTTTCAATCGAGGCTTCAGTTCCAGGGCCATGAAGTTAGAAAATAATCTTTGTAAATCTTTGAAATCTGACCCTGATCCACTGCTTGTGAATGAATCAGAGAAATATCCAGGAAAGGTGAAATTACACATCAGTTTAAAGTTTTTTTCTTAGTGTCACAGGTAACGTGTGTGGCATGGTGACACAATGGTTAGCACTGCTGCCTCACAGCTCCAGGGATCTGGGTTCGAGTCCAGCTTTTGGTGACTGTCTGTGTGGAGTCTGCTCGTTCTCACTGCGTCTTTGTGGGTTTTCTCCGAGTGCTCCAATTTGCTCCCATACTCCAAAGATGTGTGGGTTCGGTGGGTTGGCCAAGCGAAATTGCCCCTTCATGTCCAAAGGAATGCAGGTTAGGTGAATTGGCCATGCTCAATTGCCCCTCTGTGTCCAAGGATGTGCACGATAGGTGGATTAGCCCTCTTAAGTTGTCCCTTAGTGTCCAGGGATGTGCAGGTTCGAAGGATTGGCCATGCTAAATGAACCCATAGTGTCAGGGGTCCAGCAGGACAAATACAGGGGGTTTTGGAGATGGAGCCCAGATGGGATTGTTGTCGGTACAGGCTCAGTGGGCTGAATGGCCTCTTCCTTCACTGCAATGACTCTATGATTATTTCAGCATTCAAATTAAAACTCCAGTACTTGATATAGCTCCTGTTCGGTCACAGATCACAAGAAACTACAAAGGGTCAGGAATGAATCCCATTCAATCACACAAACCACCCTTACATTCATCGACTTTCTATAAACTTCCTGCTTCCTTGACTAAGCGGCCAGCAAAATCAAGGACCCCACACACCCCGGACATTCCCTCTACCACCTTCCTCTGTCGGGAAAAAGATATTGGATGTGGCAGCTTGTTCTAGACACTCACCATCGTCTGTGTGAAAAAAATGCCCCTCTGGATCTTTTTGTATCTCTCCCCTCTCACCTTAAACCCATGCCTCGAGTTTTAGACTCCTCATTCTTAGGGAAGATATGTTGACTATCTAGCTGATAAAAAGTTCCATGGGGCGAATCTCCGAACAGCCTGCAGTTTGCCTGCCAGCTCGATCGCTAACCAGCCCACTGCCAATGATCCGTATCTTTGTGAGCTCCCCCCCTCCCCTCAAAATGGTGATGAGCTGGGTCTGTGTGATTCCCCCCATTGGTGATGAGCTGGGTCTGTGTGATTCCCCCCATTGGTGATGAGCTGGGTCTGTGTGATTCCCCCATTGGTGATGAGCTGGGTCTGTGTGATTCCCCCATTGGTGATGAGCTGGGTCTGTGTGATTCCCCCATTGGTGATGAGCTGGGTCTGTGTGATTCCCCCCATTGGTGATGAGCTGGGTCTGTGTGATTCTCCCATTGGTGATGAGCTGGGTCTGTGTGATTCACCCATTGGTGATGAGCTGGGTCTGTGTGATTCCCCCATTGGTGATGAGCTGGGTATTTAATATAAGTGTTTACGTGTGTGTAATTAATTACTTTTCTCTGTTTCTTCTCTCCAGGAATTTGAAGACTGTCATGTGACTCGGAACTCTTGGACCAGAACTTTGCTCCAGAGGAGAAAGTTAAAGTCACCCATCACAACTTCTCTGTGACCTCCACACCGATCCATCATCTGCTTTGCAATTTCTTCCTCCACATCTCTATTAGTATTTGGGGGCCTATAGAAAACTCCTAACAACAAGACCTTCAGCCCACACTGACACACTGAGAGACACACACTGATACACACTGAGAGACACACACTGATACACACTGAGAGACACACACTGATACACACTGAGACACACACACTGATACACACTGAGAGACACGAACACTGATACACACTGAGAGACACACACTGAGACACACACACTGATACACACTGATAGACACACACTGATACACACTGAGACACACACACTGATACACACTGAGAGACACACACTGATACACACTGAGAGACACACACACTGATACACACTGAGAGACACACACACTGATACACACTGAGAGACATACACACTGATACACACTGAGAGACACGAACACTGATACACACTGAGAGACACACACTGAGACACACACACTGATACACACTGATAGACACACACTGATACACACTGAGAGACACACACTGATACACACTGAGAGACACACACACTGATACACACTGAGAGACACACACACTGATACACACTGAGACACACACACTGATACACACTGAGAGACACACACACTGATACACACTGAGACACACACACTGATACACACTGAGACACACACACTGATACACACTGATAGACACACACACTGATACACACTGAGACACACACACTGATACACACTGAGACACACACACTGATACACACTGAGAGACACACACACTGAGAGACACACACACTGATACACACTGAGAGACACACACTGATACACACTGAGACACACACACTGATACACACTGAGAGACACACACACTGATACACACTGAGACACACACACACTGAGAGACACACACACTGATACACACTGAGAGACACACACTGATACACACTGAGACACACACACTGATACACACTGAGAGACACACACTGATACACACTGAGACATACACACTCATACACACTGAGACACACACACTGATACACACTGAGACACACACACTGATACACACTGAGACACACACACTGATACACACTGAGAGACACACACACTGATACACACTGAGAGACACACACTGATACACACTGAGACACACACACTGATACACACTGAGACACACACACTGATACACACTGAGAGACACACACTGATACACACTGAGAGACACACACACTGATACACACTGAGAGACACACACTGATACACACTGAGACACACACACTGATACACACTGAGAGACACACACACTGATACACACTGAGAGACACACACACTGATACACACTGAGAGGCACACACTGATACACACTGAGAGACACACACACTGATACACACTGAGAGACACACACTGATACACACTGAGAGACACACACACTGATACACACTGAGAGACACACACACTGATACACACTGAGAGACACACACTGATACACACTGAGACACACACACTGATACACACTGAGAGACACACACACTGATACACACTGAGAGACACACACTGATACACACTGAGAGACACACACACTGATACACACTGAGAGACACACACTGATACACACTGAGAGACACACACACTGATACACACTGAGAGACACACACACTGATACACACTGAGACACACACACACTGAGACACACACACACTGATACACAATGAGACACACACTGATACACACTGAGAGACACACACTGATACACACTGAGACACACACACTGATACACACTGAGAGACACACACACTGATACACACTGAGAGACACACACTGATACACACTGAGACACACACACTGATACACACTGAGAGACACACACACTGATACACACTGAGAGACACACACTGATACACACTGAGACACACACACTGATACACACTGAGACACACACACTGATACACACTGAGAGACACACACTGATACACACTGAGAGACACAAACACTGATACACACTGAGACACACACACTGATACACACTGAGAGACACACACTGATACACACTGAGAAACACGAACACTGATACACACTGAGACACACACACTGATACACACTGAGAGACACACACTGATACACACTGAGAGACACACACACTGATACACACTGATACACACACACTGAGAGACACACACACTGATACACACTGAGAGACACACACTGATACACACTGAGAGACACACACTGATACACACTGAGAGACACGAACACTGATACACACTGAGAGACACACACACTGATACACACTGAGAGACACACACTGATACACACTGAGAGACACACACACTGATACACACTGAGAGACACACACTGATACACACTGAGAGACACACACTGATACACACTGAGAGACACACACTGATACACACTGAGAAACACGAACACTGATACACACTGAGACACACACACTGATACACACTGAGAGACACACACTGATACACACTGAGAGACACACACACTGATACACACTGATACACACACACTGAGAGACACACACACTGATACACACTGAGAGACACACACTGATACACACTGAGAGACACACACTGATACACACTGAGAGACACGAACACTGATACACACTGAGAGACACAGACACTGATACACACTGAGAGACACACACTGATACACACTGAGAGACACGAACACTGATACACACTGAGAGACACACACTGATACACACTGAGAGACACACACTGATACACACTGAGAGACACACACACTGATACACACTGAGACACACACACTGATACACACTGAGAGACACACACTGATACACACTGAGAGACACGAACACTGATACACACTGAGAGACACACACACTGATACACACTGAGAGACACACACACTGATACACACTGAGAGACACACACTGATACACACTGAGAGACACACACTGATACACACTGAGACACACACACTGATACACACTGAGAGACACACACTGATACACACTGAGAGACACACACACTGATACACACTGAGAGACACACACTGATACACACTGAGAGACACACACACTGATACACACTGAGAGACACACACTGAGAGACACACACTGATACACACTGAGACACACACACTGATACACACTGAGAGACACACACACTGATACACACTGAGAGACACACACACTGATACACACTGAGAGACACACACTGATACACACTGATAGACACACACTGATACACACTGAGAGACACACTGATACACACTGAGAGACACACACTGATAGACACACACTGATACACACTGAGAGACACACACTGAGAGACACACACTGATACACACTGAGACACACACACTGATACACACTGAGAGACACACACACTGATACACACTGAGAGACACACACACTGATACACACTGAGAGACACACACTGATACACACTGATAGACACACACTGATACACACTGAGAGACACACTGATACACACTGAGAGACACACACTGATAGACACACACTGATACACACTGAGAGACACACACACTGATACACACTGAGAGACACACACTGATACACACTGAGAGACACACACACTGATACACACTGATAGACACACACTGATATAAGAACATAAGAACATAAGAAATAGGAGCAGGAGTAGGCCAACTAGCCCTTCGTGCCTGCCCCGCCATTGAATAAGATCATGGCTGATCTGTCTTGGTTCAGTTCCACATTCCCGCCCTCTCCCCATAACCCTTAATCCCCTCTCTCATCAAAAACCCATCAACCCACGTCTTAAAAATATTTAGCGAGGCAGCCTCCACCACTTCAATGGGCAGAGAATTCCAGAGATTCACCACCCTTTGAGTGAAGAAGTTCCTCCTCAACTCCGTTCTAAACCACCCCCCCTTTATCTTGAGGCTGTGCCCCCTAGTCCTACTGTCCTTTCTGAGCACACTGAGAGACAGACACTGATAGAGACACACTGATACACACTGAGAGACACACACTGATACACACAAAGATACACACCAAAAGACACACACACACAGATACACACTGATATGCACACAAATTGGCACTCACACATACTGCTACACACACATGCACTGATATACATAGGCACACACTGACACAAACATAGATACACACACTTAATGACACACACAGTGATGCACACTAGCACACACATAGACACTGACTCACACACACAGACATAGACACTGAAAGACACACACAGAGATACTGACAGACAGGCACAGATATTGACGGACACCCACACAGCCTGACAAATACACACACTGTCAGAAACACACACAGACTCTGACAGAGACACATACATAGGCACTGACAGACACACACACACAGACTCTGACAGACACACACACACACACAGACTCTGACAGACACACACACACACACATACTCTGACAGACACAGGCAGAATCTGACAGACACAAACACACAGAGATTCTGACAGACACATACATAGACTCTGACAGACACACACACAGACTGTGACAGAATACACATACATACACACACACACTCTGACAGACACACACACACACACACTCTGACAGACACACACACACACAAACTCTGACAGGCAGACACACAGACACAGACTCTGATACAGACACACACTAGCTTCCTGATTGTTTGAAACTTCTGTGGCTCAGCCAATTGGATTTGTTCTGGGGGGGGGCAGGCTATTAGCTGTTGATGTTCTGATTGGCTGACATGGCTGTCAGTCAGAAAGCCCAGCCTCTGATTGGCTCATCTGCTGTCAAAGTGCAGAGGCCATTCATTGGTGGACTTGGCTGTCAGAAAGTGAGCACCCATTCTGATTGGCTGATTCAGACAATTGTCTGGCCGCTGATTGGCTGAGATGGTCAGTGAGCAATCCAGTCTCTGATTGGTTGGGAGATCAGTTAATAATCCAGTCTCTGATTGGCTGATGGGGGGGGGGGGGCGGATCAGTCAGCAATCCAGTCCTTCATTGGCTGTGGCAGTCAGTGAGCAATCCAGTCTCTGATTGGCTAATGTGGTCAGTTAGCAATCCAGTCTCTGATTGGCTGTTGCAGTCAGTGAGCAATCCAGTTTCTGATTGTCTGAGGGAGGGTGTTGGTTCGCAATGCAGTCTCTGATTGGCTGAGCAGATGATTTAGTGATCCCATTCTGTGATTGGCTGTCATTCAGTTTTGTTTCTTCATTAATTGAATAATTGATGTAACCGGATATTTCATTGCGATTCTGATCTGCTCCCTGAATTTGGATTGAGTCACCATGTAAATAAATGTGTTTGTGCAGCAATTTAAATTCTGCAGCATATATCCGACATTTTGAAACGTGAGTTCAGGAAGGGTGCCGTAAACTGATCTTTTCACTTTCAAATAGATAAAAAATATAACAGACACCGACCAGAGGAGAATGAAAACACCAGATATGCTGAAGAGTAAAATCATTGACTTCCTTCTGCTCTCCATCTCGGGGTCTCTGTGATTCTCTCCCTGACTCTGAGCCCTCAGTCCCTTCCGGACTCGACTGGTCACCAAAATGTGTCTGACTGTCAGAGCGTTAATCAACAGGATTAAACCGAATGGGAGCAATGGTGCTATAACCTTATCAAACCAGGAAAATCCAATCCAGCCAGGATCAGTGAAAAAGCTTGTCTTTGTCAGACAGAGCCACTGGACATTGTCTATTATAAACCAAGGTTCGACTATAAAGTGCATGGGGATGTTTTTCACAGAGAGCAGGATGCCGGTTGTTGCCAGAACCACAGCCACAGTTTTCCCAGTACAATATTTAGTTTTCAGTTTCTGGCAGCAAATGGCCACAAATCGATCAAAGGAGAAAGTGACGGTGAACCAGACAGAACAGTCTCTGGCTGAATTCAGCATGACATTGTGAATACGACACACAGGGGTGAGGTGCAGGAAATTCACAGGGAAAAACTCACCATTTATGTAGCCGAGAATGGGATTAAGGATGATGAACAGTAGATCCGCCACTGCCATGGCCACCAGGTAGCGAGTGGTGCAGGTGGAGAGGCCACACTTTCCCCAACTCAGGATCACAATTCCCAGTAAATTAACTATCAGAGAAAAAGGGATAAGAGCCGGGAAATTATTGAGCGAACATTCTCCATGTGTGAGCTGACAGTAAGGAGAGGATTTCAGCATCAATCCAATGGACAGGGGTTCCCGGGGTAGCGGTGTTATTGGAGGATTGTGTTAGAGATTAACATTGCAGATTGGAAAGTAGCCAATGTAACATCACTGGTTAAATAGGGACTGGGAGACAGGAAGCTGTGAATTACACATCTCTCACTTTGATGGAGCAAATCTGCAAACTCTGATCATTCAAATACTTCAGAGAGATTGGATTTCTCATCTGATCTGTTTTCCAGGATTAATTCAGACTGGACGGGTTTCCCAATTAGACCCAAAGTGGACAGGGATAGAATCTGAAATCCTTTCCTGCACCCAATGATCAGAGTCCACCCCGGATTGAACACTTCCCTGGGCTGGACAGCTGATGGAGTTGGATCTCAATTCAGGATTTTTCTATTTAACTTCCCCTCTCCAAATTTCCTCCCCATTCTCACTCTCCCTCACAGCCTTTCTGCTTCTTTTTTTTTCCTTTCTCCTCTCCCTCTCTCTATGCCTTCTCCTTTGCTTCCCTATCTAACTCTTCCTAACTCTCTTCTCTCCGACCAGCTTTATTTCCCCCTTTCTGGATTTCTCTCCCATCCAGTGCATTTCCATTCTTCGTTCACATCAGAGCTTTACCCCATATCTCCCTATCGCTCGCTAATTGTTCTCTCTCTGCTAAGGTTTCTCCCCATATCTCTCTATCTCACCCCAGTATTGCACTCTCCATCTCGCTTTCTCCCCATTTCTGTTCACCTCCCTCCTGATCTCTCCCTCTCCATTTCCAGCTTTGGTTGCGGGGATTTTAAGCACAGCATGATCCCATGGACGGCACTGTGACCATATCGAGAGAGGACAAAGTGGGGGAGAAATTTCATTTCCCTAGCCTCGTGCTTGGTGTAAACCTCCACCCAGCACCATGTGAATCCTGAGATTGGATACATATCCCCTCAGTTACAGAAAGAGATAAAGGTTGTTAAGAAGGCGTACGGTGTCTTGGCGTTTATTGGTAGGGGGATTGAATTTAGGAGTCGCAGCGTCATGTTGCAACTGTACACAACTCTAGTGCGGCCGCACTTGGAGTACTGTGTGCAGTTCTGGTCCCCACATTACAAGAAGGATGTGGAGGCGTTGGAGAGGGTGCAGAGGAGGTTTACCAGGATGTTGCCTGGTATGGAGGGGAGGTCCTATGAGGAGAGACTGAGGGATTTAGGGTTGTTTTCGTTGGAAAGAAGGCGGCTAAGAGGGGATCTTATTGAAACATATAAGATGATTAGAGGTTTAGATAGGGTGGATAGTGATAGCCTTTTTCCTCGGATGGAGAAAGCTAGCACGAGGGGGCATGGCTTTAAATTAAGGGGGGGTAGCTACAGGACGGATGTCAGGGGTAGGTTCTTTACCCAGCGGGTGGTGAGGGATTGGAATGCCCTGCCTGCTGCAGTTGTAAATGCGTCTAGTTTGGGGGCGTTTAAGAGGTCTCTGGATGGGTTTATGGATGAAAAGCGATTGGTATAGGCTAGTGGGTCATTGTTTTTGTAACTGGTCGGCGCAACATCGTGGGCCGAAGGGCCTGTTCTGCGCTGTAATGTTCTATGTTCTCCTCTTCAAACTGGGAACAAGCTGTGTCCATTCCTATGGTAGATGTTTTAAAATGAGTGTCCCAGTAGCTATTAATTAATAAATTAATTGATTTATTGATCTATTGATTGATTTCTGTAAATAAGGAATCTCGGGGCTCTGACTGAGGCTATTCTTCAGAGACAGGAAGCTGGGCATTGACTCCTAACTGGAGATTCCCAGTTGTTCTTCCCACTCCATCACAGCAATATGATTGTGGTTATTGGCAATGTGGCTCAGAAATATTGCATCGCTCCTTTCAACACAGAGCACATGAAAGAGATGGAAAGAAGCAGAGATATGGACAGAAATAGGAAGTTAGAGGGAGAACATAAGAACATAAGAACATAAGAAATAGGAGCAGGAGTAGGCCATCTAGCCCTTCGAGCCTGCCCCGCCATTCAATAAGATCATGGCTGATCTGTCGTGGCTCAGTTCCACTTTCCCGCCCTCTCCCCATAACCCTTAATCCCTTCTCTTATCAAAAACCCATCAACCCGCTTCTTAAAAATATTTAGCGAGGCAGCCTCCACCACCTCAACGGGCAGAGAATTCCAGAGATTCACCACCCTTTGAGTGAAGAAGTTCCTCCTCAACTCCGTTCTAAACCGCCTCCCCTTTATCTTGAGGCTGTGCCCCCTAGTCCTACTGTCTTTTTTGAGCGGGAAGAGTCTCTCCACCTCTATCCTATCCATCCCATTCATCATCTTATACGTCTCAATGAGATCTCCCCTCATTCTTCTAAACTCTAACGAGTACAAGCCTAGTTTATTCAGCCTCTCCTCATAGCTCAATCCCCTCAACTCCGGTATCAGCCTAGTAAACCTCCTCTGCACTCCCTCCAGGGCCAAAATATCCTTGCGCAGGTGCGGCGCCCAAAACTGCACACAGTACTCCAGCTGCGGCCTCACCAATGCCCTATACAGCTGCAGCAAGACCTCCCTACTTTTATATTCAATCCCCCTCGCTATGAAGGCCAGCATCCCATTCGCCTTCCTGACCACCTGCTGCACCTGCAAGCTGGGTTTTTGCGATTCATGCACAAGGACCCCGAGGTCCCTCTGCACCGTCGCCTGCTGCAGTTTTTCGCCCCGTAAGTAATAGTCCTTCCTACCATTCTTCCTACCAAAGTGGACCACCTCACACTTGCCAACATTAAATTCCATTTGCCATTTCCTGGCCCATTCGCCCAGCCTATCTAGATCCTTCTGCAGACTCTCCACACCCTCCGCACAATTTGCCTTTCCCCCAATCTTGGTGTCATCAGCAAATTTCGACACCCTGCACTCGGTTCCCTCCTCCAGATCATCTATATAAATGGTAAATAGCTGAGGCCCCAGCACCGACCCCTGGGGCACCCCACTAGTCACCATCCGCCAATCCGAATAGCACCCATTGACCCCCACTCTCTGCCTCCTATTTGACAACCAATCCTCTATCCACGCTAACACCCTACCCCCAACTCCATGTCCCTTGACCTTCTGCAATAACCTCTTGTGAGGTACCTTGTCAAACGCCTTCTGAAAATCCAGAAAGACCACATCCACCGGCTCTCCTCTATCCACTGCCCTAGACACATCCTCATAGAACTCCAGTAAATTTGTCAGACACGACTTCCCTTTAATGAAACCGTGTTGCGTCCGCCCTATCAAGCAATTCCCTTCAAGATGCCTCGCAATTTCCTGCTTAATGATGGATTCTAACATTTTACCTACCACAGACGTTAAACTAACCGGCCTATAATTCCCCGCCTTTTGCCTGGCACCCTTCTTAAACAACGGCGTAACATTAGCCGTTTTCCAATCTTCCGGCACTTCCCCGGAATCCAGCGACGTCTGGAAAATAACCACCAAGGCATCCACTATCACCTCCGCCATTTCTTTCAGAACCCTCGGATGCATTCCATCCGGTCCTGGGGACTTGTCCACAATCAGCCCCTCCAGTCTGTCGAGCACCACCTCTCTAGTAACAGTAATGTCATTAAGACCCTCCATTCCTACCACCTTTCCATCGAGGGATGGAGTAAGAGGAGGTGGGTGTGGTTCCAAAGACCTGGACCTAGATCAGAACATCCATCTTTACAATGAGTGAGAGCGATCGTGGCAGGAGGAGAAAAGAGGAGGAGGGGATGGAGCAGAGACAGAGGGAGGCCTGAGGGGAGTGGACGGTCAAAGCAGAGGTGGTGATTGAGGGAGAACATTTGAGAAAGAGAGGCAGGATGTGAGAGTCTCCAGTGTGTGGCCACTGGCTGCAGCTCCAGTCAAACCCAGTCAGATAGTCTGGGAGGATTTAAAAAGTGTCCTGAAAGTATTAGCAGCCGCTTCCCAAACTGAAAGAGTGAGTTGAGCAGCTTCTAGGGACTGAGAGGGAACAGGGGCTGGGCAGGGAGCAGCAGGACTGGCATTTTAATTCAGCTTTAGAAGATTCTCTCTGTGGATCTCTCTGTTTCTCCATTCCAATGTTTCTGTCTGATTGGAAGAAATGGAGGGAAGGAAAGAGTGAGAGAGAATGAGGAGAACCGAGAATGAGATGGAGAGAAGAATGGAATCATATCGTGCAGCCCATCGAGTCTGCACTGACACATTAGAAATACCGAACCCCATGTGTCTGCACTTGGCCCATAGCCCTGAATGTTATGATGTGGTAAGTGCTCATTCAGATATATTTTAATGAGTGTGAGGCAACCCACCCCCTCCACCCTCCCAGGCAGCGCATTCCAGACCATCACCACAAAATAAAACACAAGGTGACACCGCTCACCATTGGCACTTGGAACGTGCACGTGCTTTTGGACAATCCTACAGCAGACAGACCAGAGAGAAGAACAGCCTTCGTTGCCAGCGGGCTTGCAAGATACAACATTGACATTACAACCATGGACGAAACTCGTCTTTCCAGCGTAGGTCAGTTGAGTGAAACTGAAGGTGGATAAACTTTTTCTGGAGCAGTCACAGCAGTGATGAGCGTCGTGATGCTGGAGTTGGATTCACAGTCAGGAGTCACCTTGTTCGGAAACTTGATAGTCTACCCAAGGGTGTGAACGACCAGCTTTTGACATTACAGCTTCTGCTACAGAACAGGAGACAAGCCACCCTGATCAGCGCCTATGCCCCCACAATGAACAACCCGAACAAGATGAAAGACAAGTCCTACGAAGAGACCCCCTACTATCAGCAGGGGGCAGCACCGACAAGCTGATCTTGCTTAGCGATTTCAACGTAAGAGTAGGGTGTGACTCTGCAATCTGGCAGGGAGTCATTGGGAGGCATGGAGTGGGCAAGTGTAACACTAACGGCCTACTCTTAATGACGACCTGTGCAGCACACGACCTCCTCATCACCAACACAACCTTCCGTCTGCCTACCCGTAACAAGACCTCCTGGATGTACCCCCGCTCTAAGCATTGGCATCTTATCGACTATGTCACTGTCAGGAGAAAAGACAGGCAGGATGTCAGAGTGACCAAGGCCGTGTGTGGTGCTGACTGCGGGACAGATCACAGGCTCATTGTCTCCAAAATGAGGCTCCGTATCAGACCCAAGAGGCGACCACAAGGAAGCACGGTTATGAAAAGAATCAATGCGGCCAAGCTAAAGAACCCCAGCATAGCTTCAGCACTGGCTGGAGACTTAGAAATCAAGCTTGCTGACCTACACCTCGCAGGCAGCGCTGAGAACAACTGGGAATGCTTCAGGGATGCTGTCCATACATCTGCACTGAAGATGCTCAGGCCCTCCACCCACAAACAGCATGACTGGTTCGATGAGGATGATGAGGAGATACAGACTCTACTTGTTGAAAAGCGCCGTCTTCATCGGGCCTGTCAGAACGACCCATCTTCAGCTGCCAAGAGAAATCCTTTTCCCAGTGCTCGCAGGACAGTCCAGAATAAACTGTGTAAAATGCAGGATGCCTGGCTGAGCACCAAGGCAGATGAAATACAGGGATACGCTGACAGAAACGACTTGAAATGGTTCTATGAAGCCCTCAACACTCTCTATGGACCTCAATCTCTCAGGAGTTCCCCTGTCCTGAGTACAGATGGTACAACTCTCATTACAGAGAGGGCTCAGATCCTGCAGAGATGGGCTGAACACTTTGAAGCCGTCCTCAACCGACCATCATCTATTAACGATGATGCAATAGACAGGATTCCCCAGGTCGATATCAACAGCGCCATGGAAGACCCACTGGTAGTAGCCAAAGCCATGAAAGCTGTCAGCCAGCTTTCCAGTGGCAAAGCCCCAGGGGCAGATGCCAAACCCACAGAGATCTATAAAGCTGCTGGTCCTGTACTTATCGAGAAGCTCACCGAGTTGTTCCAGTCCTTTTAGAAGCAAGGATCCATTCCTCAGGAACTTAAAGATGCTTCCATTGTACACCTCTACAAGAGGAAGGGCAATCGGCAAGTATGCAACAACCACCGAGGAATCTCACTGCTCTCCATCACAGGAGAAACCCTCGCAAGAGTCCTGCTAAATCATCTGGTCACTCATCTGGAGCTGGGCCTGCTTCCAGAGTCACAGTGTGGCTTCCGCAAAGGTCGTGGGACTATTGACATGATTTTTGCTGCGCACCAACTTCAGGAGAAGTGTCAGGAGCAGAATCGCGAGCTCGACACAACCTTTGTTGACCTTGTGAAAGCCTTCGACACTGTCAGCCGACAAGGCCTGTGGAGGATCATGTCAAAGTTCAGCTGCCTCCCCCCAAATTCATTCAGATGGTACGCCAGTTCCATGATGGCCAGAGTACTGGATGGCGGAGAATCCTCTGAGACATTCCCAGTCACCAGTGGTGTCAATCAGGGCTGTGTGCTCACACCCACACTGTTCAGCATGATGTTTACTGCCATGCTGAATGATGCCTTCCAGGACAGTGTTGCTGGAATCAGCCTCAAGTACAGAGTGGATGGGAAGCTCTTCAACCTGAGGAGATTTCAAGCTATTACCAAAGCAAAAGAGACTGTTCTGAGAGACTTCCTGTTTGCCGATGACTGCACCCTGTATACTGGCTCAGTAAGAAGTCTCACAACACCAGGTTAGAGTCCAACCAATTTATTTCATAGTGGGATTACTATCAAATAAATTGGTTGGATTCTAACCTGGTGTTGTGAGACTTCTTACTGTGTTTACCCCAGTCCAACGCCGGCATCTCCACATCATTACTGCCTCAGAGCCAGAGATGCAAGTCAGTATGGACAAATTTTCCACGGCTTGTGACAACTTTGGACTCACCATCAACATTAAAAAGACTGAAGTCATGCACCAGCCTGCTCCTCATGTACCGTACACAGAGCCCATAATCACAATCAAAGGGCAGAAACTACAGGCAGTGGACCAGTTCACTTATCTTGGCAGCACCCTCTCCCAAGCAGTGACTATTGATACAGAAGTTAACTGCAGAATAGCAAAGGCAAGTTCTGCTTTTGGTAGACTCCGCTCCACTGTATGGGAACGTCGAGGAATCAGCCCAGCAACAAAACTGAAGGTCTACAGCGCCATAGAACATAGAACATAGAACATTACAGCGCAGAACAGGCCCTTCGGCCCACGATGTTGCGCCGACCAGTTACAAAGCAATGACCCTCTAACCTAAACCAATCCCTTTTCGTCCATAAACCTATCCACGGATCTCTTAAACGCCCCCAAACTATGCTCATTTACAACTGCAGCAGGCAGCGCATTCCAATCCCTCACCACCCTCTGGGTAAAGAACCTACCCCTGACATCCGTCCTATAACTACCCCCCCTTAGTTTAAAGCTATGCTCCCTCGTGCTAGCTTTCTCCATCAGAGGAAAAAGGCTATCACTGTCCACCCTATCTAAACCTCTAATCATCTTATATGTTTCAATAAGATCCCCTCTTAGCCGCCTTCTTTCCAGCGAAAACAACCCCAAATCCCTCAGCCTCTCCTCATAGGATCTCCCCTCCATACCAGGCAACATCCTGGTAAACCTCCTCTGCACCCTCTCCAAAGCCTCCACATCCTTCCTGTAATGTGGGGACCAGAACTGCACACAGTACTCCAAGTGCTCCATGTACTCACTATCCTCCTGTACGCCTGTGAAACGTGGACTGTGTATCGAAGGTATGCAAGACAGCTCAACCATTTCCACATGACTTCGCAGAATATTACACATCCAATAGCAAGACAAAGTACCAGACACTGAAGTTCTCTCTGGAGCAAGTCTACCATCAGTCCACACACTGCTGATGAGAGCGCAGACCCGGTGGGCAGGTCATGTCATCCGTATGTCAGATGAGCGCATACCCAAACAGCTCCTTTTTGGGGAACTCTCTGCTGGAAAGCATTCGCATGGAGGGCAGAAGAAACATTTCAAAGACACACTCAAGGCCTCCCTGAAGTCACTTGACACTGACACGACCACCTGGGAAATGCTGGCACAAAACCGCCCTACCTGGCACTGCCTCACCCACAAAGGCTGTCAAGCTCACGAAGCAAGATGCATTGCTGAAGCACAACTTAGCGCGAGCTGCACAAGTCCAGAGCCACCAGCGCAACAACGACAGTGTCTACACAAGTCTGTCCAATATGTGCCAGGACATTCCGTGCCCGAATTGGCCCTGATCAGTCATCTTCAAACACACCGCAACCAGCCTCAAAATGAATAATGGTGTCAAGGTCCTCATCAATGATGATGGACGAACAACAAAGAGTTCCCACCTCCACCAACCTCCCAGACAGCGCATTCCAGACAATCACCACCCTCTGGGTAAAAAATTATATTCTCACCCACCTCTCCCCTTAAACCTCCTTAACCCCACCGTGAAACAGTGTCCCCTCGTGACTGACCCTTCAGGTAAGGGGAACAGTTGCTCCTTATCCACTCTGTCCTTGTCCCTCATAATCTTGTACATCTCAATCAGATCGCCCCTCAGTCTTCTCTGCTAAAATGTTAATAACCTGAGCCTACGCAACCTCTTTCCATAACGTAGATCTTCCGTCCAAAGCAGCATCTTGGTGAGTCTCCTCTGCATCCCTTCCAGTGCAATCACATCCTTCCTATAATGTGGCGACTGGAACTGCACACAGTGCTCTAACTGGGACCTCACCAAAGCTCTATACAACTTCAACTTCCCTGCATTTGTAACCTATGCCTCAATCGATAAAGGCAAGTGTCCCATTTACCATTTTCACTACCCGACTAACATGCGTTTCTGTTTTCAAAGATCTGTGGTCAAATACGCCAAGGTCACATTCTATCATAGATCTTCCTGGATTTCTAACATTCATTGAGTACTTCCTTATCAAATAACTCCTTCCAAAGTGTATCAGCTCGCACTTTTCAGGGTTACATTCCATCGAAAGGTGTAAAAGGCACTCCGCACTGCTAACTGCACCGTGTGTGATCTTACGGCAAAACCTGTTTCAAAAGGTTGTCTCAGTGTTAAGAGAGATTTCCACCCTTCCAGAGATGTGAAGGGAATTCTCCAGACTTGGGACAATGCATACACACACAGTGGTGGGTGTGTGGAGCTTTTCGTTTGGGGCAGTGGTGTCAGCGGCTCCCAGCAGGTGTGAGGATGGGGGCCAGGGGAAGATCTGTGTTTCATTTGATCAGTTTCACAGTGCAGCTGCAATGGGATCTTGCTGTGCACACACTGTCCTGGGCCCTTTGCCTGCCTTGAAACAATGATCAACCTCTTTGAAAATAGCTCACTAACTGCAAAGAAGGTCCCAAGGCCTTGAATATAAAAAAAGTTTAAACCTGAAAAATGGAACTGAGGGAGTTCATGAACACTTTCTGCAGAGGACTGAGGGGACATTCAAACAATATCACATTGCTGTCTGTGGGATCTTACTGTGCGAATAATATTCCAGCCTCAGTTTGTACATTAAAACACACACACACAGAAAACAATTATCTTCAACTCAGAACTGAATTCTGAAACTGCCTCTGTGCTTTGGATCTTCCTGTGCACAAGTTCCATCAGAAATCTCTAAATTAACAGCAGTGAGGTCAGATTAAAGATTAATCTCATCACTGTGAATAATTCTTGATGGCCTGGAATGAAAGATCTTTAACTTGGGGCGGGTATAATTGTGAAATTAAAAATGTATCTGAGGTAGAGAGATAAATGTGAGGATGAAACAAAATGCTGAGGTTTCCACCTGAATCCAGTTTGCTGTGGTAGTGATTGTTGACGCTCTCACTCAATGTCTGGTGTTGTGAAGCTGAGTTTGTGAAGTGTGGTCCCTTTAAAAGCTGGTTTTGTGCCCCTTTAAAGCTGGACTTGTGTCAATGCTTGGAAGCTTAAAATGCAGGTACAGACAGAGTGCACAGACTGCAACATTTGTAGCAAAGACCAAGCATCAAGGTTGCCTTTGTAACAGGCTTTGCAGGCTTTTGAATTTTGAGTTCAGCCTATCAGTTCAAAGACACTCAGCTATCAGGGAATTATCAAATGTTAATTTATTATTGTGAACAAGATCAGATCAATCCTGGTGCAGGAAAATTCATAGGTCATCACAGTTATGAAAACAGGAGAAAACTGCCTGCCTACTGTTCAAATGAAGAGTTCCCAACTTTCAAAGCCGAGAGAGGGAAAGAGCAGCTCTCTCCAGCTTTGAATATCAGTTAATAGGTTTCTCCGTTTATCTATCTAAATCAGAAATAACTTCAGGCAGCGGAAGAGAAAGACGAACGCCAAAAGTTTTCCAAAGGCACAAAATCTAGTTGTATACCATTTTTTCAGTGACATGATTGTGTTCTTATTTTCTGTTAATGAGTGGTCCTTGTATTTATTTGAACAACATTGCTTTTCAATTGATCGGCGCAACATCGTGGGCCAAAGGGCCTGTTCTGCGCTGTAATGTTCTATGTTCTATGTTCTATTCCAGGAGAACATTACTTTAATCACAATGTTACTTCTTTAACTAAAGTTTCCTGTTGGTTCAATAAATAAATAAATTGTTAATTGTTCACTTAAAGTGAGTGTCAGATATTTCTGTTAATGAACTGCTAAATGTTAATGAAGAACATTTCACACCTTCCCACACACCTTTCACAGATTATAAAGCAAGGTGTTAGAACATAGAACCCCACAGTGCAGAAAGAGGCCCTTCAGCCCATCGAGTCTGCACCGAACACAATCCCACTCAGGTCCTACCCCCATATCCCTACACATTATACCCGCTAATCCCTCTAACCTACGGATCCCTGGACACCAAGGGGCAATTTCTTAGCATGGCCAATCAACCTAACCCGCACATCTTTGGAATGTGGGAGGAAACCGGAGCACCCGGAGGAAACCCACGCAGACATAGAACATAGAACATTACAGCGCAGAACAGGCCCTTCGGCCCACAATGTTGCGCCGACCAGTTAAAAAACAATGACCCTCTAACCTAAACCAATCCCTTTCCATCCATAAACCTATCCACGGATCTCTTAAACGCCCCCAAACTAGGCACATTTACAACCGCAGCAGGCAGGGCATTCCAATCCCTCACCACCCTCGGGGTAAAGAACCTACCCCTGACATCCGTCCTATATCTACCCCCCCTTAAGTTAAAGCCATGCCCCCTCGTGCTAGATTTCTCCATCAGAGGAAAAAGGCTATCACCATCCACCCTATCTAAACCTCTAATCATCTTATATGTTTCAATAAGGTCCCCTCTTAGCCGCCTTCTTTCCAGCGAAAACAACCCCAAATCCCTCAGTCTCTCCTCATAGGACCTCCCCTCCATACCAGGCAACATCCTGGTAAACCTCCTCTGCACCCTCTCCAAAGCCTCCACATCCTTCCTGTAATGTGGGGACCAGAACTGCACACAGTACTCCAAGTGCGGCCGCACCAGAGTTGTGTACAGTTGCAACATGACACTGCGACTCCTAAATTCAATCCCCCTACCAATAAACGCCAAGACACCGTATGCCTTCTTAACAACCTTATCTACTTGATTCTCAACTTTCAGGGATCTATGTACACATACACCTCGATCCCTCTGTTCATCCACACTATTCAGAGTCCTCCCGTTAGCCCTATACTCAACACATCTGTTATTCCTACCAAAGTGAATTACCTCACACTTCTCCGCATTAAACTCCATCCGCCACCTCTCGGCCCAGCTCTGCAACCTGTCTAAGTCTCCCTGCAAACTATGACACCCTTCATCACTATCTACCACACCTCCGACTTTGGTGTCATCAGCAAATTTACTAATCCACCCAACCGTACCCTCATCCAGATCATTAATAAAAATTACAAACAGCAGTGGCCCCAAAACAGATCCCTGAGGCACACCACTCGTAACTGAACTCCATGACGAATATTTACCATCAACCACCACCCTCATGAGGAGAATGTGCAAACTCCACACAGGCAGTGACCTGAGCCGGGAATCGAACACAGGACCCTGGAGCTGTGAAGCAGCAGTGCTGACCACTGTGCCACCATGCCACCCAAAATTTAATAACAAATTTTCCTCTTTGGGAATTTGGCATGGCTTGTTAAAAGGGCATCAACCTCTGTCTCATGGCACTGTGTCTCTATGTGTCTCCGTATCTCCATTGTGTGGCTTGTGCGAGAGAACTGAGAGAGTGGGGAGGCAGGCTGATGAAGGGCTGATGTTATGGAGTGAGAGAGAAAAAGGAGGATCAGGTTAAGCAGGGGGGAGAGACAGCTGAACATTGTGGAGTTGGGGTGGAGGGAAAATTGCAGAGGATTTGGGGGTAGAGGTTTTCCTGTGTGCAGTCACTACTGATGTCCCTGTCTTTCCAGAAAGTGTGATGTTCAAACACTCCAATTGTGAGACAACCTGTTTTGAAATGTATCCTGAGGAAATCCCATTAGTGATAGACAGCACGGTTTTGTAAGAGGGAGGTCATACCTCACAAATTTGGTGGAGTGTTTTGAGGAGGTGACAAAAACGGTTGATGAGGGAAGGTCTGTGGATGTTGTCGATATGGATTTTAGTAAAGAGTTTGACAAAGTCCCTCATGGCAGGTTGGTGCAAAAGGTTAAATCTCATGGGATACAAGGAGAGGTGGCTCGATGGGTGGAGAACTGGCTTGGCCATAGAAGACAGAGGGTAGCAGTGGAAGGGTCTGGAGGTCTGTGACTAGTGGTGTTCCGCAGGGCTCTGTACTGGGACCTCTGCTGTTTGTGATATATATAAATAATTTGGAAGAAGGTGTAACTGGTGTGATCAGTAAGTTTGCGGATGACACGAAGATGGCTGGAGTTGCTGATAGTGATGAACATTGTCAAAGAATACAGCAGGATAAAGATAGGCTGGAAAATTGGGCGGAGAAATGACAGATGGAATTTAAGCCAGATAAATGCAAAGTGATGCATTTTGGTAGAACTAATGTAGGGGGGAGTTATAAAACAAATGGCAGAACCATCAGGAGTATAGACACACAGAGGGACCTGGGGGTGCAATTCCACAGATCCTTAAAGGTGGCAACACAGGTGGCGAAGGTTGTGAAGGTGGCATATGGCATGCTTGCCTTTATTGGGTGGGGCGTAGAGTATAAAAATTGGCGCATGATGTTACAGCTGTATAGAATGTTGGTTCGGCCACATTTGGAGTCCTGCGTCCAGTTCTGGTTGCCACACTACCAGAAGGACATGGAGGCTTTGGAGAGAGTACAGAAAAGGTTTACCAGGATGTTGCCTGGTATGGAGGGTCTGAGCTATGAGGATAGATTGGGTAAACTGGGGTTGATCTCCCTGGAAAGACGGAGGATGAGGGGAGATCTAATAGAGGTGTATAAAATTATGAAGTGTATAGATAGGGTGAACAGTGGGAAACTTTTTCCCCAGGTCAGAGGTGACGAATACAAGGGGTCACAGGTTCAAGGTGAGGGGGGCGAGGTTTAACACAGATATCAGAGGGACGTATTTTACACAGAGGGTGGTGGGCGCCTGGAATGCACTGCCAAGCAGGATGGTGGAGGCGGACACGCTGGGATCATTTACGACTTATCTGGATAGCCACATGAACAGACTGGGAATGGAGGGATACAAATGAATGGTCTAGTTGGACCAATGAGCTGGAGAACACTAAGAACATAAGAACATAAGAAATAGGAGCAGGAGTAGGCCATCTAGCCCTTCGAGCCTGCCCCGCCATTCAATAAGATCATGGCTGATCTGAAGTGGCTCAGTTCCACTTTCCCGCTTTCTCCCCTTAACCCTTAATTCCCCTGTCTATCAGAAAACTATCTACCCGTGACTTAAATATATTCAGCGAGGCAGCCTCCACCACTTCAACAGGCAGAGAATTCCAGAGGTTCACCACCCTTTGAGTGAAGAAATTCCTCCTCAACTCTGATCTAAACTGTCCCCCCCCCTTATCTTGAGGTTGTGCCCTCTAGTCCTGCTATCATTTCTAAGTGGGAAGAATCTCTCTACCTCTACCTTATCCATCCCTTTCATTATCTTATACGCCTCTATAAGATCCCCCCTCATCCTTCTAAACTCCAACGAGTACAGACCCAGTCTATTTAGTCTCACTTCATAGTCCAACCCCCTCACCTCCAATATTAGCCTAGTAAACCTCCTCTGCACTCCCTCCAAGGCCAATATATCCTTGCGTAAGTGTGGTGACCAAAACTGCACACAGTACTCCAGCTGCGGCCTCACCAGTGCCCTGTACAGTTGCAGCAAGACCTCCCTACTTTTATATTCAATCTCCCTCGCTATGAAGGCCAGCATCCCATTCGCCTTCCTGGCCACCTGCTGCACCTGCAAGCTGGGTTTTTGCGACTCATGCACAAGGACCCCGAGGTCCCTCTGCACCGTCGCCTGCTGCAGCTTTTCGCCCTTTAAATAGTAATCCCTCCTACTATTATTTCTGCCAAAGTGGAGAACCTCACACTTGCTAACATTATACTCCATCTGCCAGGTCCTCGCCCACTCACTCAGCCTATCCCGATCCCTCTGCAGACTTTCCACACTCTCCGTGCAATTTGCTTTTCCTGTTCTTTATCCCCAGGATTCTCTGTGACTCGGCCTCAATTCAAGGCCTAATCTCAGGGGCCTCAGGATGGCTTTTCCATTCGCTTCTTTCCACACAGTTACTGTGTTTAATTTTTTGAGATCAATTGTTAAATAAAACTGCAGCAGCCACGTCAATGCATTTCACTCAGGATACAACTGTCGGTTTTCCAACTTTCTCATCCAACGTTCTTGTTAGATTGTATTATCAGTGAGGGAGAGAGAGAGAAGGAGGAGATGTAAGAGAGAGAGAGAGGAAGATAAATTGTTGGTGGCGGTGCGGAGGGGGTCGGGGGGGGAGGGGAAGTGTTTCAGGACTGGAGATAGGGCTTTAAACCAATTAGAGGGGGGGGAGGGTGCAGGGGTGGGGGAAATTACAAAATCTAAAGTAAAGGAGAGGGTACATGAGCAGGTTAATGTTGAGGATATTCCACTAATGAAAGGAGTAGGGGACACGAGAGAGGTTAGTAGCGTTTCTACAAATAGGGTCCAGATAAAGGCTGGTATAAAGACACTTTACCTGAATACACAAAGCACTCGGAACAAAGTGAATGAGCTGATGGAGCAGATCAGCACAAATGGGTATGATCCAGTGGCCATTACGGAAACATGGTTGCAGGGACTGGGAACTGAATATCTGGGGGTATCAGGTGTTTAGGAAGGACAGACAGGAGGGAAAAGGAGGTGGGGTAGCTCTGTTAGTAAAGGATAATATCAGGGCGGTCGTAAGATATAGGCTCCAAAGAGCAAAACGTGGAATCGTTGTGGGTGGAGATAAAGAACAGTAAGGGGAGGAAGACGCTGGTGGGAGTGGTCTATAGGCCCCCGAATAATAACTTAGAGGTGAGGCGGGCTATAAACACGCAAATAAATGATGCGTGTGAAAACAGAATGGCGATAATTATGGGGGATTTTAATCTGCATATTGATTGGTTGACCCAAGTCGGACGCAGTGGGCTTGAGGAAGAGTTCTTGGAATGCTGCCGGGATAGTTTCCTTGAACAGTGTGTGATGGAACCAACGAGGGAGCAAGCTATCTTAGACCTGGTGTTGTGTAACGAGGCAGGAAGAATTAGGGATCTTGTTGTGAGGGATCCTCTTGGGATGAGTGAGCATTGTATGGTTGAATTTCTGATGCAGGTGGAGGATGAGAAAGTAGGGTCCCGAACCTGTGTCCTCTGTTTGAACAGAGGGGAGTACGATAGGATGAGAGAGGAATTGGTGAATGTAGATTGGGGGCACAGATTGGTTGGTCGGACAGCTGAGGAACAGTGGTGGATCTTTAAGGAGATCTTTTTCGATACTCAGCAGTACCCAATGGTAAAGAAGGACTGTAAGAGAAGGGATAACCAGCCGTGGTTATCGAAGGAAATAAAGGAGAGTATTAAATTAAAAGCTGACGCGTACAGAGCGGCTAAAAATAGTGGGGAATTAGAAGATTGGGAAAGATTTAAAAATCAACAAAGAATGACTAAGAAAGCGATAAAGAAAGGGAAGATAGAGTATGAAGCTAAACTAGCACTAAATATAAAAAATGATAGTCAGTCTTTACAAATATATAAAGAAGAAGAGACTGGCTGGAGTGAATGTTGGACCCTTGGATGATGAGAAGGGGAATTTAGCGGTGGGTAACGAGGCTTTAAATAAGTTTTTTGTGTCGGTCTTCACGGAGGAGGACACAAATAGCTTATTGAATATTAAAGATAGAAGGATGGTAGGAGGTAAGGGCCTTAATGCAATTACTGTCACTAGAGAGGTAGTGCTTGATCGACTAATGGGACTGAAAGTAGACAAATCCCCGGGACCGGATGGAATGGATCCCAGGGTTCTGAAAGAAATGGCAGAAGTAAGAGCAGATGCCTTAGTAATTATTTATCAAAATTCACTGGAAGTGCTGGAGGATTGGAAAACGGCTAATGTTACACCACTGTTTAAAAAAGGTAGCAGACAGAAGGCAGGGAATTATAGGCCGGTTAGTTTAATGTCTGTAGTTGGAAAAATGCTAGAATCCGTCATCAAAGAAGAAATAGCGAGGCACCTAGAAAAGAATGGTTTGATAGAGCAGACACAGCATGGATTCGTGAAGGGGAAGTAAGGTTTAGCGAATTTATTGGATTTCTATGTGGATGTGATTAGTGCGGTAGACAGAGGGGAACAGGTGGATGTGGTGTTTTTAGATTTCCAGAAGGCGTTCGATAAGGTGCCTCACAAAAGGTTGCTGCAGAAGGTTAGGGTGCACGGAATAGGGGATGAAGTGTTAGCGTGGATAGAGGATTGGCAGTCTGATCGGAAGCAGAGAGTTGGAATCAATGGGTGCTATTCTGGTTGGCAGTTGGTGACTAGTGGAGTGCCGCAGGGATCGGTGCTGGGGCCTCAACTATTTACCATTTATATAGATGATCTGGAGGAGGGGGCTGAGTGTAGGGTGACGAAATTTGCTGATGACACAAAGATGAGTGGAAAAGCAAATTGTGTGGAGGGTGTGGAAAGTCTGCAGAGGGATCTGGATAGGCTGAGTGAGTGGGCGAGGACCTGGCAGATGGAGTATAATGTTAGTAAGTGTGAGGTTATCCACTTTGGTAGAAATAATAGCCGGAGGGATTATTATTTAAAGGGTGAAAAGCTGCAGCATGCTACGGTGCAGAGGGATCTGGGGGTCCTTGTGCATGAGTCACAAAAACCCAGTCTGCAGGTGCAGCAGGTGATCAAGAAGGCGAATGGGATGCTGGCCTTTATAGCGAGGGGGATACAATATAAACGCAGGGAGGTCTTGCTGCAACTGTACAGGGCACTGGTGAGGCCACAGCTGGAGTACTGTGAGTAGTTTTGATCCCCTTATTTGCGAAAGGATATATTGGCCTTGGAGGGAGTGCAGAGGAGGTTCACTAGGCTGATACCGGAGATGAGGGGGTTGGACTATGAAGAGAGACTAAATAGACTGGGTCTGTACTCGTTGGAGTTTAGAAGGATGAGGGGGGAATCTTATAGAGACGTATAAGATAATGAAGGGGGTGGATAAGGTAGAGGTAGAGAGATTCTTCCCGCTTAGAAAGGAAAACAGAACTAGAGGGCCCAGTCTCAAAATAAGGGTGGGGCACTTTAGATTGGAGTTGAGGAGGGACTTCTTCACTCAAAGGATGGTGAATCTCTGGAATTCTCTGCCCGTTGAAGTGGTGGAGGCTACCTCGCTAAATATATTTAAGTCATGGGTAGATAGGTTTTTGACAGACAGGGAATTAAGGGTTATGGGGAGAAAGCGGGAAAGTGGAACTGATCCACTTCAGATCAGCCATGATCTTATTGAATGGCGAGGCAGGCTCGAAGGGTCTAGATGGACTACTCCTGCTCCTATTTCTTATGTTCTTATGAATCCTCCAGTGTTACATTCCAAGTGAGCCCCTGAGTCATTGACACAAAGAAGCATGAATAGGAGCCTGCGCCACCATTCATTTTTATCATGGCTGATCATTAAACTTAACATCTTGATTCACCCTTACTCCATACTCTTTGATCTCTTTAGCCCCTGGAGCTATGCCTATTTTTTTAAAATCAGAGAACGCCTGTGAATTCCACGCATTCACCACTCTCTGACTGAAGAAATTTCTCCTCCTCTCAGTTCTGAAAAGTTTTGCCCTTATCATCAAACAGTGACAGTTAGTTGTGGACTCCCCCAACATTGGTAACATTCTTTCTCAATTGACCCTGCCTCATTCTTTTAGAATTTAATAAGTTTCTATGAGGTACCCTCTCATTTCTACAAATTTGAATATAATCCTAAATGTTAAAAGTGAGCCCACATTTACCACTTTATCCGGCAGCTTATTCCACACTCCCACCACTCTCTGTGTGAAGAATCACCTCTAATATTCCCTTTAAACTTTTCTCCTTTCACCCTTACCCCATGCCCTCTGGTTTTTTTTCTCCCCTAGCCTCAGTGGAAAAAGCCTGCTTGCATTCATTCTATCTATACCCATCAAAATCTTATACACCTCTGTCAAATCTCCCTTCATTCTTCTACGCTCCAGGGAATAAAGTCCTAACCAATTCAATCTTTCTCTATAACTCAGCTTCTCAAGTCCCGGCAACATCCATGTGAATCTTCTCTGCACTCTTCTAACCTTATTTACATCCTTCCTGTAACTAGGTGACCAAAACTGTACACAGTACTCTAAATTCGGCCTCACCAATGCCATATACAACCTTACTCTAAAACTCTAACTTTTATATTCGATACTCTGATTTATAAAGGCCAATGCACTCTTTACGACCCTATCCACCTGTGACGTCACTTTTAGGGAATTCTGTACCTGTATTCCCAGATCCCTCTGTTCAACTGCACTCTTCAGAGTCCTACCATTTACCCTGTACGTTCTACTTTGGTTTGTCCTTCCAAAGTGCAATACCTCACACTCATCTGCATTAAATTCCATTTACCATTTTTCAGCCCATTTTTCTAGCTGGTCCAAATCCCTCTGCAAGCTTTGAAAACCTTCCTCACTGTCCACTACACCTCCAATCTTTGTATCATCAGCAAATTTGCTGATCCAATTTACCACATCATCCAGATCATTGATATAGATGACAAACAACAATGGACCCAACACCGATCCCTGCAGCACTCCACTAGTCACCACTCAGAGAAGCAATCCTCCACAACCACACTCTGGCTTCTTTCATTGAGCCAGCTTCTAATCCAATTTACTACCTCCCCATGTATACCTAGTGACTGAACCTTCCTAACTAACCTCCCATGAGGGACCTTATCAAAGGCCTTACTGAAATCCAGGTAGACAACATCCACCGCCTTCCCTTCATCCACTTTCCTGGTAACCTCCTCGAAAAACTTGAATAGATTGGTCAAACATGACCTACCACACACAAAGCCATGTTGACTCTCCCTAATAAGTCCCTGTCTATCTAAATATTTGTAGCTCCTATCCCTTATCACACCTTCCAATAACTTGCCAACCACCGACATCAATCTTACTGGCCTATAATTTCCCAGATTTCTTTTGGAACAACGGAGCAACATGAGGCTCCCTCCAATCATCCGGCACCTCCCCCGTGAATACTGACATTTTAAATATGTCTGCCAGGGCTCCTGCAAGTTCAACACTAGCCTCTCTCAAGGCCCGTGGGAGCACCATGTCCAGTCCTGGGGATTTATCCACTCTGATCTGCCTCAAGAAAGCCAGCACCTCCTCCCCTGTGATCTGTAAAGATTCCATGACCTCCCTACCTGTTTGCCGTATTTCTGTAGACTCCACGACCGTTTCCTCAGTAAATACAGGTGCAAAAAACCCATTTAGTATCTCACCCATCTCTTTTGGTTCCACACACAGTCTACCACTCTGGTCTTCAAGAGGACCAATTTTATCCCTCACTATCCTTTTGCTCCTAACATACCTATAGAACCGCTTTGGATTTTCCTTCACTCTGTCTGCCAAAACAACCTCATGTCTTCTTTTAGCCCTCCTGATTTCCCTCTTAAGCAGCTTCTTGTATTTTTTATACTCCTCGAGCATCTGATCTGTTCCTTGCTGCCTGTACATTTCACACAACTCTCTCTTCCTCTTAATTAGTGTTACAATCTCCCTCGAGAACCAAGGTTCCTTATTCCTATTTACTTTGCCTTTAACCCTGACAGGAACATACAAACTCTGCACTCTCAAAATTCCTCCTTTGAAGGCGTCCCAGTTTCCATTTACATCCTTACCAGAGAACAGCCTGTGCCAATCCACACTTCCCAGATCCCTTCTCATTTCATCAAATTTGGCCTTTTTCCAGTTCAGAACTTCAACCCGAGGACCAGATCTATCCTTATCCATGATCACGTTGAAACTAATGGCATTATGATCACTGGATCCAAAGTGTTCCTTCACACTCACATCCATCACCTGCCCTAACTCATTTCCCAACAGGAGATCCAATATCGCATCCTCTCTAGTTGGCACCTCTGTATACTGATGTAGAAAATTCTCCTGAACACATTTTACAAACTCTACCCCGTCTGAACCTTTGACAGTATGCGAGTCTCAATCTATATGTGGAAAATTAAAATCCCATACTATCACAACTTTGTGTCAGCAATCTGTCTGCTGATTTGCTCCTCCAATTCTTGCTGACTATTGGGTGGTCTACAATACAACCCCATTAATGTGGTCATACCTGTTTCTCAGCTCCACCCATAGGGCCAAGGAACGAGGAAAAGAAAGTGTATGTAAGGGTGAGAAAACAAGGTTCTGTTGGGTTGCTTGAGGGTTTCAAGGTTCCTAAGAATGAGTTAAAAAAAAGGTTTAGGAGAGCTAGGAGGGGACATGAGAAGTCCTTGGCGGGTCAGAGCAAGGAAAACACCACAGCTTTTTACTCTTATGTGAGAAATAAAAGAATGACCAGGGTGAGGTTAGGGCTGGTCAAGGATAGTAGTGGGAACTTGTGCATGGAGTCAGAAGAGATAGGTGAGGCATTGAATGAATATTTATCTTCAGTGTTCAGAGTAGAAGGGCCATGTTTTTGAGGATGAGAGTGTGATACAGGCTGATAGGATGGAGGAGGTAGATGTTCTGAGGGAAAATGTATTAGCAATTTTGTAAAAAAAACCTGAGAGTCGATAAGCCCCATGGGCCTGATGGGATACATCCCAGGATACGTTGGGAGGCAAGGGATGAGATTGTGGAGCCTTTAGCTTTGATCTTTGGATCCTCAGTGTCCATGGGGATTGTGCCAGAGGACTGGAGAGTGGCGAATGTTGTTCTGCTCTTCAGGAAAGGAAATAGGAATGACCCTGGTAATTATAGGCCAGTTAGTCTTACTTCGGTGGTCGGTAAGTTAATGGAAATTGTCCTGAGGGATAGGATTTATGACCATTTCAAAAGATGCAGCTTAATCCGGGATAGTCAGCACGGATCCGAAGAAAATTTGGCCAATTTGGATAAGTAGGTGGCTGTCTCATAGAAGACAGAGGGTGGTGGTGGATGGAAATTTTTCAGACTGGAGGCCAGTTACCAGCAGTGTACCGCACAGGTCAGTGCTGGGTCCTCTGCTATTTGTGATTTTTTTATCAATGACTTGGAAGATAGAACATAGAACATTCCAGCGCAGTACAGGACCTTCGGCCCTCGATGTTGCGCCGACCAGTGGAACCAATCTAATGACCCTCCAACCTAAACTATTCCAATGTTATCCATATGCCTATCCACTGACCATTTGAACGCCCTTAAAGTTGGCGAGTCCACAACTGCTGCAGGCAGGGCATTCCACACCCTTACTACCCTCTGAGTAAAGAACCTACCTCTGACATCCGTCCTATAATTACCACCCCTTAATTTAAAACTGTGTCCCCTCGTGTTAGCCATCACCATCTGAGGAAAAAGGCTCTCACTGTCTACCCTATCCAATCCTTTGATCATCTTGTATGCCTCAATTAGGTCGCCTCGTAATAGAACATAGAACATAGAACACTACAGCACAAACAGGCCCTTCGGCCCACAAGTTGCGCCGATCACATCACCTACCAACCTACAGACCTATCTATAACCCTCAATCTCATTAAACCCCATATACTCATCCAGAAGTCTTTTAAAAGACCCCAGCGAGTTCGCCTCCACCACCACTGACGGCAGCCGATTCCATTCACTCACCACCCTCTGAGTGAAAAACTTACCCCTAACATCACTTCTGAACCTCCCTCCCCGCACCTTAAATCTGTGTCCTCTCGTAGCGACCATTTCAACCCGGGGAAATAGCCTCTGAGAGTCCACCCTATCTATTCCTCTCAACATTTTGTAAACTTCTATCAGGTCGCCTCTCGACCTTCGTCTCTCCAGGGAAAAGAGTCCCAGCTCCCTCAACCTAACTTCATAAGGCATGCCTCCCAGTCCAGGCAACATCCTTGTAAATCTCCTCTGCACCCTTTCAATAGCTTCTACATCTTTCCTATAGTGAGGCGACCAGAACTGCGCACAATACTCCAAATGAGGCCTGACAAGGGTCTTATAAAGTTCCAGCATTACCTCCCGACTCCTAAACTCAATCCCTCGATTAATGAAGGCCAGTACACCATACACCTTCTTGACCACCTCCTCCACCTGCGAGGCCGATTTAAGAGTCCTGTGGACCCAGACCCCAAGATCCTTCTGCTCCTCAACACTACTAAGACTCCTGCCCTTGATAGTGTACTCGTTCATCCCGTTGGTTCTGCCAAAATGGACGACTACACATTTATCCGCGTTGAAGTCCATCTGCCACTTCTCCGCCCAGTCCTGCATCCTATTTATGTCCTGCTGCAACTTTTGCCATCCTTCCAGATCATCCACAACACCACCGACCTTCGTGTCATCAGCGAACTTACTTACCCATCCCTCCACTTCCTCATCCAGGTCATTTATGAAAATGACAAACAACAAGGGTCCCAGAACAGATCCTTGAGGCACTCCGCTGGTGACTGACCTCCATTCAGAAAAAGCCCCATCCACAACCACTCTCTGCCTTCTGCAGGCAAGCCAGTTCTAGATCCACAAGGCCAAAGGCCCTTGGATCCCATGCCCTCTCACCTTCTCAAGAAGTCTTGCATGGGGGACCTTATCAAACGCCTTGCTGAAGTCCATGTACACTACGTCCACGGCACTTCCTTCGTCAATGTGTTCAGTCACATTATCGAAGAACTCAACTAGGCTTGTAAGGCACGACCTGCCCTTGACAAATCCATGCTGACTATTCCTGATCATGTCAAACCTCTCCAAATGTTCGTAAATCTTGTCCCTCAGAAGCCTCTCCATCAGCTTACCAACCACTGAGGTCAGACTCACCGGTCGGTAATTTCCCGGGCTATCTCTGTTCCCTTTCTTAAAAATAGGAACTACATCCGCAATCCTCCAATCCTCCAATCCTCCAATCCTTCTCTCGAACAAAAGTAAACTCAAGTCCCTCAGCCTTTCCTCATAAGACCTTCCCACCATACCAGGCAACATCCTGGTAAACCTCCTCTGCACCCTTTCCAATGCCTCCACATCTTTCTTATAATGCGGCGACCAGAACTGTACGCAATACTCCAAGTGCGGCCGCACCAGAGTTTTGTACAGTTGCAACATGACCTCACGGCTCCGAAATTCAATCCCTCTACCAATAAAAGCTAACACACCGTACGCCTTCTTAACAACCTTATCAACCTGGGTGCCAACTTTCAGGGAGCTATGCACATGTACCCCGAGGTCCCTCTGCTCGTCAACACTACTAAGAGCCCTTCCATTAGCCCTATATTATGTACTCCTGTTACTCTTACCAAAGTATTGGTTGGTGCAGAATGTGAAGTCGCATGGGATCAGAAGTGAGCTGGCAAGGTGGATACAAAACTGGTTTGGTCAAAGAAGGTAGAGGGTAGCAATGGAAGGGTACGTTTCTGAATGGAGGACTGTGATGAGTGGCATTCCTCAGGGATCAGTGCTGGGACCTTTGCTGTTTGTAATATATATAAACGATTTGGAGGAAAATGTATCTGGTTTGATTACTAAATTTGCAAACGACACAAAGGTTGGTAGATTTGCGGATAATGATCAGAGGATATAGCAGGATATAGATCTGTTAGAGACTTGGGTGGAGAGATGGCAATGTGAAGAAATGCATTTTGGAATTTCCCATACAGATGGGAAATATTCAATAAATGGCAGAACCCTTAAGAATATTGATAGGCAAAGGGATCTGGGTGTACAGATACACAGGTCACTGAAAGTAGCAATGTAGATGGAGAAGGTAGTCAAGAAGATAGAAGGTAGCAGCGGAAGGATATATTTTTGAATGGAGGACTGTGACAAGTGGTGTTCCTCAGGGATCAGTGGCATGCTTGCCTTCATCAGCCTGGGCTTTGAGTTTAAACGTTGGCAAGTCATGTTGCAGCTTTATAGAAATTTAGTTAGGCCACACTTGGAATATAGTGTTCAATTCTGATCACCACACTACCAGAAGAATGTGGAGGCTTTGGAGAGGGTACAGAAAAGATCTACCAGAATGTTGCTTGATATGGAGAGCATTAGCTAGGAGGAAAATTTGGAGAAATTTGGTTTGTTCTCACTGGAACGACAGAAGTTGAGGGCCTGATAGAAGTCTACAAGATTATGAGGGGCATGGACAGAGTGGATAGTCAGAAGCTTTTTCCCAGGATGGAAGAGTCAATTACTAGGGGGCACAGGTTTAAGGTGCAAGGGGCAAGATTTAAAGGAGATGTACGAGGCAGATATTTTACACAGTGGATGGGTGGGTGCCTGGAACACTTTGCCGGGGGAGGTGGAGGAAGCGGACTCGGTAGTTACTTTTAAGGGGTGTCTTGACAAGTACATGAATAATATCGGAATAGAGGGATATGGTCCCCGGAAGGGAGGGGGTTTTAGTTAGTCGGTGCAGGCTTGGAGGGCCGAAGGGCCTGTTCCTGTGCTGTAATTTTCTTTATTCTTTATTCTTTATTCTTTATTATTATTATTATTATTACTCTTCACCATGGTATGCTTCTGCAGAAAATGCAGATGTATGGGATTGGTGGTAATTTAGGTACTTGGATCAGGAATTGGTTAGCAGATAGGAGACAGAGGGTGGTGGTTGATGGTAATTATTCATCATGGAGTTCGGTTACGAGTGGTGTGCCTCAGGGATCTGTTTTGGGGCCACTGCTGTTTGTAATCTTTATTAATGATCTGGATGAGGGTATAGTTGGGTGGATTAGTAAGTTTGCTGATGACACCAAAGTCGGAGGTGTGGTAGATTGTGAGGAAGGGTGTCGAAGTTTGCAGGGTGACTTGGACAGGTTGCAGAGCTGGGCCGCGAGGTGGCAGATGGAGTTTAATGCGGAGAAGTGTGAGGTAATCCATTTCGGTAGGAATAACAGATGTGTTGAGTATAGGGCTAACGGGAGGACTTTGAATAGAGTGGAGGAGCAGAGGGATCTAGGTGTATGTGTACATAGATCCCTGAAAGTTGGGAATCAAGTAGATAAGGTTGTTAAGAAGGCGTACGGTGTCTTGGCGTTTATTGGTAGGGGGATTGAATTTAGGAGTCGCAGCGTCATGTTGCAACTGTACACAACTCTGGTGCGGCCGCACTTGGAGTACTGTGTGCAGTTCTGGTCCCCACATTACAGGAAGGATGTGGAGGCTTTGGAGAGGGTGCAGAGGAGGTTTACCAGGACGTTGCCTGGTATGCAGGGGAGGTCCTATGAGGAGAGACTGAGGGATTTGGGGTTGTTTTCACTGGAAAGAAGGAGGCTAAGAGGGGATCTTATAGAAACATATAAGATGATTAGAGGTTTAGATAGGGTGGATGGTGATAGCCTGTTTCCTCGGATGGAGAAATCTAGCACGAGGGGGCATGGCTTTAAATTAAGGGGGGGTAGTTATAGGACGGATGTCAGGGGCAGGTTCTTTACCCAGAGGGTGGTGAGGGACTGGAATGCCCTGCCTGCTGCAGTTGTAAATGCGCCTAGTTTGGGGGCGTTTAAGAGATTGGTGGATAGGTTTATGGACGAAAAGGGATTGGTTTAGATTAGTGGGTCAATGTTTTTTTTAAAAAATAAGACTGGTCGGCGCAACATTGTGGGCCGAAGGGCCTGTTCCGCGCTGTAATGTTCTATGTTCTATGTTCTATGTTCTAAAGTGAATCACCTCACATTTTTCCGTATTAAACTCCGTTTGCCACCTCTCAGCCCAGCTCTGCAGCTTATCTATGTCCCTCTGCAAACTGTAACATCCATCCTCACTGTCTACAACTCCTCCGACTTTGGTGTCATCAGCAAATTTACTAATCCATCCTTGTACACCCTCATCTAGGTCATTTATAAAAATGACAAACAGCAGTGGCCCCAAAACAGATCCCTGAGGTACACCACTTGTAACTGAACTCCAGGTTGAATATTTCCCAACAACCACCACCCTCTGTCTTCTATCAACTATGATGTGGATGTGCCAGTGTTGGACTGGGGTAAACACAGTAAAAAGTCTGACAACACCAGGTTTAAGTCCAGCCGATTTATTTGATAGTAAACTCACAAGCTTTCGAGGTTACCCCCTTTGTCAGGTGAATGGAGAGTTCTGGCCTCAGACAGAGCATATAAAGCACAGACAGTTCACAGATTACTGATTAGAATGCGAATCTTTACACCTAACCTGCTGCTCAAGTCTTAAAGTGCACTCCCAGATCCCTCTATTCAACTGCACTCTTCAGAGTCCCACCATTTACCCTGTACGTTCTACTTTGGTTTGTCCTTCCAAAGTGCAATACCTCACACTTGTCTGCATTAAATTCCATTTACCATTTTTCAGCCCATTTTTCTAGCTGGTCCAAATCCCTCTGCAAGCTTTGAAAACCTTCCTCACTGGGGTTCATATCCACAGATCTCTGAATGTTGCCACTCAAGGGGATAGGGCTTACAGTGTGTTAGAGTTTATTAACAGGGGGTTTGAGTTTAAGAGCCGTGGGGTTATGCTGCAACTATACCGGACCTTGGTGAGACCACATTTGGAATATTGTGTTCAGCTCTGGTCACCTCACTATAAAAAGGATGTGGAAGCATTGGAGAGAGTGCAGAGGAGATTTACCAGAATGCTGCCTGGTTTGGAGGGTAGGTCTTATGAGGAAAGGTTGAGGGAGCTGGGGCTTTTCTCTTTAGAGCGGAGGAGGATGAGAGGTGACTTAATAGAGGTTTATAAGATGATGGGGGATAGATAGAGAGGACGTGCAGAGACTATTTCCTCAGGTGGATGTAGCTGTTACTAGAGGGAATAACTATAAGGTTGATGGTGGGAGATATAGGAGGGATGTCCGAGGTAGATTCTTTACTCAGAGAGTGGTTGGGGTGTGGAATAGACTGCCTGCTGTGATAGTGGAGTCGGACACTTTAGGAACTTTCAAGTGGTTATTGGATAGGCACATGGAGCACTCCAGAATGATAGGGAGTGGGATAGCTCGATCTTGGGTTCAGACATAGCTCGGCCCAACATTGAGGGCCAAGGGGCCTGTACTGTACTGTGATGTTCTATGTTTCTATGTGGTTCTCTGTTTCTAACACAGGCTGTGATAAAAAGCATTCAGCAGATATTCCAAAATTAATATCATTCTCGATAGATCCATTGAATAATTTCAGCAATTATCGGGAATGTTGATGTCTGACACATGATTTTTCTCGATGTCTTCAGTAAGTTAATACTTAACAAACTCATGAGTAATCTCAGTGCAAGTGGAGGTGGGCGACTAGCAGCAGAATGACGAGGAGCTGGTTATAATGACACGGCACAGGGAGTGGGAGTTAAAGGGATTTTCTCTGATTGCTGCAAGGTGGGAAGTGGTTTTCCACAAGGATCAGCACTGGGATCACTGCCCTTCACCATTTACAAAAAACAGTATGAATTGGAAAGCAAAATGATCATTTCAAAACTCACAAATCAATCCAAGCTCATAATGAGAATGAGCAGAGTGGAAGAATACACCTTAATACAGTCACCCATTTACAATAAATGATAAACTTGCAAATTGGGTATTGGAATTGGAAATGAGTTTAGCACAGCTCAGTGTCAGGTTCCACATTGTGATCAGAACAATAAATTAGAACCATAGAACCCTACAGTGCCCTTCGGCCCATCGAGTCTGCACCAAACACAATCCCACCCAGGCCCTACCCCCATATCCCTACACATTATACCCACTAATCCCTCTAACCTCCACTACCCTGGACAAGGGGCAATTTCTTAGCATGGCCAATCAACCTAACCCGCACATCTTTGGACTGTGGGAGGAAACCGGAGCACCCAGAGGAAACCCACGCAGACACGAGGAGAATGTGCAAACTCCACACAGAAAGTGACCTGAGCCAAGAATTGAACCCAGGACCCTGGAGCTGTGAAACAGCAGTGCTAACCACTGTGCTACCGTGCCACCCAAAGTTTCCCAATCATTCTAGAGAATTCAAGTATCTGAAAGCTTTCGAGGAGTTTAGGGGTTCAGGTGATCAGATTCATAAATCACTTGAAGCAGCAACAGAGTTTAGACATAGCCATAACAATCTGAAAAAACACATGGGAGTTCATTTCCAGATTAATGAAATGTGAAGAAATCACAAAATGTTTGACAATCACAGACTATTGCTGTTTGTAAATGGGTTGTTTAAATATCAGGAAATATCAGCTGAAACCGCTTCTTTTCAACACAAAGCCGAGGTATGGAGAAATTTCACATCACACACTGACCACCAAACATCATTAAAACAAAGCCAAACTCCTTCAACATATTCCAAAGATGAAACACTCAGACAGCTCCATAGAATGGACGTCTCACTCACCAAATTAAAATAGAACATAACAACATAACTTAAGAACATAAGAAACAGGAGCAGGAGTAGGCCATCTAGCCCTTCGAGCCTGCCCCGCCATTCAATAAGATCGTGGCTGATCTGTCGTGTCTCAGTTCCACATTCCCGCCCTCTCCCCATAACCCTTAATCCCCTCTCTTATCAAAAACCCATCAACCCGCGTCTTAAAAATATTTAGCGAGGCAGCCTCCACCACTTCAACAGGCAGAGAATTCCAGAGATTCACCACCCTTTGAGTGAAGAAGTTCCTCCTCAACTCCGTTCTAAACCGCCCCCGCTTTATCCTGAGGCTGTGCCCCCTAGTCCTACTGTCCTTTCTGAGCGGGAAGAACCTCTCCACCTCTACCCTATCCATCCCTTTCATCATCTTATACATCTCAATGAGATCTCCCCTCATCCTGCTAAACTCTAACGAGTACAAGCCCAGTTTATTCAGCCTCTCCTCATAGTTCAACCCCCTCAACTCCGGTATCAGCCTAGTGAACCTCCTCTGCACTCCCTCCAAGGCCAAAATATCCTTGCGTAAGTACGGCGACCAAAACTGCACACAGTACTCCAGCTGTGACCTCACCAGTGCCCTGTACAGTTGCAGCAAGACCTCCCTACTTTTATATTCAATCCCCCTCACTAAAAGCCATTTGCCTTCCTGACCACCTGCTGCACCTGTAGGCTGGGTTTTTGCGACTCATGCACAAGGACCGCCAGGTCCCTCTGCACCATAGCATGCTGCAGTTTTTCGCCCTGTAAGTAGTAGTCCTTCCTACCATTATTCCTACCAAAGCGGATAACCTCACACTTGCCAACATTATATTCCATCTGCCAGGTCCTCGCCCACTCGCCCGGCCTATCTGGATCCCTCTGCAGACTTTCCACACCCTCTGCACAATTTGCCGTTCCACCAATCTTTGTGTCATCAGCAAATTTCGACACCTTACACTTGGTTCCCTCCTCCAGATCATCTATATAAATGGTAAATAGCTGAGGCAGCACCGACCCTGGGGCACTCCACTAGTCACCAACCGCCAATCCAAATAGCACCCATTGACCCCCACTCTCTGCCTCCTATTTGACAACCAATCCTCTATCCACGCTAACACCCTACCCCCAACTCCATGTCCCCTAACCTTCTGTAACAACCTTTTGTGCGGCGCCTTCTCAAACGCCTTCTGAAAATCGAGAAACACCACATCCACCAGCTCTCCTCTATCCACCGCCCTAGACACATCCTCATAGAACTCCAGTAAATTTGTCAGACACGACTTCCCCTTAACGAAACCGTGCTGCGTCTGCTCTATCAAACAATTCTTCTCAAGATGCCTCGCTATTTTCTTCTTGATTACGGATTCAAGCATTTTTCCTACAACAGACGTTAAACTAACCGGCCTATAATTCTCTGCCTTTTGCCTGGCACCCTTTTTAAACAGCGGCGTAACATTAGCCGTTTTCCAATCTTCCAGCACTTCCCCGGAATCCAGCGAGGTTTGGAAAATAATCACTGAGGCATCCACTATCACCTCCGCCATTTCTTTCAGAACCCTCGGATGCATTCCATCCGGTCCTGGGGACTTGTCCACAATCAGTCCCTCCAGTCTGTCGAGCACCACCTCTCTAGTAACAATAATGTCATTCAGGCCCTCCAGTCCTACCACCTTTCCATCTCTAACACCCGGCAAATTATTCACATCCTCCTCCGTGAAGACCCAAGCAAAAAAGTTATTCAAGACCTCAGCCATTTCCCCAATCCCCTACCACTAGGTCCCCCCTCTCATCCTCTAAGGGTCCAACATTCACCCTAGTCAGCCTTCTCCTTTTTATATATTTATAAAAATTCTTGCTATCCTCTTTTATATTAAGCGCTAGCCCAGCTTCATAGTTTATCCTACCCTTCTTTATCAATTTCTTTGTCAATCTTTGTTGATATTTAAATCTCTCCCAATCCTCTTCTCGCCCACTACTCTTAGCCACTCTAAACGCATCAGCTTTTAATTTAATACTCTCCTTTACCTCCTTCGTTATCCACGGCTGATTATCTCTCCTCCTACGATCCTTTTTAACCATCGGAATAAATTTCTGCTGAGCACCAAGAAAGATCTTCTTAAAGATCCTCCACTGTTCCTCAGCAGACCTACCTTCCAACGTGCTCCCCCAGTCAACATTCGCCAATTCTTCTCTCATCCTACCGTACTCCCCTCTGTTCAAACAAAGGACGCGTGTCCAGGAACCCACTTTCTCCTCCTCCATCTGCATCAGAAACTCCACCATACAATGATCACTCTCCCCAAGAGGATCCTTCACCTCAAGGTCCCTAATTCTACCCGCCTCATTACATAACACCAGATCCAAGATAGCTCGCTCCCTCGGCGGCTCCAACACACACTGTTCAAGGAAACTATCCCGGCAGCATTCCAAGAACTCCTCCTCGAGCCCACCGCGTCCAACATGGGTCGACCAATCAATATGTAGATTGAAATCCCCCATAATTATCGCCGTCCCATTCCTGCACGCCGCACTTATTTGCGCGTTAACAGCCCGCCCCACCTCCAGATCATTATTTGGGGGCCTATAGACGACACCCACCAGCGTCTTCCTCCCTTTGCTGTTCCTAATCTCCACGCACAACGGTTCCACTTTCTGCTCTTTGGTTCCTATATCATCCCTTGCTACCACCCTGACGCTATCCTTAATCATGATGTGGGTATGCCGGCGTTGGACTGGCGTAAACACAGTAAGAAGTCTGACAACACCAGGTTTTAGTCTAACCGATTTATTTTTTATAAATATAATTATAAATAAATCGGTTGGACTAAAACCTGGTGTTGTCAGACTTTTTACTGTGCTATCCTTAATCAGCAGAGCTACGCCCCCCCATTTTTCCTCCCGTCTATCCTTCCTAAACACTTGATACCCCTGGACATTCAGCTCCCAGTCCCTGTCACCTTGCAGCCACGTCTCTGTAATGGCCACCAGATCATATCCATTTGTGCTGATCTGCGCCACCAGCTCATCCACTTTATTCCGAATGCATCGTGCATTCAGATAAAGCGCCTTCATCCCAGCCTTCACCTGGACCCTATTTGCCGGAACGCCACCAACCTTACTCACGCCCCCTACTCCCTTTATTATTGGGACATCCTCGGCCTCTACGCTTACCTGTACCCTCTCCTTTACTTTAGACCCCGTAATGTCACCTACCCTCGCACCCGCCCCCCCCAAGTTAGTTTAAAGCCCTATCCACAGTCCTATCTACACAATTCGCCAGGACTCTGGTCCCAACACGGTTCAGACCAACCCCATCCCACCCGAACAGGTCCCACCTACCCCAATACTGGTGCCAATGCCCCAAAAATTCAAACCCATTTCTCCCACACCAATCCCTGAGCCACCCATTCGCCTCTTTAATCCTATTTACCCTACGCCCATTAAAAAATTTTAATGAATTAAAAAATTAAAAATTAATTTAAAATTTTTAATTAATTAAAAAAATAGTATATACTTAAAATTGAACCAACTTATTTCATTCCAATTCTTTTCCGAAACACAATACAATTCTACATGGACAGATAGTTCCAGATATTAATGGAGATTTTGATCAGATATTCCACTCAGATGAAAGAATGACAATCAGTACAATTTTACACTGACAAATATACACTGCAACACTTGTTCACTGGTATCAGGTATTCCACTCTGTGTAATGGTCCACAATCAAATTTCGATTATATTCTTACTCCCACGAAACATTATTTCAGACAGATCACCTTCACTGAGGCCCAATCTTACAATAGGTGGAGTAGTTCATGACTCAATACATTAACGTCACTGAGTTGTGAACCTGTCAGTAACACACAAAGGCTCACTGGCAGTCGATGAAAAGGAATAAAACCACAGAGATGTTTCAAGTCATTTGATTTAAGTAAATTACACCGTTAACCTGCTGTCTGTATAACAGTGGCAATGAGATCAGCATGGAACATTTTCAGGCAAAGTTTAAAGACAGAGTGCCGCTCACACACAGATTTACACAATCTCAATGGTTCGAGTCACTCACCAGGAACACCGATAATGGCAATGATTGGGTAGAATATTTTCTGAGCCATGGCGATTGGATCATGCATCTTTAGTGTGAGGTGATGTGTTTCTTCAGGCTGCTGGCTGTCTCTCTGAATTTAACATCTGACATTATATATTCCCAAAGCCTTTAATTTATACACTGTAAAGTCACCTTAGGGACATTGTGGCAGCAACCAGGTTTGATTTTTTTTAATTATATGAACAAACAGATTACGACATTGAGTTCAGTGGTGGAAAATATTTACTTTTAGTATTTACTTACTTCTTTCCAAACACTGGATTTTGTTGATCACATTTATCAAATAATAACAAGTGGAAAGACGCTGTCCACTCAAACACCATCAGTCCCATCTCTATCAGATAGTTTCAGTGATATCCGGCACTGGACTGTGACCAATCAATAATTGTGTTTCAATTGTTACTGTGTCTCTCTGTGTGATCTTTAACTGTAGACATTCTGTGATGTGATTGAAGTGGGGTAGGGTTTGGCATAAATTGCAAAATTCCGTTGAACAATAATTTGAAACTATTTAGTCTGCAAAGAAATTTGATTTTTTTTAAATTCTGAAATCGAATGCAGCTTCTCAAACTGAGAAAATATTCAGAAACAACGGGACATCTCAGAAAATTCAGGCCCTGCAGCAGATACAAACACATCTCCTCTTGGAGCAGTAAAATAACAGATTGAACTGTGACAAGCAATGCACAGGCTCCAGATGACACTGGATCTACATCTGATTCAGTGTTCAGAAACATGCTCAGATGTGGAAGGAGAGAGATGAGCTCGAGAGAGGGACGATTTGTGGGATGGGCTGAGTCTAGCAAGGCTGCGAGGCTGGGAAAATGAATGGATAAGAGTGAAAGAGGAAGATTCTGAGTGAGTGAAAGTGAAATAGAAAGTGAAAGAGAGAAGGACAGATGGGGAGGTAGTGAAGGCGCGATGACAGGGGGACTGGTGTTTATAGCAGTAACTTAGACAGAAGGCTGTGAGGAGAGGTTGAATAAACCAGGATGGTTTTGCTGAAAAGACAGAGGGGAGATCTGATAGAGGTCTCCAAACTTGAGAGAGGCACAGTCAGGGTGGATAGTCAGAGGCTTATCTCCAACAGTGGAAAGTTCAATTACAAGGGGGCAGTGGTTCCAAATGGGAGGAAATATTAAAGATGTGCAGGGGATATTTTTCAGGCAGAGAGAAATGTGAGAAATAAAATTTAAAAAATAAAAAAATGAAGTATGTGAGAAATAAAAGAATCACCAGGGTGAGGTTAGGGCCAGTCAAGGATAGTAGTGGGAACTTGTGCATGGAGTCAGAAGAGATAGGAGAGGCATTGAATGAATACTTTTCTTCAGTGTTCACCAAGGAGAGGGGCCATGTTTTTGAGGATGAGAGTGTGATACAGGCTGATAGGATGGAGCAGGTAGATGTTCTGAAGGAAAATGTATGAGCAATTTTGAAAAACCTGAGGATGGATAAGTCTCCTGGGTCAGATAGGATACATCCTAAGATACTTTGGGAGGCAACGGATGAGATTGAGGAGCCTTTAGCTTTGATCTTTGGGTCCTCACTGTCCATGCGGATAGTGCCAGAGGACTGGAGAATGGCAAATATTGTTCCTCTCTTTGAGAAAGGAATTAGGAATGACCCTGGTAGTTTTAGGCCAGTTAGTCTTACTTCAGTGGTCGGTAAGTTAATGGAAAGGGTCCTGAGAGATCGGATTTTTGACCTCTTGGAAAGATGCAATTTAATCCGGGATAGTCGTAAAGGTTTCGTGAAGGGTAAGCCCTGCCTCACAAATTGGACTGAATTATTTGAGGAGGTAACTAAGTGTGTGAGGGTAGAGCAGTTGATGTCGTATACATGGATTTTAGTAAGGCATTTGATAAGGTTCCCCATGGTAGGCTCATGAAGAAGATAAGGAGGTGTGGGATAGAAGGAAATTTGGCCAATTGGATAAGTAACTGGTTGTCTCATAGAAGACAGAGGGTGGTGGTGGAGGGAAAATTTTCAGACTGGAGGCCAGTTACCAGCGGTGTACCACAGGGATCAGTGCTGGGTCCTCTGCTATTTGTGATTTTTATCAATGACTTGGAAGAGGGGGCTGAAGGGTGGGTTAGTAAATTTGCTGATGACACCAAGATTGGTGGAGTAGTGAATGAGGTGGAGGGCTCTTGTAGGCTGCAAAGAGACATTGATAGGATGCAGAACTGGGCCGAAAAGTGGCAGATGGAGTTTAACCCTGATAAATGTGAGGTGTTTCATTTTAATAGGACAACCTTGAATGCAGATTACAGGGTCAATGGCAGGGTTCTGAGGCATGTGGAGGAACAGAGAGATCTTGGGATTCATATCCACAGATCTCTGAAGGTTGCCACTCAAGTGGATAGAGCCGTGAACATAGAACATTACAGCGCAGAACAGGCCCTTCGGCCCACGATGTTGCGCCAACCAGTTACAAAACAATGACCCTCTAACCTAAACCAATCCCTTTCCATCCATAAACCTATCCACGGATCTCTTAAACGCCCACAAACTAGGTGCATTTACAACTGCAGCAGGCAGGGCATTCCAATCCCTCACCACCCTGTGAAGGAGGCTTATACTGTTTTAGTGTTTATTAACAGGGGGTTTGAGTTTAAGAACCGTGGGATTATGCTGCAACTATATCGGACATTGGTGAGACCACATTTGGAATATTGTGTTCAGTTCTGGTCACCTCACTATAAGAAGGATGTGGAAGCATTGGAGAGAGTGCAGAGGAGATTTACCAGGATGCTGCCTGGTTTGGAGGGTAGGTCTTATGAGGAAAGGTTGAGGGAGCTGGGGCTTTTCTCTTTGGAGCGGAGGAGGATCAGAGGCAATTTAATAGAGTTTACAAGATGATGAGGGGGATTGATAGAGTGGACGTGCAGAGACTATTTCCTCGGGTGGATGTAGCTGTTACTAGGGGGCATAACTATAAGGTTGATGGTGGGAGATATAGGAGGGATGTCCGAGGTAGATTCTTCACTCAGAGAGTGGTTGGGGTGTGGAATGCACTGCCTGCTGTGATAGTGGAGTCGGACACTTTAGGAACTTTCAAGCGGTTATTGGATAGGCACATGGAGTTGGGAGTTGGGATAGCTTGATCTTGGGATTGGACATAGCTCAGCACAACATTGAGGGCTGAAGGGCCTGTTCTGTGCTGTAATGTTCTGTGTTCTCGAGTGTCGGTGCCTGGAATGCGCTGCCAGGGGAGGTGGTGGAATCAGGCACATGAACAACTTTTAAGAGGCATCTGGATTTATACATTAATAGGAGGTAAGAGGGATATGGACTGAGTCAGCACAGAAGGGTTTATTTTAAAATAGGGCATCATGATCAGCACCGGTTTGGTGGGTGATAGAATCATAGAAACCCCTCCAGCACAGGGAGAGGCCATTCGGCCCATTGAGTCTGCACTGACCACAATCCCACTCAGGCCCTACCTCCATATCCCATATCCACATTTTGCCACTAATCTCTCTAACCTCAACATCTCAGGATACTAAGGGCAATTTTAGCATGGCCAATCAGCCTAATCCGCACATTTTTCGACTGTGGGAGGGAACCAGAGCAGCCAAAGGGAACACACGCAGACACGAGGGGAATATACAAACTTCACACAGACAGTGACAGGGAATCGAACCCAGGTCCCTGGGTCTGTGAAGCAGCTGTGCTAACCATTGTGCTACCATGCTGCCCAAGGTCTAAGGGCCTATTCCAGTGGTGTCCATTTCTTTGCTCTTTGTTCTTTCAGAGTGTGCATCAGGAAAGACGCAACTGGGGCAAGAGAGAGTTAGACAATCAGACCACAAGGCTGTGCTCCTGCTACAGGCTTACACACAATGTCTAAAGTGGGATGATCCGTCAAATAAAGTCATGCAATGTTGGTGTGAGGAATCAAAAGATCTCCTATGTTACTGCTTAGAGTCCATGGACTGGTCAATATTTAAAAGTTCAGCTACCAGCCTGAACGAGTACGTCAGCACAGTAACTGACTTCATTATGAGGTGTGGAGAAGACTGTGTGTCCGAGAAGAAATCATGTGCCTTTCCCAGTGAGAAACTATGGATGAACAGGGATATCCACTGTTTACTGACGTCTGGGTCTGAGGCGTTCAACTCTGACCAATAAAGAAAGCCAGATACCATCTACACAGATCCATCAAAGATTTCAAAAAGCCAGTACCGGACCAATCTGCCCCATCCCAGCCACCCGGGACCCCACCGACTGGGCCAAAGTCTGCAAGACATAGCAGGATCTAAAATGAAGGCATGTAAAATTGCTGGCTCCAACAGACCCCTCTCTAATAAGCTCAATGTGTTTTATACCCGCGTTAATCATGAGGTCAGTGGCAGCGTGCCTCCACTCCGTAAGCCTCGGATGAAGCTGTGTCTGAGGTCACCATTGTAGATGTCAGAACAGCCTACTCGAAAGTCAACTCACGGAAAGTGACTGGCCAGGATGGGGTTTCTGAACAAGTCCTCACACTCGGCACAGATCAGCTGGCTGAGATATTCAAACTCTCTTTACAACAATCTGAGTTCCCTATCAGCTTCAAGAAGATGACCATTATCCCAGTAGCAAAGATAAAACAAGCAGCGTGCCTTAATAATGATTGTCTGGTGGCTCTGTCATCCATCAAAGTGGCAAGGGTCAAGAGCTTCGAGGTGTCCAGGTTACTAATGACCCCCCATTGCTGACACTATAGTAACGAAACTAACATCTCTACTTTCTCAGAAGGCAAAGGAAATGTGGTATGTCAGCTACGACTCTCACCAAATTTTACAGACGCACCAGAAGACATTCTTTCTGGTTGTATCACAACTTGGTGTGGCTTCTGCCCTGCCCAAGACTGCAAGGAATTACAAAGGATCGTGAGTATAGCCCAATTCCTCACGCAACCCAGACTCTCATCATTGACTCTGTCTACACTTATTGCTGCCTCGGCAAAGCATCCAGAAAAATCAAGGACCTTATGCACCACGGACATTCTCTCTTCCAACTTCTTCCATCGGGAAAAAAATATAACAGTTTCAGGTCAGGTACCAACCGACTCAAGAACAGCTTCTTCCGTTCTGCCATCAGACTTTAGAATGGATCTACCTCGCATTAAGTTGCTCTTTCTGTGCACCCGAGCTGTGACTACATTCTGCAGTCTTTCATTTCCTTCTCTATGAACTCTTCTCTTGAAGAGTATTGGGGGGTCTCGGTGTAGAGTTAAGAGAGAAATCAGGAGGGCACAAAGGGGACACAAGATTGTTTTGGCAGATGAGGCAAAGGAGAATCCAAAGATCTTCTATAAATACATAAAGGACAAAAGAGTAACACGGGAGAGAGTAGGGCTTCTTAAGTTTCAACACAGTCATCTATGTGTGCATCCACAAGGGATTGGTGAGATCCTAAATAAATATGTCTTATCCATATTTATTGTTGAGAAAAGCATGGATGTTCAGGAACTTGGGGAAATAAATACTGATGTCTTGAGCAGTGTACATCTTACAGAGAAAGAGGTGCTGGAAGTCTTAAAACGCATCAAAGTAGATAAATCCCCGTGACCTGATGAAGTGTATCCCAGGACATTGTGGGAGGCGAGGGAAGAAATTGTAGGGCCCCGAGCCGAGATATTTAAATCATCAAAAGTCACAGATGAGGTGCCTGAAGATTGGAGAGGGGCAAATTTCGTGCAGGAAAAGCTTGGAAATTTCAGATAAGTGAGGCTCACATCTGTGGTGGGTAAGATGTTGGAAGGTATTTTGAGAGCCAGGATCTACAGGCATTCAGAGACACAAGGACTGATGAGGGACAGTCAGCATGACTTTGTGAGTGGAAAATCATGTCTCACAAATTTGACTGAGTTTTTTGAAGGGGTAACCAAAAAGGTCGATGAAGGCAGTGCAGTTGATGTTGTCTACATGGGCTTTAGCAAGGCCTTTGACAAGGTACCACATGGTAGGTTGTTGCATAAGATTAACTCTGACTGGATCCAGGGTGAGGTATCTAAATGGCTACTTAATTGGCTTCTTGCCAGAAGCCAGGAGGTAGTTGTAGAGGGTTGTTTTTCAAACTGGAGACCTGAGACCAGCAGTTGCCTCAGACATCGGTGCTGGGTCCACTATTATTTGTCATTTATATTAATGATGTGGATGACAATATAGGAGGCATGGTTAGTAAGTTTACAGATGAAATCAAGATTAGTGGCATAGTGGACAGTGAAGAAAGTTATCTCCAATTCCAAAGGGATCTTGATCAATTGGGCGAGTGGGCTGGCAAATGGCAGATGGAGTTTAATTTAGATAAATGCGAGGTGATGCATTTTGGTAGATTGAACCTGGGCAGGACTTATTCAGTTAATGGTAGGATGTTGGGGAGAGTTACAGAGCTACATGAAAAAAATGATTGAAATGACTCACCTGTCTTCCCAGCGTTACATAAGAACATAAGAAATAGGAGCTGGAGTAGGCCATCTAGCCCTCTGAGCCTGCCCCGCCATTCAATAAGATCATGGCTGATCTGAAGTGGATCAGTTCCACTTTCCTGCTTTCTCCCCGTAACCTGTCTATCAGAAACCTATCTACCTGTGACACAAATATATTTAGGGAGGCAGCCTCCACCACTTCAATGGGCAGAGAATTCCAGAGATTCACCACCCTTTGAGTGAAGAAGTTCCTCCTCAACTCTGATCTAAACTGCATCACCTTATCTTGAGGCTGTGCCCTCTAGTCCTGCTGTCCTTTCTGAGCGGGAAGAATCTCTCTACCTCTACCCTATCCATCCCCTTCATTATCTTATACGTCTCTATAAGATCCCCCCTCATCCTTCTAAACTCCAACGAGTACAGACCCAGTCTATTTAGTCTCACTTCATAGTCCAACCCCCTCACCTCCAATATGAGCCTAGTGAACCTCCTCTGCACTCCCTCCAAGGCCAATATATCCTTGCGCAAGTGCGGCGACCAAAACTGCACACAGTACTCCAGCTGCGGCCTCACCAGTACCCTGTACAGTTGCAGCAAGACCTCCCTGCTTTTATATTTTATCTCCCTCGCTATGAAGGCCAGCATCCCATTCGCCTTCCTGACCACCTGCTGCACCTGCAGACTGGGTTTTTGCGACTCATGCACAAGGACCCCCAGGTCCCTCTGCACTGTAGCATGTTGTAGCTTTTCGCCTTTTAAGTAATAATCCCTCCTACTATTATTTCTGCCAAAGTGGATAACCTCACACTTGCTAACATTATACTCTATCTGCCAGGTCCTCGCCCACTCGCTCAGCCTATCCAGATCCCTCTGCAGACTTTCCACACCTTTCACACAATTTGCTTTTCCACTCATCTTTGTGTCATCAGTAAATTTCGTCACCCTACACTCAGCTTCCTCCTCCAGATCATCTATAAAAATGGTAAATAGCTGAGGCCCCAGCACCGATCCCTGGGGCACTCCACTAGTCACCAACTGCCAACTAGAATAGCACCCATTGATTCCAACTCCCTGCTTCCTATTAGACAGCCAATCCTCAATCCACGCTAACACCTTACCCCCAACTCCGTGCACCCTAACCTTCTGCAGCAACCTTTTGTGAGGCACCTTATCAAACGCCTTCTGGAAATCTAAAAACACCACATCTACCGGTTCCCCTCTGTCCACCGCACTAGACACATCCTCATAGAAATCCAATAAATTCGTCAAACACGACTTCCCCTTAACGAATCCGTGCTGTGTCTCCTCGATCAAACCATTCTTATCTAGGTGCCTTGATATTTCTTCTTTGAATGCGGACTCTAGCATTTTTCCAACTACAGACGTTAAACTAACCGGCCTATAATTCCCAGCCTTTTGTCTGCTACCTTTTTTAAACAGCGGTGTAACATTAGCCATTTTCCAATCTTCCGGCGCTTCCCCGGAATCCAGTGAATTTTGGTAAATAATCACTAAGGCGTCTACTATCACCTCTGCCATTTCTTTCAGAACCCTGGGATGCATTCCATCCGGTCCCGGGGATTTGTCCGCCATCAGTCCCATTAGTCTATCAAGCCCTACCTCTCTAGTGACAGTAATCGCATTCAGGCCCTTAACTCCTACCAACCTTCTATCTTTAATATCCGGCAAACTATTCGTGTCCTCCTCCGTGAAGACCGACACAAAAAAATTATTTAAAGCCTCAGCCATTTCCTCATCGCCTACCGCTAAATCCACACCCCCCCCCCACCCCCGCCATCCTCCAAGGTCCAACACTCACTCTAGCCAACCTCTTCTTCCTTAAATATTTGTAAAAACTTTTACTGTCATTTTTATATTTAGTGCTAGTTTAGCTTCATACTCTATCTTCCCTTTCTTTATCACCTTCTTAGTCATTCTTTGTAGATTTTTAAATCTTTCCCAATCTTCTAATTCCCCACTATTTTTAGCCACTCTGAACTTATCAGCTTTTAATTTAATACTCTCCTTTATTTCCTTCGATAACCATGGCTGGTTATCCCTTCTCCTATAGTCCTTCTTTACCATCGGAATATATTTCTGCTGAGTACTGAGAAAGATCTCCTTAAAAATCCTCCACTGTTCCTCAGCCGTCCTACCGACCAATCTGTGTCCCCAATCTACATTCACCAATTCCTGTCTCATCCTATCGTACCCCCCTCTGTTCAAACAGAGGACACTGGTTTGGGACCCTACTTTCTCATCCTCCATCGGCATCAAAAATTCAACCATACTATGATCACTCGACCCAAGAGGATCCCTCACAAGAAGATCCCTAATTCTACCTGCCTCGTTACACAGCACCAGGTCTGAGATAACTCGCTCCCTCGTAGTCCAGCGTGATCTGGTCTTTGACTGTTCTCTGGCTCTGGGAGACGGGCATGCATTCCTGGTGCATGCACAAATCCCGGAAAAAGGCCAACGACGCGATTCTTCTGACCAGATCCACCAGAAAAGCTGTGGGTCTCAATGGGAGAATCGGGTCAGACATTTCCCCATTTAGCAGATGTATAATGGACAGCACGGGAATCGACCCACTTCATCTGTGCAGCTATTTGAAAGACCAATCATCTCTCTCCAAAAACTCCAATTTGAATCATTTCATTTTTCTATCTTATCCTCGCTCTGGGCAGAATCTTTCTCAATCTGTCTTTTCCTTCGTGTCTCTCATCTTGACTCATTGATTCCATTCTGTTTGTTCCACATAACCCCCACTGCTTTCACTGCCTCGATAACTGGTGATGCTCAGAGTCGAGGACAGGCATTGGCGAGGAACCACTACTAAAACATTTATCATCAATTATCTATTCTTTTGAGCTTGATCAACATAGCGCCATGAATCCTGGATGTTTATTTCTTCAATGGCTCCAACAATTTGTGTTGTCATCACTTGTCATTGTTGTTACCAGAGAAAGAATCCTTTCTGGTTATATCACAGCTCGGGCTCAGCCCGCTACTATATTCCTCATACACCTTTGACTGAGCGGCCAAGTTCCTCTCCAACTACATTTTCAAGTTTGCTGATGACACCACTGTCATGGGTCAGATCTCAGACAATGACGAGACAGAGTACAGGAATGAGATGGAAAATCTAGCGAACTGATGTGACAACAATAATCTCTCCCTCAATGTCAATACAACAAAAGATTTAATCGCTCTCAGCACCCTAGCTATGACTGTGACACTACATTCTGCACTCTCCCTTTTCCTTCTCTATGTACGGTATTCTTTGTCTATATAGAGCACAAGAAACAATATTTGCACTGTGTACTAATACATGTGACAACAATAAATCAAATTAAATTGATTTCAGCAAGCATAGTGGAGGATATGTCCCTGTCTACATCAATGGGAATAAAGTGGAAAATGTTGAGAGCTTCACATTTCTCGGTGTCCAGATCACCTACAGCCTACCCTGGTTCCCCCATGCTGACACCATAGTTAAGAAAGCCCACCAAAGCCTCTACTTTCTCAGAAGACTATGGAAATTTGGCATATCAGCTACGGCTCTCACCAACTTTCACAGATGCACCATAGAAAACATTCTTTCTGGTTGTTTCACAGCTTGGTATGGGCTCCTGCTCTGCCCAAGACCACACAAAACTACAAAGGGTTGTGAATGTGGCCCAGTCCATCACGCAATCCAGCCTCCCATCCATTGAATCTGTCAACACTTCCTGCTGCCTCAGCAAAGCAGCCAGCATAATTAAGGACCCCATGCACCCCGGACATTCTCTCTTCCACCTTCTTCCTTCGGGAAAAAGATAGAAAAGTCTGAAGCCAACTACCAACTGACACAAGAACAGCTTCCTCCCTGCTGCTGTCAGACTTTCGAATGGACCCAGCGCACATTACGTTGAGCTTTCTCTACACCCTAGCTGTGACTGTAATACTACAATCTGTACTCTCTCCTTTCCTTCTCTATGAAAGGTATGCTTTAGTTAATACAGAGCACAGGAAACAATACTTTTCACTGAATCACAATACACGTGACGATAAGAAATCAAATCAACTTAAAAATATTGAAGAATTTTAAATAAATTAAGTATTTACCAGAATCGTAGAGGTGGTGACGGTGAGAGTATCCATAGTGGTTGTGCCCTGTGATAGACAAACATTTTTATGATCATTATTGATTACACACAATTCAAAATCCATATTAATACAATACTTCAACAATAGAACTGGAACTTATGATCCTCACAAATCATTGACTTATATCTTTAGAGATGAGTGTCATTGTGTAGTTTATGCTGAATTTGACCTTATTGATCGATTACGCTACATGGATTTGAGATGTTCCCCAATTATTCAATACCAATGATAGGCATCAGCGCATCCTCTGTGTGCAATAGTATCCCTTCCTTTGGAGGGGAGGTGATGGCCGTGTGGTATTATCACTGGACCATTAATCCAGAAACTTGGCCAATGCTCTGGGAATCCTGGTTTTAATCCTGCCACGGAATTCGAATTCTAAAAAGAAATCTGGAATTAATAATTTACTGATGACCATGAAACCGATGTCGATTGTTGGAAAGACCCATCTGGTTCACGAATATCATTCAGGGAAGGGAATCTGCCATCCTCAGCTGGTCTGGCCTACATGTGCCTCCAGAGCCACAGAAATGAGATTGACTCTCATCTGCCCTCTGAAATGGCCAAGCGAGACACTCAGTTCAAGGGTGACTAGGGATGGGCAATAAATGCTGGCCCAGCCAGAGACACCCGTGTCCCACAAATGAATAAAAAAAAGGCGGTGAGCTGCCTTCTTGAATTGCTGCTGTCCACAGCCTGTGAGTTGACCCACAGTGCCATTAGGGAGGGAAATCCAGGGTTTTAACCCTGCGACTGTGAAGGAATGGCCGTTATTTTTTTCCAAGTCAGGATGGTGAGTGGCTCAGAGTAGAACTTTCAGGTGGAGGTGTTCCCATCTATCTGCTGCCTGTCCTTCCAGATAGAAGTGGCCGTGGGTTTGGAAGGTGCTGTCTAAGGATCTTTGGTGAATTGCTGCAGTGCAGCTTGTAGATGGTACACAATGCTGCTACTGAGCCTCGGTAGAGGGAATGGCTGTTTGTAGATGTGGAGCGTTCTTTTCTTTGGTAGCCATTTGTAAGATGCTGTCACAAAATAAAATATAGGCTGTCACAACTCAGACAGATGCATGTTTATGAGATTATGAGGGCTGCACGGTGGCACAGTGGTTAGCACAGCTGCCTCACGGCTCCAGGGAGCTGGATTCGATTTCCCGTTAGGGTCACTGCCTGTGTGGAGTTTGCACATTCTCCCCGTGTCTGCATGGGCTTCCTCTGGGTGCTCTGGTTTCCTCCCACAGACTGAAAGACGTTCTGGTTAGGTGCATTACATAAGAACATAAGAACATAAGAAATAGGAGCAGGAGTCGGCCATCTGGCCCTTCGAGCCTGCCCCGCCATTCAATAAGATCATGGCTGATCTGTCGTGGCTCAGTTCCACTTTCCCGCCCTCTCCCCATAACCCTTAATCCCCTCTCTTATCAAAAACCCATCAAACCGCGTCTTAAAAATATTTAGCGAGGCAGCCTCCACCACTTCAACGGGTAGAGAATTCCAGAGATTCACCACCCTTTGAGTGAAGAAGTTCCTCCTCAACTCCGTTCTAAACCGCCCCCCCTTTATCTTGAGGCTGTGCCCCCTAGTCCTACTGTCTTTTTTCAGTGGGAAGAGTCTCTCCACCTCTATCCTATCCATCCCATTCAACATCTTATACGTCTCAATGAGATCTCCCCTCATTCTTCTAAACTCCAACGAGTACAAGCCTAGTTTATTCAGCCTCTCCTCATAGTTCAACCCCCTCAACTCCGGTATCAGCCTAGTAAACCTCCTCTGCACTCCCTCCAAGGCCAAAATATCTTTGCGCAGGTGCGGCGCCCAAAACTGCACACAGTACTCCAGCTGCGGCCTCACCAATGCCCTATACAGCTGCAGCAAGACCTCCCTACTTTTATATTCAATCCCCCTCGCTATGAAGGCCAGCATCCCATTCGCCTTCCTGACCACCTGCTGCACCTGCAAGCTGGGTTTTTGCGACTCATGCACAAGGACCCCGAGGTCCCTCTGCACCGTCGCCTGCTGCAGTTTTTCGCCCAGTAAGTAATAGTCCTTCCTACCATTCTTCCTACCAAAGTGGACCACCTCACACTTGCCAACATTAAATTCCATTTGCCATTTCCTGGCCCATTCGCCCAGCCTATCTAGATCCTTCTGCAGACTCTCCACACCCTCCTCACAATTTGCCGTTCCCCCAATCTTGGTGTCATCCGCAAATTTCGACACCCTACACTCGGTTCCCTCCTCCAGATCATCTATATAAATGGTAAAAAGCTGAGGCCCCAGCACCGACCCCTGGGGCACTCCACTAGTCACCAATCGCCAATCCGAATAGCACCCGTTGACCCCCACTCTCTGCCTCCTATTTGACAACCAATCCTCTATCCATGCTAACACCCTACCCCCAACTCCAAGTCCCCTGACCTTCTGCAATAACCTCTTATGAGGTACTTTGTCAAACGCCTTCTGAAAATCCAGAAAGACCACATCCACATCCACGGCATTAGTCGTGCTAAATTGCCCCATAGTGTCCCGGGATGCATTTGCTAGAGGGATTTTCGGGCGACAGGGGCTGGATGGGGATTGTGGTCAGTGCAGACTTGATGGGCCTAATGGCCTCCTTGTGCACTGTAGGAATTGTGTGATTCTATATCCAACATACACATTGCAGAATAACGAATGATCTGAATTGAAACATTTACCAGAGCAGTTTCTCCTGCTACATCCTGCGGAACAAAAGAAAAGGTTGTTGACGTGTTGCTCAGATGGTCAATCGGACATCTCAATGCAAACTATTGCAATTTTATATATTCTGTTAGGTGGTAACCGAGCGTTTCTCTGCCAAAATCTGGTTTATTTGATCATTGGTGCTTCTTTCCTTCTGCATGAGGAATTTTACTTCACCAGACTGACCGCTACAGAAAATGGACTTCACATCATTACTGTGTCTGTCAATGAAACCAAAGGATTGGAGCGCTGACCTGCGGGGGGAGTGGGGAAGGCGCTGGGATTCACAAATCTGTACATGTTCTACATTTACATGTGTTTCAAGGTTCAATATTTGATCTGCGGCACGGTGCTACTTTGGTTATTACTGTTGCCTCACAGAGCCAGGGACTCTGGTTCAATCCCAGCTTTGGGTCACTGTCTGTGTGGTATCTGCACCTTCTCCCTGTGTCTGTCTGGGTTTCCTCTGGGTGCTCCGGCTTCCTCCCACGCTGCAAAGATGTGCAGGTTCGGCAGATTAGCCATGCTGAATTGCCACTTAGTGTCAAGGGACTAGCTCGGGTAAGTGCATGGGGTTATGGAGATAGGGCCTGGGTGGGATTGTGGTCGGTGCAGACTCAATGGACCCAATGGTTTCCTTCTGTACTGTGGAATGAATCGTTCTATGAATATAATTCAAATCTTTTCTCCTCCCCACCCCCAAAACAAGATCAAATTCGCAAAACAATCATAATTTAATTTCATCAACAACTTTCATTCCCCACCTTGCAATTTTAACACTGGGGTAAAGGGATTTGTATTTATACATTAATAATAGTTCATCTCCAAACTCCATGGACTGGGGCTCGTCTCCTCCGTCTGCAACTGGATCCTAGACTTTCTAACCCACAGACCGCAATCCATAAGGATCGGCAACAACATAAGAACATAAGAAATAGGAGCAGGAGTCGGCCATCTAGCCCTTCGAGCCTGCCCCGCCATTCAATAAGATCATGGCTGATCTGAAGTGGATCAGTTCCACTTTCCCGCTTTCTCCCCATAACCCTTAATTCCCTTGTCTATCAGAAACCTATCTACCCGTGACTTAAATATATTCAGTGAGGCAGCCTCCACCACTTCAACGGGCAGAGAATTCCAGAGACTCACCACCCTTTGAGTGAAGAAGTTCCTCCTCAACTCCGATATAAACTGCACCCCCCCCTTGTCTTGAGGCTGTGTCCTCTAGTCCTGCTGTCCTTTCAAAGCGGGAAGAATCTCTCAACCTCTTCCCTATCCATCCCTTTCATTATCTTATACGTCTCTATAAGATTCCCCCTCATCCTTCTAAACATCAGCGAGTACAGACCCAGTCTGTTTAGTCTCTCTTCATAGTCCAACCCTCTCATCTCCGGTATCACCTCCTCCACAATCATCCTCAACACCGGTGCCCCAAAAGGCTGTGTCCTCAGCCCCTTATACTCCTTATAACTTATCACTTTGTGGCCAAATTTTTCTCTAACTTTATTTCCAGGTTTGCTGATGACGAGACAGAGACAGGAATGAGACAGAACCTGATGAACAATAATCAGTCCCTCAATGTCCGTCAAACGAAGGAGATAGTCATCGACTTCAGGAAGCATAGTGGAGGACACGCCTCTGTCTACGTCAATGGGAATGAAATGGAAATGATCAAAAGTTTCAGGTTTCTCAGTGTCCAGATCTCTAACACAGGCCTACCCTGGTCTCCCCACACCGATGCTTTCGTTAAGAAAGTCCCAACACGTTCATTTTCTCAGGAGACTAAGGAAATTTGCCATGACTGCTACGGCTGTCACCAACTTTTACAGATGCAACATAGAAAGCATTCTTTCTGGTTGTATCACAGCTTGGTATGGCTTCTCCTCAGACCAAGACCGCAAGGAACGACAAGAGGCGGCGAACAAAGCCCAATCCATGACACAAACCAGCCACCCATCGATTGATTCTGTCGAAACTTCCTGCTTCCTTGGCAAAACAGCCAGCATTATCAAGGACTCCAAACACCCCAAACGTTCTCTCTTCCACATTCTTACATCGGGAAAAAGATACAAAAGTCTGTGTTCACGCACCGCCGACTTAAGAACAGCTTCTTCCCTGATGCTATCAGATTTTTGAATGGAACTACCTCGTATAACATTAATTTTTCGGTACACCCTAGCTATGACTGTAATGTTATATTCTGCACCCTCTCCTTTCTTTCTCTGTGAATGATATGCTTTGGTGTATAATGCACAAGAACCAATAATTTTCACTGTATACCAATACATGTGACAAAAATAATTCAAATCAACGTCCAAAAGACGTGCTGGTGAGGTGCATTGGCCATGCAAAGTTCTCACTCAGTGTATCCGAACAGGTGCCAGAGTGTGATGATGAGGGGATATTCACAGTAACTTCATTGCACTGTTAATGTAAGCCTACTTGTGACACATACATTAACTTTAAACTTTAAATCAGAAAAGGTACAGTGAAGGGACTTGTATTCTTGCATTAATAATATTTCTGTCTTTATTCCATTTGGAAAAATGGGTATACACAATGAGAGTAATACAATTCAAAACTATTTGGTAACTCAATGTGTGGACAAAGGTAGAGCAGTTGATGTCGTATACATGGATTTTAGGAAGGCGTTTGATAAGGTTCCCCATGGTAGGTTCATGAAGAGGATAAGGAGGTGTGGGATAGAAGGAAATTTGGCCAATTGGATAAGTAACTGGCTGTCTCATAGAAGACAGAGGGTGGTGGTGGAAGGAAAATTTTCAGACTGGAGGCCAGTTACCAGTGGTGTACCTCAAAGATCAGTGCTGGGTCCTCTGCTTTTTGTGATTTTTATCAATGACTTGGAAGAGGGAGCTGAAGGATGAGTTAGTAAATTTGCTGATGACACCAAGATTGGTGGAGTAGTGGATGAGGTGGAGGGCTCTTGCAGGCTGCAAAGAGACATTGATAGGATGCAGAGCTGGGCTGAAAAGTGGCAGATGGCATTTAACCCTGATAAGTGTGAGGTGGTTCATTTTGGTAGGGCAAACTTGAATGCGGATTACAGGGTCAACAGCAGGGTTCAAAAGAATGTGAAGGAACAGAGAGAACTTGGGGTTCATATCCACAGATCTCTGAAGGTTGCCACTCAAGTGGATAGAGCCATGAAGAAGTCAGGGATCTGTTCTAGGACCCTTGTTGTTTGTCATTTTCATAAATGACCTGGATGAGGAAGTGGAGGGATGGGTTAGTAAGTTCGCTGATGACACGAAGGTTGGTGGTATTGTGGATAGTCTGGAGGGATCTCAGGAGTTGCAGTGTGACATAGATAGAATGCAAGACTGGGCAGAGAAGTGGCAGATGGACTTCAACGCGGATAAATGTGTAGTGGTCCATTTTGGCAGGTCCAATGGGATGAAGGAGTATGATATCAAGGGTAGGACTCTTAGCAGTGTTGAGGAACAGAAGGACCTTGGGGTCCGGGTCCAAAGGACTCCTAAATCGGCCTCGCAGGTGGAGGATGTGGTCAAGAAGGTGTATGGTGTACTGGCCTTCATTAATCGAGGGACTGAGTTTAAGAGTCAGGAGGTAATGCTGCAACTTTATAAGACCCTTGTCAGGCCCCACTTGGAGTACTGTGCACAGTTCTGGTCGCCTCACTACAGGAAGGATGTGGAAGCTATTGAGAGGGTGCAGAGGAGATTTACAAGGATGTTGCCTGGATTGTGAGGCATGCCTTATGAAGGTAGATTGAGGGAGCTAGGTCTTTTCTCTCTGGAGAGACGAAGGTTGAGAGGCGACTTGATAGAGGTTTATAAAATGTTGAGAGGTATAGATAGGGTGGATTCTCAGAAGCTATTTCCCAGGGCTGAAATGGTCGCTACGAGAGGACACAGGTTTAAGGTGCTGGGGAGCAGGTACAGAGGAGATGTCAGGGGTAAGTTTTTCAGAGGGTGGTGAGTGAGTGGAATTGGCTGCCATCGGTGGTGGTGGAGGTGAACTCGCTGGGGTCTTTTAAAAGGCTTCTGGATGAGTGTATGGGATTTAATGGGACTCACAGTTATAGATAGTTCCATGGCCTGGATATGATCGGCGCAACTTGTGGGCCGAAGGGCCTGTTTGTTCTGTAGTGTTCTATGTTCTATGTTCTTATAGTGTGTTAGCGTTTATTAACAGGGTGTTTGAGTTTAAGAGCTGCAACTATATCAGACGTTGGTGAGACCACATTTGGAATATTGTGCCCAGTTCTGGTCACCTCACTATAAGAAGGATGTGGAAGCATTGGAGAGAGTGCAGAGGAGATTTACCAGGATGCTGCCTGGTTTAGAGGGGAGGTCTTATGAGGAGAGGTTGAGGGAGCTGGGGCTTTTCTCTTTGGAGCAGAGGAGGAAGAGAGGCAACTGAATAGAGGTTTATAAGATGATGAGGGGGATTGATAGAGTGGACGTGCAGAGACTATTTCTTCAGTTGGATGTAGCTGTTACTAGAGGGCGTAACTATAAGGTTCATGGTGGGAGATATAGGAGGTAGATTTTTCACTCAGAGAGTGGTTGGGGTGTGGAATAGACTGCCTGCTGTGATAGTGGAGTCGGACACGTTAGGAACTTTCAAACAGTTATTGGATAGGCACATGGAGCACACCAGAATGATGGGGAGTGGGATAGACTGATCTTGGGTTCGGACGTAGCTTGGCACAACATTGAGTGCTGAAGCGCCTGTACCGTGCTGTACTCTTCTATGTTGTAATGTTCGATGTGACAATAACAAATCAAGTCAAATCAAATAATCCAGTTTGAGTGAGGAAAGTGAGACCTATCAAAAATATAAGTGCTGTCAGATACTTTACCAAGTGGCAATGTGTCACTGTTTATCACACCGAGACGTTATGGCCATTAAAACCAAGACCACAAATCAAAGGGGTTTTTATTTAATTGGCCGGAGTGTAAATTTACTTTAGTCTATCAGATTGTTCTTTTTAGTGAAGGAAATATAATGAATATTATGAATAAAAAAAAAGCCATGAGAATAATCACCTTTTTGTATGATGGAGAATTTAATGGGGTTTTCAGAGATACAATTTAAAATGCACAGGTTTTAATACAACTGCTGCATATAGCCCTGGCTTTGTGAATTATTTGTGTGGAGCCTTTACAAACACAATTCCATTTCTCATTCATACTGTGTTCATTAGAATCATAGAGTTCCTACAGTGCAGAAAGAGGCCATTCAGCCCATCGAGCCTGCACTGACAACAATCTCACACAGGCTCCATTCTCGTAACCCCTCATATTTACCCTGTTAATCCCCCATACTAAGGGGCAATTTAGCATGGCCAATCCACCTAACGTGCAGATTTGGGGCAGTACCGTATCACAGTGATTAGCCATGCTTCCTCACAGTGCCAGGGACCCGGGTTCAATTCCATTCTCAGGTCACTGTCTGTGTGGAGTTTACTCATTCTCCCCATGTCTGCGTGGGTTTACTGTGAGTGCTCTGGATTCTTCCTAAATCATATCTATCACATGATCAGACAGCATAACTGCATCTGCACTTTCCTGGATTCAGCTGTCAATCATCTCCTGGCTCGGAATATGCACCCTCGCACTCGAGTGACTCATTGTCCCACCTCAATGTTCCATAGGGTCAGACCCGACCACATGGTCCATAGGAAATTCTTCTGAACAGGGGCCACACTACTACAGTTGACAAATCTCGCACTATCCTGACTTGGAACTATATCGGCTGTTCCTTCATTGTCACGGGGTCCAAATCCTGGAATGCCCTCCCTAACAGCGCTCTGGTTGTACCCACTGGACAGGCTGCAGTAGTTCGAAAAGGGACCTCACCACCTTCCTGAGGACAGCTAGGGATGGACAATAAATACTGGGACTAGCCAGTGATACCCACATTCCATAAAATGAATTTTGAAAGAAATGGGAAGATTGAAAGTTTATGGCCAGCGTCTCCACCATTTCTACTTGTCCTGCTCTCATTGAACCTCCACCATTATCCAGGCTGGTAAACGCTCTACTCCATTGTGATATGAAAAGTGTTGGATTGAACGGGGTTAAATGAAGCTGTTTGTTTAGTGACTGTAATTGATGTGAGTCTCCATGGATCCAATTAGTGTGCCTGGAGGGTTTTCCCTCTTCTATTAATAAGGGATTCCTTTCAATGTGTTGTCCCATTGAGTCAGCAGGAGCAACAATTCCGACACTAACAGAGATCAGCGGCTGTGGTGAGAGAGGGAGGGGGAGGAGAGATCAGAATCTGGGATCAATGGACTGGAATGTTCCAATAATGGATCAGAATCTGGGAACAATGGACTGGAATGTTCCAATAATGGATCAGAATCTGGGAACAATGGACAATGTTTCAACACTGGACAGGAGTTTTGCTGACGGTCTGTTCTATATTTCTCAAGATTGGTTTGGTTCAATGCCGTTAACAGTTACCATTCAATTTGTTCTCTTAGTTATTCAAGGGTTTTACTATCCAATCCTGGCTATTGTTGGTGTCCCTGGTAAGTCTCTGTTTCTACTTATTCTATTTGTCATCTATGTTTCATTGTATTACTCTCCTTATTCCAGTTTTGGGAACATGGAATCCATTGACTTCAGTTTCACAGTTAATCTCTGATCCCTGTCCATTTACTCCATTTCTGAAGCTGGTCCACACTGTTTAGACCCTCCACTCATCCTTTGATCTTGAACTGATTACTCACCCCGTATGTCATGCAGCCTTATCAAACCTTTGTCAGTCCACACTTCAGGCACTGTTTACAATGTTGTTCACCACACTACCTAAAGGAAGCGTAAGCTTTGGAGGTAGTTCAAAGAGAGTTCACCAGGATGCTACTATTAACCAGAAACTCAACTGGTCTCACACATAATAAGAAGTCTGACAATACCAGGTTTAAGTCCAACCGATTTATTTGATAGTAAACTCGCAAGCTTTCGGGTTTGCCCCTTCATCAGGTGAATGGAGAGTTCTGGCCTCAGACAGAGCACAGACAGTTTACAGATTACTGATTAGAATGTGAGTCTTTATGTCACCACATAAACACAGTGGTGATAAGAGCAGGTCAGTGACAAGGAATACTGCAGCAGGTAACCCACCTCCTGACTCCACAAAGCCTATTCACCATCTACAAGGCACAGGCCAGGAGTGTGATAGAATACTCCCCAGTTGCCTGGATGGTGCAACTCCAGCAACACTCAAGAAGCTTGGCACCATCCAGGACAAAGCAGTCGCTTGATTGACACCACATCCACAAACATCCACCTCCTCCATCACCAACACTCAGCAGCAGCAGTGTGTGCTATCTACAAGATACACTGCAGCAATTCACACAAGATCCTTAGACACCTTCCAAACCCATGACCACTTCCACCTAGAAGGACAAGGGCAGCAGATACATGGGGACACCACCACTTACAAGCTCCCCCTCCAAGCCACTCAACCTCCTGGTTTGAAAATATATTGTTGGTTTCTTCACAGTGGCTGTTAAAATACTGAAAATCCCATCTAAATGGGATTGTGGGTCAACCCACACCACATGGACTGCAGTAATTCAAGAAGCTGGCTCTCAACGACTTTCTCAAGGACAACTGCGATTGGACAATTTAAAATGCTGGCCATCCAGCAACGCCCATGTCCAATGAATGAATTTAAAAATATGTTGCCTGATCTCGGGGGTGTTGTATATGAGGAGAGAACAAAGAACAAAATCAGCCCGGGAAACAGGCCCTTCAGCCCAATGAGCCCGCGCTGCCATCTCAACACCACCAGTCCCCCACTCCACCCATGACCCCTGTCTAATGTTTTATGGCCATCCTGATTGAGGGAAACTGATTTAGGGACAATTTATTACTGCCAATCAGCCTAAGAGCACATCTTTGGGGTGTGGGAGGAAACCGGAGCACCCGGAGAAAACCCACGCAAGCACGGGGAGAATGCGCAAACTCCCACAGACACTGGCCCAAATCCATGTGTCTGCTCAACAAACAGTGATAGTCACTGAGCTGTCGTCTTGCCCAGTATCTGGTCCAGTTTAGGCACACACCAACGACATGAAGCACAAGGCCAATCTCGAACAACCAAGAGCAACCCCAGTACGACCCATCACGTGTATGCCCCTCGTTGGACACGAGGTGGACCGACTTAAAACCTGTGAATGAAAAGAAAAAATAACATTATTATGGTATCATATCCATTTACCTTACCAGGGATGCCCCAATGCTAATGACCCTTATTTAAAAGGTTCTCCCATATCCTCCCATCTCCAACCCACTCATGTGCCTGTCTAAGTTACTCTTAAAGGACTCTAGCGTGTTTGCCTCCGCCACCTTACTTGGCAGAGCATTCCATACCCCCACTACCCTCTGTGTGAAAAACCTCCCTCTAATATCTGTGTTGTACCTCTCTCCCCTCACCTTAAGCCCGTGGCCCCTTGTCCTGTGTGTCTCTATCATAGGAAATAGCTTACCTCTGTTTACTCTATCTATACCCTTCATAATCTTATATACCTCTATTAGATCCCCCCTCAGTCACCGTCTTTCAAGGGAAAAGAGCCCCAATTTATTCAATCTCTCCTCATAACCCAGTCCTTCCATACCAGGCAACATCCTGGTAAACCTCCTCTGCACTCTCTCCAGAGTCTCCACGTCCTTCCGGTAGTAAGGCGACCAGAACTGGACGCAGTACTCCAAATGCGGCCTAACCAACGTTCTGTACAAAGGCTGGATAAACCAGAATTGTTTTCACTAGAAAAACAGTGGTTGAGGGAAGAGCTGGTCTGCAAATTTATCAGAGAGTTTTTTCCCAAGGTGGAAGTGTCAATTACAAGGTGGCAGAGGTTCAAGCTGAGAGGGATAAAGTTTAAGGGAGATGTGCGGGGGAATATTTTCATGCGAAGTGTGGTGGGTGCCTTCAACATGCTGCCAGAGAATCTGGTGGAATCGAGAGATACGGTCAGAGTAAGGCAGCAGCTTTTTTTTGTTTAATTAGGTTATTATAGAAATATAGAAGATACGAGCTGGAGGAGGCCAATCAGCCCTTCAAACCTGCTCTAACAGTCATTACGATCATGGCTGATTGTCCAACTCAACAGTCTAATCCTGCTTTCCCTTCCATTCTCCCCAGCTGCTATATCCAGCTACCTCTTGAATACATTCAATGTTTTGGCATCAACTATTTCCTGCAGCAATGAATTCCACAGACTCACCACTCTTTGGGTGAAGAAATGTCTCCTCTTCTTTGTCCTAAATGATTGACCCTGAATCTTCAGACTGTGATCCCTGATTCTAGATTCTCCCACCATCGGGAATACCCTCCTTGCATCTACCCTATCCAGTCCTGTTAGAATTTTACAATTCTTGGTGAAATCCCTACTCATCCCTACTCCAGTGAAAATAATCCGAACCTAATCAATCTCTCCTCATACATCTGTCCTCCCACCCCTGGAATCAGCCTGGTAAACCAGGGAAATCATGATTGTCATGGACTTGGAGAGCCTGAGGGCCTGTTCCTGTTCTATCCACCACATCATGAATCCTGTCTACTATCACCACCAGAATCATCCTTCACCTCACTTCAGCTGTCACAATTTCTGACTCAACTATTCCAGATTTCTGTTGACCAGTCATTGAGTTACAAAGTTGCAGAATAAAAACTCATCTCAAAATCTGCTGTTCATAGCCCAACTTTCACCAAGTCCCATTTACTGTCATCCTTGTGCTCACTGGCCTCTCTCACCAGCTGATTTGGTAAAGCGTCATTTTCACTCTCACCTGGTCTAATCCTTCCATGAATTTGTCCATCTTATGGTCTCACACCATAAGATGCTTCGTTTTGTTGGCATTTCAACAGAGACCACCAAACCCCCCACAGCACGTATGTCTTCAGTATAACACCAAGAAATTTTAAGGGCCCATAGAATGCTCAGCAGTTAAAGTAAGGACAATGTGAAAGGGGTGGTTAGAGTAGAACTGAGGGTGTTGTATTTGAATGCATGAAGTTTACAAAATAAAGTCAATGAGCTTGTAATACAGATTGAAATTGGCAGGTGCAATGTTGTGGGCGTCACAGAGATATAGCTGCAAGGGGACCATGTCTATGGTATGGAGGGGAGGTCCTATGAGGAGAGACTGAGGGATCTAGGGTTGTTTTCGTTGGAAAGAAGGCGGCTAAGAGGGGATCTTATTGAAACATATAAGATGATTAGAGGTTTAGATAGGGTGGATAGTGATAGCCTTTTTCCTCGGATGGAGAAAGCTAGCACGAGGGGGCATGGCTTTAAATTAAGGGGGGGTAGCTACAGGACGGATGTCAGGGGTAGGTTCTTTACCCAGCGGGTGGTGAGGGATTGGAATGCCCTGCCTGCTGCAGTTGTAAATGCGTCTAGTTTGGGAGCGTTTAAGAGATCTCTGGATAGGTTTATGGACGAAATGGGATTGGTATAGGCTAGTGGGTCATAGTTTTTGTAACTGGTCGGCGCAACATCGTGGGCCGAAGGGCCTGTTCTGCGCTGTAATGTTCTATGTTCTATGTTCTATATGTCTGGGAACTAAATATCCAAAGGTACAGATCTTATTGAAAAGACAGGCAGGTGGGCAGAGGGGGCAGCAGTGATTTGTTCATAAGAAATTCAATTAAATTGATAGCAAGAAAGGATCTTGGGTCAAAAGATACAGGGCGGAACATTGCAGCCCTGCCCATCCGCAAACCGTAAAATCCTGCCCAAAATCAACAGACCTTTCTGTTGACAGCCCATCACCTGCTCCGATTGTCGTGGCAGGCAAGACAGCCACAGGATCAGTGTGGGTCGTGTTGTGGGACACTACAGTAAAAGACTCTGATGGGAGTAATGTACAGGCCTCCGAGCAGTAGTCAGGATGTGGAGGACAAAATACACCAGAAGATAAAAAAGGTATTGAAGAAGGGCAATGTTACAGTGGTTATGGGGGGGCTTCAATATCCAGGTGGACTGGGAAAATCAGGGCAGTAGTGGATCCCAAGAAAAGGAATTTGTGGAATTTCTGCAAGATGGGTTTTTGGAACAGCTTGTGGTAGAGCCCACTAGGAAACAAGGAATTCTGGATTTGTTGATGCATAATGAATCAGTCCTGGTATGGGAGCTTAGGATGAAGGAACCCGAAGGAGACAGTGACCATAGCATGATAGAATTCACCCTGCAGTTTGAGAGGGAACAGCTGGAATCAGATGTAGCGGTATTACAGTGGAGTAGAGGCAACTACAGAAGCACGATGGAGGAAGGGCCTTGACAGAAATCTCTTTATAAGAACATAAGAAACAGGAGCAGGAGTCGGCCATCTAGCCCTTCGAGCCTGCCCCGCCATTCAATAAGATCATGGCTGATCTGTCGTGGATCAGTTCCACTTTCCCGCCCTCTCCCCATAACCCTGATCCTCATTGGGACTTGAACAAAGCCAATGTTATTCCATTGTTTAAGAAGGGCTACAGAGGTAATCCAGAAAATTATAGGCCGGTGAGTCTTACATCAGTGGTTGGGAAATTATTTAAAATAATTTTAAGGGACAGGATTTATTCAGATGTGGAAAAAAATAGACTTATTAGTGATAGCATGGTCTGTGAGGGGGAGGTAATGCAGATTAACTTGATAGTGCTTTTCGAGGAAGTGACAAAGGTGAAAGATGAGGGATACCATTTATATTTATATAAATTATTTAATTATTTATTTAATGATTTATTCATTATTTATTTATTTATATAAATATAATATAATTAAATATAATTACATTTATATAAATGTTTACCATTTATATAGATGATCTGGAGGAGTGTAGGATGATGAAATTTGCTGATAGAACATAGAACATTCCAGCGCAGTACAGGCCCTTCGGCCCTCAATGTTGCGCTGACCAGTGGAACCAATCTAATGACCCTCTAACCTAAACTATTCCAATGTTATCCTTATGCCTATCCACTGACCATTTGAACGCCCTTTAAGTTGGCGAGTCCACAACTGCTGCAGGCAGGGCATTCCACGCCCTTACTACCCTCCGAGTAAAGAACCTACCTCTGACATCCGTCCTATAATTACCACCCCTTAATTTAAAGCTATGTCCCCTCGTGTTAGCCATCACCATCCGAGGTAAAAGGCTCTCACTGTCCACCCTATCCAATCCTTTGATCATCTTGTATGCCTCAATCAGGTCACCTCTTAACCTTTTCTCTCTAACGAAAATAACCCCAAGTCCCTCAGCCTTTCCTTATAAGACCTTCCCACCATACCAGGCAATATCCTGGTAAACCTCCTCTGCACCCTTTCCAATGCCTCCACATCTTACTTATAATGCGGCGACCAGAACTGTACACAATACTCCAAGTGCGGCCACACCAGAGTTTTGTACAGTTGCAACATGACCTCATGGCTCCGAAGTTCAATCCCTCTACCAATAAAAGCTAACACACCGTACGCCTTCTTAACAACCTTATCAACCTGGGTGCCAACTTTTAGGGATCTATGCACACGTACCCCGAGATCTCTCTGCTCGTCAACACTACCAAGAGTCCTTCCATTAGCCCTATATTCTGTACTCCTGTTACTCTTACCAAAGTGAATCACCTCACACTTTTCCGTATCAAACTCCATTTGCCACCTCTCGGCCCAGCTCTGCAGCTTATCTATGTCCCTCTGCAAACTGTAACATCCATCCTCACTGTCTACAACTCCTCCAACTTTGGTGTCGTCAGCAAATTTACTAATCCATCCTTCTACACCCTCATCTAGGTCATTTATACAAATGACAAACAGCAGTGGCCCCCAAAACAGATCCTTGAGGTACACCACTTGTAACTGCACTCCAGGTTGAATATTTCCCATCAACCACCACCCTCTGTCTTCTATCAGCTAGCCAATTCCTGATCCAAACTGCTAAGTCACCCTCAATCCCACACATCTGCATTTTCTGCAGTAGCCTACCATGGGGAACCTTATCAAACGCTTTGCTAAAATCCATATACACCACGTCAACTGCCTGACCCTTATCCACCTCTTTGTTCATCTTTTCAAAAAACTCGATAAGGTTTGTGAGGCACGACCTACCCTTCACAAAACCGTGTTGACTATCCCTAATCAATTTATTTCTCTCTAGATGATTATAAATCCTATCCCTTATAATTCTTTCCAAAACTTTGCCAACAACAGAAGTAAGGCTCACGGGTCTATAATTCCCAGGATGGTCTCTACTCCCCTTCTTGAACAAGGGGAACATTTGCTATCCTCCAGTCTTCCAGCACTACATCTGAAGCCAATGACGACATGAAGATCAAAGCAAAGGCTCTGCAATCTCCTCCCTAGCCTCCCTAGGGTAAATCCCATCCTGCCCAGGGGACTTACCTATTTTCATACTCTCAAGAATTGTTAACACCTCCTCCTTGTGTACCTCAATCCCGTCTAGTCTACTACCTGGTATCGCAGTATTCTCCTCGACTACACTGACCTTTTCCTGCTTGAATACTGACGAAAAATACTCATTCAGTGCCTCTCCTATCTCTTCAGGCTCCACCCACAACTTCCCACTGCTGTCTCTGACTGGCCCTAATCTTGCCCTAACCAATCTTTTATTCTTGACATACCTGTAGAAAGCTTTAGGATTTTCCTTGATCCTATCTGCCAAAGTCTTCTCATGTCCTCTTCTGGCTCTTCTTAACTCTCTCTTTAGCTCCTTCCTGGCTAATTTATAACTCTCCAGTGCCCTAACTAAGCCTTCACGTCTCATCTTTACATAAGCCTCCTTCTTCCTCTTCACCAGAGATTCAACTGCCTTAGTACACCACGGTTCCCTCGCTCGACCACTTCCTCCCTGCCTGACAGGTACATATTTGTCAAGGACTCGCAGTAGCTGCTCCTTGAATAAGCTCCACATTTCAGATGTTCCCAGCCCCTGCAGTTTCCTACTCCACCCTATGTATCCTAAATCTCGCCTAATCGCCTCATAATTACCTTTCCCCCAGCTATAACTTCTGCCCTTCGGTATATGCCTATCCCTTTCCATCACTAAGGTAAACGTAACCGAATTGTGGTCACTATCACCAAAGTGCTCGCCTACCTTCAAGTCTAACACCTGGTCTGGTTTATTACCCAGTACCAAATCCAATGCAGCCTCACCTCTTGTTGGCCTATCTACATACTGTGTCAGGAAACCTTCCTGCACACATTGGACAAAAACTGACCCCTCTGACGTGCTTGAACTATAGCTTTTCCAATCGATATTTGTAAAGTTAAAGTCCCCCATAACAACTACCTGTTACTTTCGCTCCTATCCAGGATCATCTTTGCAATCCTTTCCTCTACATCTCTGGAACTTTTTGAAGGCCTGTAAAAAACTCCCAACAGGGTCACCTCTCCTTTCCTGTTTCTAATCTCAGCCCATACTACCTCAATAGACAGGTCCACATCAAACGTCCTTTCTGCCACTGTAATACAGTCCTTGACTAACAATGCCTCGCCTCCCCCTCTTCTACCACCTTCTCTGCTCTGACTGAAACATCTGAACCGCGGAACCTGCAACAACCATTCCTGTCCCTGCTCTATCCATGTCTCTGAAATGGCCACAACATCGAAGTCCCAGGCACCAATCCAGGCTACAAGTTCGTCCACCTTATTGCGTATGCTCCTCGCATTAAAGTATACACACTTCAAACCACCCTCCCACCTGCCAATACACTGCTGTGACCGAGAAACCTTATCCATGTCCTCCCTATTCTCATCCTCCTGTACATTGGAGCTACAGTTCAGGTTCCCACCACCCCCCTCGGAATCAGTTTAAACCCCCCTGAATAGCACTGGCAAATTTTCCCCCCAAGATATTAGTTCCCCTCTGGTTCAGGTGTAGACCATCCCTCTTGTAGAGGTCCCACCTACCCCAGAGTGGTCACGGGCATTCAGCCTCTGACCTTCGGGTAAGCATTCTCCAAGGCGGCCTTCACGACACACGACACACGCAGAGTTGCTGAACAGAGACTGATAGCCAAGTTCCGCACACATGAGGACGGTCTCAACAGGGATCTTGGGTTCATGTCGCACTATCTGTAACCCCCGTGACTTGCCTGGGTTTGCAAAACCTCACTCACTGTACTGTCTGGAGACAATACACATCTCTTTAAACTGTGATCAGTGCTCCTTCCACTCACATTATCAGCCACTTCAGGTCTTGAACAGCAGGTTAGGTGTAAGGATTCGCATTTTAATCAGTAATCTCTAAACTGTCTGTGCTTTATATGCTCTGTCTGAGGCCAGAACTCTCCATTCACCTGACGAAGAGGCTAACCCAAAAGCTTGTGAGTATATTATCAAATAAATAGGTTGGACTAAAACCTGGTGTTGTCAGAATTTTTACTGTGTTTACGCCAGTCCATCACCCGCATACCCACATCATGACCTCACCTGTGTCCAAAGAAGAGACAAAGATTCGCGTCAGAGGCCCAGCAATCTCATCCCTCGCCTCCCTAAGCAGCCTAGGATAAATGCAATCAGGCCCCGGAGATTTATCGGTTTTAATGCTACTTAAAAACCCTAACACTTCTTCCCTCGTAATCAATAGATCTTTCAATTGGTCTCCAGCTCCCTCAATGACCGTACCAGACATCAAGCCCCTCTCCTTCATGAATATCGACGCAAAGTATTCATTCAGGATCTCCCCCATTCCCTCTGCCTCTAAGCACAATTCCCCACGTCTGTCCCTGAGAGGATCGATTTTACCCCTAGCCACCCTTTTGTTCCTAAGATAGGAGTAAAACGCCTTTGGATTCTCCTTAACCCTACTTGCCAAAGCCATCTCATGCCCCCTCTTTGCTCTCCTAACTCACCGTTTGAGATCCCTCCTACTCTCTCTGTATTCCTCCAACGCTCTCTCCGTTCCCAGCTGCTTAGACCTGACGTACGCCTCTCGTTTCTTCCTAACCAGGCCTTCTATATCTCTAGTAATCCACGGTTCCCTAATCCTACCTTTCCCATTCTCTCTAGTCGGGGTATCTACATACTGCTCCAAGGACCCTTCCAATACACATCTTACGAATTCCTCCCTGTCCGAACCCCCAGCTCTCGGCACCTTCCAATCCACCCCAAGGAGATTAAAATCTCCCACTACAACAACCCTATTCTTCCTACACTTATCCAAAATGTCCCTACATATACCCTCTTCCACTGCCCGCGGGCTATCGGGCAGCCTATAGTACACTCCTAGCATAGTAATGGCCCCCTTCCTATTCCTCAACTCCACCCACAAAGACTCAATTTCCAACCCCTCCATGTTATCCTCCCTCTGCACCGCTGTGATCTGCTCCCTAACTAAGAGGGCCACTCCCCCTCCTCTTTTCAACCCTCCCTTGTCACACCTAAAACACTTATACCCTGGAATATTTAGCTGCCAGTCCTGCCCCTCCTTTAACCACGTCTCCGTCACTGCCACCACATCTAAATTCCTCACGAACATCAAGGCCTTAAGTTCATCCGTCTTTCCCGTCACACTCCTCACATTAAAACAGATGCACTGAAGACCCTCAGTCCCTTTCGGATCCTCCTTCTCCTGGGAGATTTTCCTATCATCTAGAATTACCCTGACCTCCAACTCACTCCCAGTGCCTGAGCCGTCTCTCTCCTCCCCACCCTCCCTCCATACTAGTTTAAACCCTGCCTAAACACTCCAGCCAACCTCCCAGCTAAAATATGTGTGCCCTTCCCATTTAAGTGTTCCCTATCCCTCTTATACAAGTGCCCTTCCTTTGCAAAGACTTCCCAATGGTCAACAAAACTAAAACCCTCTGTCCTGCACCAATCCCTCAGCCACGCATTCAGCTGCAGGATCTCATTATTTTTATCTCTGCTATTGCTGGGCACTGGCAGCAGCCCAGAGATCGCCACCCTGGAGGCCCTGCACTTCAGCCTGGCCCCCAACTCCCTGAACTGCCTATGTATTTCCCCCCTACTCTTCCTTCCTATGTCCCTCTCTCTTACGTGTATAATTACATCCGCCTGGGTCCCTTGGCCCTTCAAGATTCCCTCTACCCTCTCCAACACATCCTGTACCCCTGCTCCAGGGAGGCAGACCACCATCCTGGAGTCCCGCTTTTGCCTACAGAACCGCCTATCAATTCCTCTAACCCTCCCGTCCCCCACCACTATCTCACATCCAGCCCCCTTCCTTCCCTCGGAGGCATTTTCCTCTTCCCCTCGTGCCCTTTCCACCTCAGTTGGTGCCTTACCCCTGATATCTTGAGCGACTACCCCTGGGGTAGCCTTTGGAACGTTACTCCTCTTCTTTTTCCCCTTCCTAACAATAACCCCCCCCCCTCCCCCCGCCCAGGCTCTGGGATCCCCTCTTGAATCTGGTTCCTATTGATTAGCGCCTCATTCTCCCTCACTAAAAATAAATCCTCCAGCCCCAGTTCCAGTTACCTAACCCAGGCCCTCAAACGCTGCAACTCCAGACACTTGGTGCAGATGTGGACTCTCCGGAGATGCTGTGTCTCCAGGAACTCCCACATATTGCACCTTACACAGCTGACACGTCTCCCCAAGGACCCTGCCATTTATTTGACCACCCTTAGACTTATGGACACAAATGGAAAAATTTGCCCAGTATCTCACCTTGCCTAAGCCCTGTGAGCCAAAGCCCTTGCAGCACTCACTCAGCGCCCACCTCACTCCGCTGCCCGCTCCCGACACTGCCTGCTGTCTATTACGGCCTTCTTTTTGTACTCTCGCGCTCCCTTCCCGACTGCCCTTGTGCCCAGGACCCGCTACGGAAAGCGCAAACTAACAAAAAACCCCTCGAACCGGCAATACAATTGAAAATAATAATACACTCGCAGTTCAGACTCACCAGCCACCAGTACACTGCTCCAGAGAACAATCCGCCAGGTACACGGTAAATACTCTTGCAACTCGAGCAACATTGTCTACCTGATACGCTGCAGGAAAGGATGTCCTGAGGCATGGTACATTGGGGAGACCATGCAGTCACTATGACAACGGAAAAATGAACACTGCTCGACAATCATCAGGCCGAAGTGTTCTCTTCCTGATGGGTAACATTCACATTGCCTGTATCTGTAAGATTTGTTTACCTGTAAAGTCTCTCAGTCTACCGTTATCTTGTAAATTGAGTTTGTGTCTATACGTGTCCTGTTTGTGAATACAAATCCGACTCACCTGATGAAGGGGCCGTACTCTGAAAGCCTGTGGCTCGTGCTACCAACTAAACCTGTTGGACTTTAACCTGGTGTTGTGAGATTTCTTACTGTGCTTACCCCAGTCATATGCCAGCATCTCCACATCATAAGATACTTTACCCCTAAAGTGTCCTTTGAAGTTTTCTGCTCTCACTTTAAGTGCATGCCCCTGAGTATTAGGTGGCATGGTAGTAGAGTGGTTCGCAAAGCTGCCTCACACAACTAGGGACCGGGTTCAATTTCAACCTCAGGTGACTCTCTGTGTGGAGGGTGGACATTCTCCTCGTGTCTGCGTGGGTTTCCTCCAGGTGCTCCAGTTTCCTCTCACACAGCAAAGGTGTCGAGGTTAGTTAGATTGCTCATACTAAATTGCCCCTTTGTGTCTGTGGAATTAGTGGTGTTAAAACGCGGGTCATGCGGATAGGGCCTGGGTGGAATTATTATTTTTTGCAGGTTTGATGGGCAACGTAGCTTCTTTATGCACTGTCAGGATTCTGTGATTAGACAATTCAACTCTGTGAAAGAGATTCTGACTGTCAACTCTATGACTCTCATCATTTGATAGACTTCTATCAGGTTTCCCCTCGGCCTCTAAAACTCCAGAGAAAACAACCCTTGTCCAGCCTCTCCTTATAGCTCAGACTCTCTAACCCAGGTAGCATCGCGGTAAAGCTCTCCAGCACCTCTCCAAAGCAGCCATATCCTTCCTGTAATGTGGCGACCAGAATTGAAGGCTTTTTGAACCAATCCACCTCTGCTTCTTATCGACCTGTCTGACATTGGAAACATTACACTTGGGTTTAACCAGCCAAACTTACCCCAAAACTGGAAAATCCCACCTGAGATCAACGGACCTTTGCATGGTCTGTGTCCCATCCACTATGATACCTGTGATGGGCAGAACAGGAAAATTCCCCCATGTCTCTATTTAATTTATTTAAACCCTTTATATGCTGAACACTCGATCAACTCTCCTAATATTCTCCACTGCTCGATGGAGAACAAAATCAGCTTCCCCATTCTAACCAGGTCTCAGCATAATCTTTCCTCTCTGAAGAATTCCAGTAAATTCCTTCTGTATCCTCTCCAAAGTCTCTCCATCCTTCCCAAAGTGTGGAGCTCAGTATTGGACACAGTATCCCACGTGGGATCAAAGTAGACTTTCATTGTTGCTCACCATAACTTCTTTTTGAACAGATTTATTATTATCACATATATTAGCACAAAGTGAAACATATTGTTTTTTTGCGCTGGACAGACAAAGCATACCATTCATAGGGAAGGAAATGATGAGGTGCAGAATTCAGAAGTAACTGTACGGAGAGAAAAGAGCTAATGTTTCAAATCCAGATGATCCTTTGTCAAAGCTGATTGGTTTCTGATTCAAGAATCCACAATAATTTGCTTTTATATGGGGCGGGTTCAGGATGTGATGTTACAGTCATAGCCAGCATGTAGAGAAAGATGAGTGCAATACATGGTAGGACCATAATGTTCTTAGGTCGGTTGGTGTGTGGCCCCAGACTTATGTATCTTTTTTCCCAATGGAGGAAGGTGGAAGAGAGTATGTCCGAGTTGCTTGGGGTCCTTGATTATGCTGGCTGCTTTTCTGAAGCAGTGGGAACTATAAGCAGAATCAATGGATGGGAGGTTGGTTTGTGCGATTGTCTGAGATGCATTCACCACTGTTTGCAGTTACTTGCGGCCTTGGGCAGAGCAGGAGCCAAACCGAGTTGTGATACAACCAGAAAGAATGCTTTTTATATTGCATCTGTAAAAGTTGGTGTGAGTCGTAGCAGACATCACAAATTTCATCAACCTCTGAAAAAGTAGAAACATTGGTGGGCTTTCTTAACTATAGTGTTGGCGTGGAGGGCCCAGGACAGATTGTTGGTGATCTGGACACCTGCAAAATTAAGGTTGTCTTGTACTGTGTACACACTTACATATTACAAGCAGAATTCAGCCATACAGCCCCTCAAATCTTGAACTTCTTGCTCTTCAATATGTAAAGTCAATCCCACGTTCTTGCCAAGCCCTGATAATATTCACACCTCCTTCTTAAAAATATTCAAAGACTCTGCTCCTGCCGATTTTCAGGAGTAACCAACCAAGTTGATGAGGGCAGTGCAACTGGCGTTGGAACTCAGCAAGGCTTTTGAAAAGGAACCATGTTGCGTAACGTTAAATCTCACGGGGTCCAGGGTGAGCTCGCTATTCGGATAGCAAATTGGTTTGATGACTGAAGAGAGCAGGTGCTTGTAGTGGGTTGTTTTTCAGTCTGGTGGCCTGTAACTAGGGTGTGCCTCAAGGATCAGTGCTGGTTTCACTGTAATTTAACATTGGTATGAATGATTTGGATAGAAATTTAGGCGCCATGGTTAGGAAGTTTTCAGATGACACTAAGACTGGTGGCATCGTGGATAGTAAAGAAGGCTATCTGGGATTGCAATGGGATCTCGGTCTATTGGGCCAGTGCGCTGATGGAGTTGAATTTGGATCAGTGTAATATGATGGATTCAGTAGATCAAATCAGGACAGTTAATGGTAGTGCATTAAGGAGAGTTATAGAACAAAGAGATATGAGTGTATGAGGGCGAGTTGTGAGGACTTTGTTGGTAGAAATGAAGTCCATTGAGGACATCAGACATGGTTGAGGACAAAGGTATGTTCCCCTTGGGCAGTATCCACTGGGCAGTACCAGGGGGTGGGGCCTGAGTTGGTGGGGCCTACAGGCCGTGGCCTGCAGGGGCGGGACTTGAAGGGGCAGGGCCTGAGGGGATGAGGTGACAGCAGCCTGGCCCTTGGGGAGTGGGCTGATCCCGTAGGAAGGTCCACTGTCACTCTGCGCGTTATTGGTGGAAGGGGAGAGGGGACCCTGCCACTCTGAATGCAATCGGTGGCATAGAGAGGGGGGTCTCGCTGCCTCTCTGTATACACAGTGGGGTAGGGAGGGGGTCTCGCTGTCTCTCTGTATACACAGTGGGGTAGGGAGGGGGTCTCGCTGTCTCTCTGTATACACAGTGGGGTAGGGAGGGGGTCTCGCTGTCTCTCTGTATACACAGTGGGGTAGGGAGGGGGTCTCGCTGTCTCTCTGTATACACAGTGGGGTAGGGAGGGGGTCTCGCTGTCTCTCTGTATACACAGTGGGGTAGGGAGGGGGTCTCGCTGTCTCTCTGTATACACAGTGGGGTAGGGAGGGGGTCTCGCTGTCTCTCTGTATACACAGTGGGGTAGGGAGGGGGTCTCACTGTCTCTCTGTATACACAGTGGGGTAGGGAGGGGGTCTCGCTGTCTCTCTGTGTACACAGTGGGGTAGGGAGGGGGTCTCGCTGTCTCTCTGTATACACAGTGGGGTAGGGAGGGGGTCTCACTGCCTCTCTCTATGCACAGTGGGGTAGGGAGGGGGTCTCGCTGTCTCTCTGTATACACAGTGGGGTAGGGAGGGGGTCTCGCTGTCTCTCTGTATGCACAGTGGGGTAGGGAGGGGGTCTCGCTGTCTCTCTGTGTACACAGTGGGGTAGGGAGGGGGTCTCGCTGTCTCTCTGTGTACACAGTGGGGTAGGGAGGGGGTCTCGCTTCCTCTCTCTGTATACACAGTGGGGTAGGGAGGGGGAGTCTCGCTGTCTCTCTGTATACACAGTGGGGTAGGGAGGGGGTCTCGCTGTCTCTCTGTATACACAGTGGGGTAGGGAGGGGGTCTCGCTGTCTCTCTGTATACACAGTGGGGTAGGGAGGGGGTCTCGCTGTCTCTCTGTATACACAGTGGGGTAGGGAGGGGGTCTCGCTGCCTCTCTGTATACACAGTGGGGTAGGGAGGGGGTCTCACTGCCTCTCTGTATACACAGTGGGGTAGGGAGGGGGTCTCGCTGCCTCTCTGCAGGTGATTTGTGTGGAGGATGTGTTTGATCGATCCAGGTGATGGGGGTGGGAGTAACTTCGTTCAGGGACTCCTCATGAACACCTGCGGACCCCCGGACTATCTGTGGGCAGCTGCTGTGCTGAAGCTATCTGCAGCAGCAGAGGGCTGACAGATGTCTCTCTCTCAGCCCAGGCAGCTCACTGCTGGCTGCAATGGCACATTTGTAACCAGATCAGTTTGGTACATGGTCGGTATTCCAGTCAGCGCTGTGAGAGCTGCTAGTGATGGGATCACTGCTGAGGGTGGTCTAACAGTCATCGAGTTTTCACAGCAAAAAAATTAGACCCTTCGGCCATCATTTCTGTACCGGTCATCGAACACCGATCCAATGGAATCCCACTTTCCAGTGCTCGATCCACAGCCTTTTATGCTCTGATGTTTGAATTGCTGATCGAAATGCCTCTTGTGGTTGTTCCTGCTTCTACCATCCTTTCAGGCTGTGAGCTGCAGATCCCAGCACCCTGTGGATGGAAACATTTTTCCTCAAATCCACAGAGAAATCTGCCCTTTATCTTAAATCCACGCCCCTCTGGGTATTGATACCTCTGCTAAAGGGAAAATGTTCCTTCCTCTCTGTGTGCCACATAATTTTGTACATATCACTCAGGTCCCCTCCACCTGAAAGCACTCCACACCACCACCCACTGCACCCATTCCCCCTCCAGATATCTCTGCTCTACGGTAAAACACTCAGCCTAACCAGCCTCTCTTCATTGCTGAAGGCAGCGTCCTGGTGAATCTCCTCTCCACCGTCTTCAGTACAATTACATTCTTCCTGTAGTGTGATGACTAGAGCTGCACACAGTACTCTTGCTCTGGTCTAACCAGCATTTTATACACTTCCATCATCACCTCCTAGCTTTTATATTCGATGCTGTGGCTGCTGAAGGCAAGTGTCCGACATGTCATCTTAACCACCCCATCTACCTTCTTGCTGCCTTCAGGGATCCTCATATATGCAGCCCACATTGATTCTGGTCCTCTGCACTTCCTCACACTCTACTCTTCATTCTGCATCTCCTTGCCCTGTTAGTCCTCCCAAAATGCATCAACTCACATTTTTCACTTTTAAATTGCATTAGCCCATCTGACCAGCCTGTCCGTTTCCTTCACACAGTGGCACAGTGGTTAGCGCTGCTACACCACAGCACTAGGAACACCTGTTCAATTCCTGGCTTGGGTCACTTTCTGCATGTATTTTGCACATTTTCCCCTTGTCTTGCGTGGGTTTCCTCCGGGTGCTCCAGTTTGCTCCACACATTTCAAAGACGTGTGGGTTAGGTGGATTGGCCAGGGTAAATAGCCCTTAATTTCAGGGAGACTTGCTGGGGTAAATGCATGGGGTTATGGGATAGGTCCTTGTGGTCAGTGCTGACTCGATGGGCTGAATAACCTCTTTCTGCACTGTCAAATTCTATGATTCCTGTAATCTCGGGCTTTCATCCTCAATATTTACCACACCACCCATTTTTGTATCATCTGCAAACTTACTGATCATACCTCACATATTCCTGTCTAGATCATCAATGCACACTACAAACAGCAAGAGACCTGGCATCGATCCCTGTGGAACCCCACTGGACACAGGCTTGCAGTCACAAAAGCAACATTCAACCATCGCCCTCTGCCTCCTGGCACTCAGCCAATTTTGAATGCAATTTACCAAATTGCCCTGGATCCCATCAGCTATTACTTTCTTGTTCTTTCTCCCATGAGGAATTTGTCAAAAGCTTTTCTGAAGTCCGTGCAGATGACATAGACTGCACTTCCCACATCTCCTCATCCCGTCACCTCCTCAATATATTCAAGCAAATTGTTAGTCATGATTTCCCCCTGACAAAGCCATGCTGACTAATGTTCATAAATCCTTACCTCTCCAAGTAGAGATGAATTCTGTCCCTCAGATTGTTTTCCAATCATTTCCCTACCACGGATATGATGATGATGGTGTCTTGGGTGTGATCTTGGATGTCTCCAGGGCACCGTGTAGGATGGCAGTATGGCACAGTGGTTAGCATTGCTGCCTCACAGCATCAGAGACCCCAACTCAATCCCTAGGATTCCATCATCACCGGTGAAGTTTTTTTACTTTGAAACTAGCTCCATTCTCACACATTGCCTGTTGGGATTTCTCCTGTTACAAGAACGTGTGGTATTTCTCTGGAATTATCCAATTTGAGCAAGTCCAGTTTCTCACAGCTCCCCAGGGTCCACATTGAGCCTCGTACCTTCATTCTCGCTCACAGCCGTCCCGTGCACACCAGCAACCTGCAAAAGATCATTGGTAAAGCCAGGACACATCGTGCTGATGTTCTAGCTCAAGATCTGAAAGCCTGATTTGATTTGATTTATTTTTGTCTCATGTATTAGAATACAGTGAAAATTATTGTTTCCTGAGTGTTATACAGACAAAGAATACCGTACATAGAAGAGAAAGTGCAGAATGTAATGTTGCAGTCATAGCTAGGATGCAGAAAAAAGATCAACTTAATGCCATGTAGGTCATTCAAACGTCTGCTGGCAGCAAGAACAAGCTGTTCTTGAGTCATCAGCATGGTAGCACAATGGTTAGCACTGCTGTCTCACAGGGACCTGGGATCGATTCCCGGCTTGGATGATAGTCTTTGTGGAATTTGCACATTCTCATTGTTTCTGCGTGGGTTTCCACCAGATGCTCCGGTTTCCACCCACAGTCCAAAGATGTGCTTGTTTGGTTGATTGGCCATGCTAAATTGTCTGTTATGGCCCCGGGATATAAATATGTTAGAAGGATTAGCAGGGAATGTATGTGGGACTTCGGGGATACGGGCTGGCTGGGATTGTTGTCAGTGCAGACTCAGGGAATCGAATGGCCTTCTGCACTGTCTTGTTTCTATGATACTATGAGTTGGTTGGTACATGTCCTCAGAATTGATTTTTTTTGCAATAGGACAACTTGGAAGAGTTTATGTCCATCGTGTGTGGTGTACTGAATTAGGCTGGCTGCTTTTCCAAGGCAGCAGAAAGTTTAGACAGTGTCAGTTGGTGGGAGTTTGGTTTGAGTGATAGACTGGGCTTCATTTATGAAGTTTTGAATTTTCTTGCAGTCTTGGACAGAGCAGGAGAAATACCAAGCGATGATACAACCAGGAAGGATGTTTTCAATTGTGCATCAGTAAACATTGGTGAGAATCATAGCTCACGTTCCAAATGTCTTTCGACCTCGAAGAAAGTAGAGTCGTTGGAGAGCTTTTTTAACTCCAGAGTCATCACGGAGGGAGCAGGACAGGCTGTTGGTGATCTGGACCCCAAAAAACTTGAAGCTGTCGAACAATTCAACTTCATCCTGTAGACAGGGGCATGTACTCCACTCTGCTTCCTGAAGTCGATGACCATCTCTTTTGCTTTGTTGACATTGAGGAAGAGATTATTGTGCTCGGATTAGTTCACTAGATTCTCTGCCTCTTCCCTGTTCTTAGTCTCATTGTTGTTTGAGACTCGACCCACTACATGGTGTCATCAATAATCTTGGAAATTGAATTGGAAGGGAATTTAGCCACATAGTCATCGGCGCATAGGAGTGTAGTAAGGGGCTGAGGCCTTGTGAAGCACCTCTGCAGAGAATGATTGTGGAGGAGGTGTTGTTGAATATCCTTATTTATTGCTGTGTGTGGGTTAGGAAGTTCAGGATCCAATTGCAGAAGCAGCAGCTGGACCCCGGGCCATGGATTTTGAACGTAAGTTTCATAGGAATAATGGTGATAACTGTAGTTGATAAACACAAATCTGTGTTCTAGGGTTGACTGTATGGCCAGGGAGATGGTGTCTGTAGACCTATTGCAGACGTAGGTGAACTGTAGTGGATCTGGGCAATCTGAGAGTCCGGAATTGATTCATGCCATGACTATCCTGCAGATACATTTCATAATATTGGATATTAGTGTCAACAGACGATGATAGTCTTAAGGCAGCTGCTTGGTTTTTCCTTTGTACCAGTCTTTGTTTGAGTTTTTATTGCCTGGTGCAAAGATTAGCAACCTACCTGCTGAGAGAGGACTCACTGAGCTTCAATGGTCCAGTTGGCCATAGTGGGACAGCAGCAATCCTATTGGGTACTATGGCCAGTGGCTATTTACTGAACCCTGAAGCTTCCTCCCACTGTTGAAAGCAAACTCTGGTACTTGTGTTCTGTGATGTGGAGATGCCGGTGTTGGACTGGGGTGGGCACAGTAAGAAGTCTCACAACACCAGGTTAAAGTCCAACAGGTTTATTTGGAAACACCAGCTTCCGGAGCCTCAAGCTCCTTCTCCAGGTGAGTGAGGATGTATGTTCATAAACAGGGTATATGTTTGACACAAACACAATTTACAAGATAATGGTTGGAATGCGAGTCTTTACAGGTAATTAAGTCTTAAAGGTACAGGCAATGTGAGTGGAGAGAGGATTAAGCACAGGTTAAAGAGATGTGTATTGTCCCCAGACAGGACAGTTAGTGAGATTTTGCAAGCCCAGGAAATCGTGAGGGTTTCAGATAGTGTGACATGAACCCAAGATCCCAGTTGAAGCCATCCTCATGTGTGCAGAACGTGGCTATTTGTGTTCTGTGCCAGTCGAGTATGAAATTACTCTTTCTTCCTGTGTTGTGCTAAAGGTGGCCACAATGCTGTGATCTCCTCTCCAGGGTACAGTCCTGGATAAATATAATAGAGATTCTGAGCTGTCGAGGCATCAGGGTCTCCCTCTGCCAACTGTTGGTATTGTCCAGAGGAAGGGGTGAAACTGTTTGGCACTGTTTGGTACCAGCTCTGTTGCAGGGGTTGTCAGTAAGCTGTCTGAGAGAAAACAGCTAACCAGCCATAGGATTCCACTCTGGATTTTCTGTCAGGGTTTACTCCCTCAGCCTTTTGCCCTCCAAATCCCCCACAAGGTAGAGAGGCTATTTACCTGTAGCTGAACAAGGGTCAATGTTGTGGACTCCCCAGAAAGCTCTGTCCCAAATGTATACCATTGTATTGCTACCATAGAGCAATTTGGTGGCACAGTGGTTAGCATGGCTGACTCACAGCATCAGGGACCTGGGTTCAATTCCAGGCTTGGGCCACTGTCTGTGTGGATTTTGGACCTTCTCCCCATGTCTGTGTGGGTTTCCTCTGGATGGTCCTCTCTCACACACTGCAAAAAATGTGCTGGATTTAAAAAAAGACTTGTGTTTTAATGTGTGTATATTCTTTTTTATTTCAACTCACCCTCATTCTAAATGGTAATTTCTTCCCCTGAATCATGTCTAATTTTATTCTTTTTTTCCCTTCCTGACAGTGAACATAATCACAATTGTGATACTGACGAGCAGAAACTGTGGTCTGACCAAATGTGTCACTCGTTACCTGGTGGCCATGTCAGCGGGGGATCTGCTGGTTATTATCTTCGACCTGATATTGAGACACATTCCCATTCTTTTTTGGCAACAGTTTTATTTCCTGCTGTCACTCCCCATGTGTAACATCCACGCTGCCCTGCTTTATGCAGCCAGGGACTGTTCTGTCTGGTTCACCGTCACTTTCACCTTTGATCGATTTGTGGCCATTTGCTGCCCCAAGCTGAAAAGCAGATATTGCACTGAGAAATCGGCAGCTGTGGTTCTGGGAACAGTCACAGTTCTGAGCTGCTTAGAGAATATTTCCTGGTATTTTATGCTAGCAAGTGGATATCGGCTGGTGAACAACCCCTGGTTTTGTCACGTCAGAGAGGATGTTGTTTTCTCTCTGGCCTGGGGAACAATTGAGTTCCTCCATAACATTCTAACCCCATGTGTCCCATTTGTCCTGATTCTGCTGCTCAATATTTTCACCATCAGACACATTTTAGTGAGCAGCAGATCCCGCAGGAGACTCCGGGCTCACAGCAGTAGGGAAAATCCCAGTGACCCAGAGATGGAGAGTCGCAGGAAATCCATCATTTTACTGTTTGTTATCTCAGCCAATTTCATCCTGTTATGGTCAACATTAATGGTTTATTCTATATGGCGTCGGATGTATGAATTGGGCTATCAATCGGTAACATTAGATCTTTTCGTTCTGGATTTGGGTTTCATGCTGCAACTCACAAGTTGCTGCACAAATACTATCATTTATGCTGTGACACAGACTCACTTCAGACATCAGCTGAAAAATGTGCTGAAATATCCCCTTACTTCAATTCTTCAACTTATTAGACACTGAGATGAAACTACAACCCGAGATACATGACTCTTCCCATTGGGCATTCAAACTGTAAATAACAAACAGCTTCACAGAAACATAAAGAGTGACAGTCAAAGAGAGAAAGGGCAGTGAGAACAACAGTGAGAGTGATAGAGAGGTGGGGGTTGACAGAGAGAGGGAGGAGCATAAATACATGGAGGGTGACAAATTTTGAAACAGTTTCTAACAGATACAGGGAAAGAAACAGAGAAACAGAGAAGGAAAGACAGAGAGAAAGAACAGTGATGGATACAGACTCTCACATAGCGAGAAAAACAGGGATAGAGATTGGAGGAAATGGGGAGGGAGGTGGACAGGAATGAGAAAGGGAGGCAGAGGGAGACAGATTGCAGGATGTAATGAGAGAGGAAGACTAAGATGGAAAGGGAGACAGAAAGGGAGTCAGAAAGAAACAGATGCAAGTACAGAGTGTCAGTGAATTTGAAACAGTGAGGCTGAATGAGTACAATGGACAAAGCAAGGGCAAAAGTCAGAGCAAGTTGGAGACAGAAAAAGGCAGAGAAATAAGAAAAGGGGGACAGAGAAGGAGAAGAAGATGGACAGTGAGACTCAGAAGAAGAGTGTAGGGAGAAAGTTAATGAGGGAGGTGCAGAAAGATAGTAAAAGACACAGAGAAACAGGCAGAGACACAGAAAGAGAGAGAGAGAGAGGAAGAGACAGAGATACAGAGAGAGGGATGCACATAAAGACAGAATGTGTCTCCAGGACGACAGCAAATCATAATCAGAGGAAGTTTAACTTTATAAAGTGTCAAATGTAGGCTTACATTAACACTGAAATGAAATCACTATGAAAATCGCCTAGTTGTCACACACTGATGCCTGTCTGGGTAACACTGAGGGAGAATTTAGCATGGCCAATGCATCTAACCAAGACGTCTTTTGGAGGAAACCCACACAGATACGGAGAGTATGTGCAGAGTCCGCACAGTGACCCAAGCCAGGAATTGAACCCAGGTCTCTGGTGTTATGAGGCAGCAGTGCTAACCACTGTGATACCACGCCTGTGCTGATAGTTTGGACAATGAAGTTCCAGAAACACCTGCATGGCAAGGCAGCCCATAACATTGGCCATATCCAGCTGTGGGCTTTATTACTGTCCACCTGCCATTATCGAATGGAACACCCTCCAGGAGGCTGAGGGACGAACACAGATGCCTTCAGCTAGTGACGACTAACAGACACTTGTTACCCCCAGTTGAAGAGATGGTAATCATGAACCTTTTCAAAACTCTCCCAGTGGCTGCTGATAATATTCAGCTGTGGAGGCAAAATTACCCATTCCTGAATAAACTGAAGCAGCGAGTGCTGCTGTTCGGTAATGCTAGGGAATCCAAAAGGCCGTTACAGCCTGAATTACATCCATATTGGAGTAGGAGAGAGCAGCTGAGTGTGGAAGATGGCACACACCGATGGGGTTCAAGAGTGTCATCCAGAGCCAGGTTCACCACCCCATCCTGGCTAAACTTTACCATGGTCACCCATGAGTGGCATATTGAAGATTCTCCAAGTGTCCATGTCTGGTGGCCAGGTACAGATAGAGATATTTGCAGTATGAAGTCTCACAACACCAGATTAGAGGCCAAGTTTATTTGATAGTAAATCCACAAGTACTGTTCTTACTATCAAATAAACTTGTTGGACTTTAAACTGGTGTTGTGAGACTTCTTACTATGTTTACTCCAGTCCAACGCTAGCATCTCCACATAGAGATATTTGCCCATGGGTCAGTTGTTGGCAATATCAACAAAAGCACAACTATTACCAATTAATAGTCTTCAACACTTGGGAATGGACAGAACATCCGTAGATGTGGCTGCACATGGACAGTCTGGTCTGTTCTTGGGGCCAGTGTTCCTGGTCATGGTAAATGCTAATTCCAAATGGATGGCCATACACAGGGTGAGTTAAACCATGGGTTAAACACAGGGTGTTGGTTTTTGAAAATGGACTGCCCTTCATCAGCCAGGAATGTGGGAATTACATGAAGTGAAGCAGAATTTGACATGTTAGGACAGTACCATATTACCCATCGTCCAATAGCCTGGCCAAAAAAGCGGCCCAAACAGTAAAAACAGTTTAAAAGAAAACTCACAGTCCCCTTGGACACCAAACTATCCAAATTCATCTTCAATTACAGGACAACACCCCCCCCTCCCCCACCCACACACCCCACCATTCAACAACCGGAATAGCCACAGCAGAGATGCTCATGGGAAGATGACTCTGCCCAAGGTTGAGTCTGATCTTCCTGAGGGCGGGAGGTTGACAAGGCATCAAGACACTCAATGCCGATCCCACCAGTCGAGAGAGGTACTTAAAGGCAGGTTATTAGTAAAGAATCATTGCAATGGATCTGCGTGGTTCTGAGGCACATTCTAATCCAGAACAGGGCCAGTTTCCCATCAAGTCCACTTGGAAGATACCATCCTATGGGAATGCTTCAATCATCTACAAGCCATGATGTCCCAATCTGTGCCTGAAAAATCAATTCCCAGCACAGCAGGAACTTTGGAAAGAATTCGAGGCACTCGGAAGTCTGCTCTCCATCTGCACCAATGGGCACCTCGGAGTCTGAAATGGACACAACGGGCTTAGCGCTCTTGACCACATTGTCACCCAATGGGAACTCAGGCCACAACGCGCATGGTGGAAGAAGCGCTGAACCCCACTCACTTCCAAGGCTGAGGAGGAGGAACCAGACCCAGCATTGAAACTCCAAAAAAATGTTTCCAAGGTGGTCAAGCCCTCAAGGGATCGGGATGAAATGACTTCAAACAGGTTCTTGAGTTGGACATGCACAAATGTAAACTATCAAACTGAGGCCTGTGAAATCTGCCCACTCAGGGAGCACCACAGGGTGTAAGCTGCAGAGAATGAAACACTGAGAGTTGGGGTAAGTGTGGGAGTTTCAGGAAGTGGATGGAGAGGTGTTGCTGTGTGTCGCGTCCCTAACTATCCAGTCCCTTACGACAACCAGACGTTACAGTTCAGAAAGTGACGTGGGACCGTTGGAAGCAGCTGATTGATGAGTAAGGCCTTGGAAGGAACACTGAGAGAATTTTCTCCCCTGACATCATACCTTCAGGAAGGGCTCCCAATATCACTAATGTTCTGGGGACCCGGGTTCAAATCCTATCACTGCAGCTGATGGAATTTGAATTCAATAAAAAAAGAAATCTGGAATTAAAAATCTATTGATGACAATAAAACCAGATTCGATTGTCAGAAAAATCCATCTGGTTCACTAATGTCCTTTAGAAAAGGAAATTTCCTGGTCTGGTCTACAGTGGCTCCAGAGCCACAGCAAAAAATACCCACAGCTATTAGGAGAGAATTAGGAAACATAGGTTGGACTAGGAGATTACAGGGATTGGGAACGTCCGAAATGTGGAGTTTTTTCAAGGAGAAGCTACTGCGAGTCTGTGATAGGTATGTCCCTGTCAGGCAAGGTGGAATTGGTAGGGCTAGGGAACCGTGGTGCGCCAAAAAAGTTGATTCGTTGGTTAAAAAGAAAAAGGAGGCTTATGTTCGGATGAGACGTGAGCACTCGGATAGTGCACTAGAGAGCTTTAGATTGGCTAGGAGGGAGTTGAAGAGCGAGCTAAGAAGGGCTAAAAGAGGACATGAGAAGACTTTGGCTGATAGGGTTAAGGAGAATCCTAAGGCGTTCTATAGGTATGTCAAGAACAGAAGGTTGGTTAGGGCAAGGTTAGGGCCAGTTATAGACGGAAGAGGGAAGTTATGTGTGGAACCGGAGGAGATTGGTGAAGCATTGAACCAATATTTCTCTTCGGTGTTCACGCAGGGGGACATGGATATAGCTGAGGAGGACACTGGGTTGCAGGGGAGTAGAATTGACAGCGTTACAGTTGATAAGGAGGATGTGCTGGATATTCTGGAGGGTCTGAAAATAGATAAGTCTCCTGGTCCGGATGGGATTTACCCCAGGATTCTCTGGGAGGCAAGAGAAGTGATTGCAGAGCCTCTGGCTCTGATCTTCAGGTCGTCGTTGACCTCTGGTATAGTACCAGATGATTGGAGGTTAGCGAATGTTGTCCCATTGTTTAAGAAGGAGAACAGAGACTTCCCCGGGAATTATAGACCGGTGAGTCTCACTTCTGTTGTGGGCAAGGTTTTGGAAAAAATTATTAGGGATAGGATTTATAGTTATTTGGAGAGTAATGAATTGATTGGAGATAGTCAGCATGGTTTTGTGGCGGGTAGGTCGTGCCTTACTAACCTTATTGAGTTTTTTGAGAAAGTGACCAAAGAGGTGGATGGGGGTAAGGCAGTGGACGTGGTGTATATGGATTTTAGTAAGGCGTTCGATAAGGTTCACCATGGTAGGCTTCTGCACAAAATGCAGATGTATGGGATTGGGGGTGATCTAAGGAACTGGATTAGGAATTGGCTAGCGGATAGGAGACAGAGGGTAGTGGTTGACGGTAAATATTCATCATGGAGTTCGGTTACAAGTGGTGTGCCTCAGGGATCTGTGTTGGGGCCACTGCTGTTTGTGATTTTTATTAATGATCTGGATGAGGGTATAGTTGGGTGGATCAGTAAATTTGCTGATGACACCAAAGTCGGAGGTGTAGTAGATAGTGAGGAGGGGTGTCATAGTTTGCAGGAAGACTTAGACAGGTTGCAGAGCTGGGCCGAGAGGTGGCGGATGGAGTTTAATGCAGAGAAATGTGAGGTAATCCATTTCGGTAGGAACAACAGATGTGTTGAGTATAGGGCTAACGGGAAGACTTTGAATAGTGTGGAGGAGCAGAGGGATCTAGGTGTATGTGTACATAGATCCCTGAAAGTTGGGATCAAGTAGATAAGGTTGTTAAGAAGGCATACAGTGTCTTGGCGTTTATTGGTAGGGGGATTGAATTTAGGAGTCGTAGCGTTATGTTGCAACTGTACACAACTCTGGTGCGGCCGCACTTGGAGTACTGTGTGCAGTTCTGGTCCCCACATTACAGGAAGGATGTGGAGGCTTTGGAGAGGGTGCAGAGGAGGTTTACCAGGATGTTGCCTGGTATGGAGGGGAGATCCTATGAGGAGAGGCTGAGGGATTTGGGGTTGTTTTCGCTGGAAAGAAGGCGGCTAAGAGGGGATCTTATTGAAACATATAAGATGATTAGAGGTTTAGATAGGGTGGATAGTGATAGCCTTTTTCCTCTGATGGAAAAATCTAGCACGAGGGGGCATGGCTTTAAACTAAGGGGGGGTAGTTATAGGACAGATGTCAGGGGTAGGTTCTTTACCCAGAGGGTGGTGAGGGATTGGAATGCCCTGCCTGCTGCAGTTGTAAATGCGCCTAGTTTGGGGGCGTTTAAGAGGTCTGTGGACAGGTTTATGGACGAAAAGGGATTGGTTTAGGTTAGTGGGTCATTGTTGTTGTTTTTTTTTAACTGGTCGGCGCAACATCGTGGGCCGAAGGGCCTGTTCTGCGCTGTAATGTTCTATGTTCTATGTTCTATGTGTTTAACTCTCAACTGCCTCCAAGGTCAACTAAGGATGGGCAATAAATGTTGGCCAGCTGGTGAGGCCCAGTTCCCACAAAGAATGAAAAATGCCCTTTCCCATCCTTACAGAGTCAAAGCGGATTTAGATTTTTATGCTGGTGGGATACTATCTGTGAAATTTATTGAGAAATTCGCTCAAAGTAGAAAATTAGCAACAAATAATAAATTGATATAACCAAATAGATAAAATTCAGACACAGGGCCAGTTAATGTGTCTGCATGATGTTGGATCTTGCAGTGCCATTTGTGTTTACTTGTGGACACATCGGCAGGAAGTGTTGGTTGCTCGAGGAAGTTGAGTTCAGGTTTGATGAGCTGGAGTCTGAGTTTTGAACACTGAGGCACATTAGGGAGGGGGACAGTTAGCGAGATGCTGTGTTTTCAGGAGGCAGCCATACCCCTTACAATAACTACATCAAATTTGGTGAGTGGCCAGGGATGGGAGAGTGTGACTACAAGCAAGGTTTGGTGACAAATCCAGGAGGTGATGTTGAAGGAGCCTCAGCCCTTTAGTTTGTCTCAGTGTAGGTGATGAACGAATAGTATTGCCTCTTGACTATTAATCCAGAAACCCGTCTGGTTCACGGATATCCTTTTGAGAATGAGACCTTCTGTCCTTACCTGGAGTGGCCTACATGTGACACCAGAGTCACGTCAGTGTTTTTGGCTCTCAATGCCTTCAAAGGTCAACTAGGCAATAAATGCTGGCCAGCCAGGGATGCCCATGTCCTTTGAATGATTAAAGAAACAGGTTTGTGACACTTGTTCCCGGTGCAGACATTGATGGGAGCTTCAAGGAAGATGAGCCATTCAAGAGGGAGGAGAACAGAGAAATGTAGTTGTAGCACACAGGTTTAAGGTGCTGGGGAGTAGGTACAGAGGAGATGTCAGGGGTAAGCTTTTCACTCAGAGGGTGGTGGGTGAGTGGAATCGGCTGCCGGCGGTGGTGGTGGAGGCAAACTCGTTGCGTCTTTTAAGAGACTTCTGGATGAGTACATGGGATTTAATGGGATTGAGGATTATAGATAGGCCTGGTCGGTAGGGATATGATCGGTGCAACTTGTGGGCCAAAGGGCCAATTTGTGCTGTAGTTTTCCTATGTTCTATGTTCTAAACGGGGATAGTTCGTCAGGGGAATAGACACTTTTCTCTGTGGCCAGGATTGAGAGTCTCGAAGGCTGTGTTGCCTGCCTGGTACCCCGCTTCAGGACATCTCATCTGGGCTGCTGGGAAACATTTTGGTGGAGGGGATAGATTCAGTTGTTTTAATCCACGGTTTTGAATTCATTGAAGATTAAATCTGAAATTGGAGTCACAATTATAGGTCCTGAACGAATTCAGTAGATTTCCAGAGTTAAAGAGGGCAACTATATCCCAGGCTAGAGTGGAAAAGTCCACAGAGACACTCTAACACTTGAAATTGAATCATTGAAAGGTCACAGCCCGGTGAAAGACAACACTGAGGCAACATGGGATCGAGAGTTGTGTTTTAGATGACAGCACATTTGGTGGGTAACATTGCTTCTCATATTACAACTTAATTGTGATCAGCATCATCCAGCCTCTGAATGGCAGCAACTCAATCTCAGTAATAAATATATTCCACAGCCTCAAACAATGTCGTCACGCGTTTGTTGATTTGAAGAAACTCGAAATGAGCTATTTTGCAATGTCAGTATCCCAGAGGGATGTGGGAATATGTCACCATGGAGTTAACACAGTAAAAAGTCTGACAACACCAGGTTTTAGTCCAACCAATTTATTTGATAGTAAACGCACAAGCTTTCGAGGTTTCCCTCTTTGTCAGGTGAATGGAATGGAATGGAAACCTGGTGTTGTCAGACTTTTTATTGTGTTTACCCCAGTACAACGCCGGCATATCCACATCATGACCATGGAGTTAACACAGAGGTTATCTGCAGGGCGAAAGGACACATTACTTCACACTGAAAATGTATCAGGCATTTCAAATGGTGAAGAAAATATATCATCTGATCCATTGAGTTATTGGCATTCCTGGTAAGTGACTGTTACCATTGTAGTTGTCTAGATCTGTGTGTGAGCTGCTTGATGTTGTTACTCTGTGTCTGATCAACATGATGTAGAGATGCCAGTGTTGGACTGGGTAAACACAGTAAGAAGTCTCACAACACCAGGACTTAGACTTTGGAATTTAACCTTGTGTTGTGAGACTTCTTATTGATCTACACGTCAGTATTTTACTGACACACATGATCAATGATAAGATTTCTGATCCCAGTGACCCTATCATCAGTACACAGGAAGTTGGAGCTGGAGAATTTATCAAGGATTTCATAACTCAGTACTTGGAATGCAGTGGTAAAATCGGACAAGAGCAGCATGGATTTTGCAGAAGGGAAATATTGTTTGAAGAATTGCTTAACTCCCATTCCTCACAACAAAACCTGTCCGAAAACACACCCCCAAATCCCTGCACTCTGAACATATCCCAAATGCTCCTTACATCCACTTCTATTCCTTATTCCCTGTATCATAAGGGACCATAGCACATAAGCAGAATTAGGCCACTCAGCCCATCAAGTCTGCTCCACCATTCAATCATGGCTGATATTTTTCTCAACCCCATTCTCCTCCCTTTTCTCCATAAACCCTGATCCCCCTATTAATCAAGAACCTATCTCTCTCTGTCTCAAAGACACTCAATGACTTGGCCTCCACAGCCTTCTGTGGGCAAGGAATTCCACAGATTCACCATTCGCTGGCTGAAGAAATTCCTCCCCATCTCTGTTTTAAAGGAACGTCCCTTTTATCTGAGGTTGTGCTCTCTGGTTCTAGTTTTTCCTATGAGTGCAAACATCCTCTCCACATCCATTCTATCAAGGCTTCGCTGTAAGTTTCAGTAAACCCCACCCCCCATCCATCTAAACTCCAATGAGTACAGACCCAGAGTCCTCAACCATTCCTCATATGACAAGCTCTCCATTCCAGGGATCGTTTGTGTAAATATGGCTGGACCCTTTCCAAGGCCAGCACATCCTTCTTTAGATATGGGGCCCAAAACTGCTCACAATGCTACAAATGGGGTCTGAACAGAGCCTTACACAGCCTCAGAAATATACCCCTGCTCTTGTATCTCTCTTCTCGACATGAATGCTAACATTGCATTTGCCTTCCTAGTTGTCGACTGACCCTTCACGTTAACCTTCAGAAAATCTTGAACAAAGACTCCCAAGTCCCACTGACAGGATGCAGAGCTGGGTCGAAAAGTGGCAGATGGAGTTTAACCCTGATAAGTGCGAGGTGATTCATTCTGGTAGGACAAACTTGAATGTGGATTGCAGGGTCAACAGCAGGGTTCTAAGGAATGTGGAGGAACTTGGGGTTCATATCCACAGATCTCTGAAGGTTGCCACTCAAGTGGATAGAGACGTGAAGAAGGCTTATAGTGTGTTAGCGTTTATTAACAAGGGGTTTGAGTTTAAGAGCCGTGGGGTTATGCTGCAACTATACCGGACGTTGGTGAGACCACATTTGGAATATTGTGTTCAGTTCTGGTCACCTCACTATAAGAAGGATGTGGAAGCATTGGAGAGAGTGCAGAGCAGATTTACCAGGATGCTGCCTGGTTTGGAGGGTAGGTCTTATGAGGAAAGGTTGAGGGAACTGGGGCTTTTCTCTTTAGAGCGGAGGAGGATGAGAGGTGATTTAATAGAGGTTTATAAGATGATGAGGGGGATAGATAGAGTGGACTTGCAGAGACTATTTCCTTGGGTGGATGTAGCTGTTACTAGAGGGCGTAACTATAAGGTTCATGGAGGGATGTCCAAGGTAGATTCTTCACTCAGAGAGTGTTTGGGGTGTGGAATAGACTGCCTGCTGTGATAGTGGAGTCGGACACGTTAGGATAGAAGGTAAAGCAAACGACTGCATTAGTGAATATGGCCAGTGACCAGTGGCGTACTACATCTGTGCTGGGCATCCCTATTGTATAGATGACAATGTGAGGGGTAGGATCAGTAAGTTTGCCACTGATACAATTAATCGGGTGGTTAAAAGTGAGGTTAAGTGCCTTGCGTTACTGGAAGAAAAGACGAGATGGTCAAATTGATGGATAAGTGGCAGGTGGAATTTAACCGTGAAAATTGTCAGGTGCTAAACTTTGGAAGGGGTAATTTGACAAGGAAGAAAACTATGAAAGGTCTGGTATGAGGAAGTTCCGAAGGTCAAAGGAACCTTGGCGTGTTTATCCAAACATCTCAGAAGGCAGATTAATAGGGTAGTGAAAAAGACATATGGCACACTCACCTTTATTAACCAGGGCATAGATTAGAAAAGCAGAGAGGTCACGATGGAGTTGTATAGAACTGTGGTGAGGCCACAGCTGGAGCACTGTGTGCAGTTCTAACACCACATTATACGGAGAATGTTAACACACTACAAAGGGAATGAAGAGGAGATTCACCAGAATGTTGCCTGAGATGGAACATTTAATTTATAAAGAGTAGTTTGAGAGCCTTGGATTATTTTCTCTGGGACAGAGAAAGCTGAGGGGTAACCTGTGTTCAAGTTAATGAGGGGCTTGGACAGAGTGAATAGGGAGTGGCTGCTCCTCTTAGTTGAAGGGTCAGTTACGAGGTGTCACAAGTTCAATATGAGGGGTGGGAGGATTTGGGGGGACTTGAGGAATGTACATATTTTACTCAGAGAGTGGTTATGCTCTGGAATGCACTGCCTGGGAGGTGGGTTGCCTCACATCCTTTAAAAAAGTATCTGGATGAACACTTGACGCTTCATAATATACAGGGCTAGGGGCTAAATCCTGGTAAGTTGGGTTAGGTGGACAGGTCAGAGCCTTTCATGCTTTGGTGCAGAATCGATGGGCCGAAGGGCACTGTCATTTACTGTGAAAGTGTCAACTTTGGTTAGGCCACAGCTTGAGTACTGTGTATAGTTCTGGTCACTGCAATATCAGAAGGATGTGATTGGGGTTAAGAAGATGCTGCCTGAAATTTCAGTTATCAAGAGACGTTATGTCGACTTGGATTGTTTCCATTGGTGCAGCGAAAACTGAGGGGCGACCTGATCGAGGTGCAGAAATATGTGCAAGACATGGACAGATTGGGTGAGGAGCAGCTATCCCCATTAGGTGAAGGCTCAGTCATGACGGGGCATAGGTTCAAGGTGAGAGGCAGGAGATTTGGGGGGATGTGAGGAAAAATGATTTCTTACCCAGCAGGTGGTGACGGTCTGGAATGTGCTGCCTTGGAGGGTACGTGGAGGAGGGATGCCTCACATCCTTTAAGAAGTATCTGGATGAGAACTTTGCACGTCATAACATTCAGGGCTAGGGACCAACTGCTGACAGATGGGGCCAGGTGGGAGTTGAGCTTTTACTAATGTGTCGGTGTGGACTTGACGGGCTGTATGATTCTGTGATTCTGTACATCTCCCTCTTGGTTCTCCTCATTCTCTCTCACTCCCCCCTTTCCAAAATTTCTGTCCAATCAGGCAGAACAATTGAAATGAGAGAAAGAGAGATAACCATGAAGGAATCTTCTAAACTGGAATTAAAATGTCAGCCCCCCTCCTTCCTGCCAGTCCCGTCCCCCTCTCAATCTCCAGAATGTGCTCAACTCCCTCTTTCAGTTGGGAAAGTGCTGCTGATTCCTTCAGGACACTTTTTTAAATCCTCCATGGAATTTTCTCCAGAAGCCAGAATATCTGAGATGGTGTGATTGGAACTGCAGCCAGAGATTACACACTGGAGACCCTCATATCCTGCCTCGCTTTCTCAAATCCTCTCTCTCCGTCACCACCAGGGTTTTGACCTTCTACTCCCCTCAAGTTCCCTCCATCTGTTTCACCCCCTCCTTCCCTTCACTACATCGGCCAGTGTTGCTGTCAATCATTGTAAAGTTGGATGTTCTTATCCAGATCACAGATCCTGCACCCACCCCAAACACCACTTACTCCATCCATCACTGCTAACTTCATCTCTCTGTCCATATGTCCACTTACCTCCCTCTTGCTCATGTATAACGTCAAGGAAAGGAATGCTGCAATATTTCTGACCCCCATTGCAAATAACCACAAATCGTACTGTTGTCAGGAGGTGGGAAGAATCACATTATCTGGGGGTCTCCAGTTAGGGGTCAGTGCCCAGCTCCCAGTCTCTGGAGAATATTCTCAGTCAGGGACCCTTGGGATTCCTTATGTACACAAATCAAACAATAAATAAACAAATAAAATGAAATTAAATAAATAAACAAACAAACAAGTAAATAGGAATAAATACTGGGAGGCTCATTTAAAAAATAAAGTGTATCAAAGGAATGGACACAGCTGGTTCCCAGTTTAAAGAGGGGAGTTTACTCTTTCTGTCACTGAGGGGACATGTACCCGACTCAGTGTACACATGGTGTTGATGGGCTGGTGGAGGATTACATCTCTCTTTCCTGATTTTCAGAAGGCGTTTGACAAGGTGCCTCACAAGAGGTTATTACAGAAGGTCAGGGGACATGGAGTTGGGGGTAGGGTGTTAGCGTGGATAGAGGATTGGTTGTCAAATAGGAGGCAGAGAGTGGGGGTTAATGGGTGCTATTCGGATTGGCGGTTGGTGACTAGTGGAGCGCCCCAGGGGTCGGTGCTGGGGCCTCAGCTATTTACCATTTATATAGATGATCTGGAGGAGGGAACCGAGTGTATGGTGTCGAAATTTGCTGATGACACCAAGATTGGTGGAACGGCAAATTGTGCGGAGGGTGTGGAGAGTCTGCAGAAGGATCTAGATAGGCTGGGCAAATGGGCCAGGAAATGGCAAATGGAATTTAATGTTGGCAAGTGCGAGGTGGTCCACTTTGGTAGGAAGAATGGTAGGAAGGATTATTACTTACGTGGCGAAAAACTGCAGCAGGCGACGGTGCAGAGGGACCTTGGGGTCCTTGTGCATGAGTCGCAAAAACCCAGCCTGCAGGTGCAGCAGGTGATCAGAAAGGCAAATGGGATGCTGGCCTTCATAGCGAGGGGGATTGAATATAAAAGTAGGGAGGTCTTGCAGCTGGTGAGGTCGCAGCTGGAGTACTGTGTGCAGTTTTGGTCGCCGCACTTACACAAGGGTATTTTGGCCTTGGAGGGAGTGCAGAGGAGGTTTACTAGGCTGATACCGGAGTTGAGGGGGTTGAACTATGAGGAGAGGCTGAACAAACTAGGCTTGTACTCGTTAGAGTTTAGAAGAATGAGGGGAGATCTCATTGAGACGTATAAGATGATGAATGGGATGGATAGGATAGAGTTGGAGAGGCTCTTCCCGCTCAGAAAGGACAGTAGGACTAGGGGGCACAGCCTCAAGATAAAGGGGGGGGGCAGTTTAGAACGGAGTTGAGGAGGAACTTCTTCACTCAAAGGGTGGTGAATCTCTGGAATTCTCTGCCCGTTGAAGTGGTGGAGGCTACCTCGCTAAATATTTTTAAGACGTGGGTTGATGGGTTTTTGATAAGAGAGGGGATTAAGGGTTATGGGGAGAGGGCGGGAATGTGGAACTGAACCACGACAGATCAGCCATGATCAGATTGAATGGCGGGGCAGGCTCGAGGGGCTAGATGGCCTACTCCTGCTCCTATTTCTTATGTTCTTATGTATCAGGCGGGAGGCTGAAGAAATGAAATGTCTCCTCTTGTCCTCTCTCGAGATGGTCACAAGGGATCTTGCTCTGATTAAAAGCCACGCAATAAAAACTGAAGAGAGAAAGAGGCAGATAAACAGAAATGGAGAGAATGTGATGGAGAGAGCAAGAAATACTGTTGAGTGATGGAGAGTTATCGGGAGAAACAGTAAGAGAGAGATGTTGGAAAGAGGCAGATGAGGGGAGGAA